>NC_091061.1:56010192-56331264 GCF_000393655.2 Nicotiana sylvestris
TTGTTTCTTGGGGGTGGCAGTTCTTGGATGGCTTTGATCTTTGATGGGTCTAGCTCGATGCCTCGTCGACTGACTATGAATCCCAGCAATTTTCCAGATGGAACTCCGAATGCGCACTTGGCAGGGTTAAGCTTGAGGTTGTACCTGCGAAGTCTTAAGAAGAACTTCCTCAAATCCCCAACGTGGTTGGTCTGATGCTTTGATTTTATGATTACATCATCCACGTATACCTCAATTTCCTTGTGTATCATATCATGAAACACTGTGGTCATTGCTCTCATATAGGTTGCTCCGGCGTTCTTCAAACCGAATGGCATTACCCTGTAGCAATAAGTTCCCCATGGTGTGATGAATGCCGTCTTTTCTGCATCTTCTTCATCCATTAGAATTTGATGATATCCGGCATAACAGTCCACGAAAGATCCTATATCATGCTTGGCACAATTGTCGATCAAGATATGGATATTGGGTAATGGGAAATTATCCTTTGGACTTGCTTTGTTGAGATTGCGATAGTCGACGCATACTCTAATTTTGCCGTCTTTCTTTGGCACAGGAACGATATTAGCTAACCAAACAGGATATCGAGTGACTCGAATGACCTTTGCTTCCAATTGTTTGGTGATTTCTTCTTTAATTCTCACACTCATATCAGGCTTGAATTTTCTCAACCTCTGCTTGACAGGAGGCACTGTTGGATCGGTGGGTAATTTGTGGACCACTAAATCAGTGCTCAAGCCCGGCATGTCGTCATACGACCATGCAAAAATATCTTTGAATTCTATGAGTGCTTTAATTAACTCCTCTCGGATTTTTGGCTCGAGATGGACACTTATTTTAGTTTCTCGGACATTACTCGTGTCCCCTATATTGACATCCTCGGTATCATTCAAGTTAGGTTTGATTTTTTCCTCAAAGTGAATTAACTCTTTACTAATCTCTTCAAAAACCTCATCTTCATCATATTCTGATTCATAATCACAATATGTTTCTTGAATTAATATTTCGGAATCAGATTGATTTTTAAGACTGGGCTGAAGATTCCTCATGCATGCCATATCACTAGAGCCAGCATAAAAAGAACTGTACAAAAAAGAAGAAAAAGAAAAGAAAGCTATTAGGAATGATAATAAAAAGGAAACTGCTTTTTATTGGATAATGAAAAATAACAAGGTTTTGCACGCTTCAAACCAACTGTAAGATAAATTTTGGGATTACAACCTTGAAATATCCCAAACAAACTGAAAAAAATCAAAATAAACTACCAAGACTCCTTTCGAATTGGGAGAGGAGTGGCTTTCCAATTATTGAGCTTTGTTTTTGGTCCAACGAATTGAACTTCTGCGTTGCTACACCCTTCTCCGTCTTCCAGCATATTTACATCACTAAACAATTTCTCGAACCTTTCAATTAATTCCTCCTCAGGATTGACCTGGGATTTAGGAATTGTTGTTATCGGGCGATTTTTAGCACCGGTCTTGACAAAAGACTTCAACAGCTGTGGTACTGGTTTTGGAAGAACCCATGCTTGGTGTTTCAACTTCCTGGCTCTCATCACGTCATTGGCGGTTGGTGTGAATCCTAAACCGAATGTTCCCCAGTTCTCGGGGAGAGATACTGGTTGTACAATTCCTTGCAAAGATAAGCCCAGACCTTTGCCGGGTATAAAGCCATTCTTCAGCATTTCATAAGCTACCATGACTGATGTAGAGGATACCTTTGGATTCGCAAGGTATTTTCCTTCTGGAATTTTCTCTACCGACACTGTGTCTGACACTTGGTATACCCATGGTCCTTGGTCAATTTCTGCTCCCTCGACTGGTACAATGGTGCTGTTGTGAGCATTTAAATTTTCTTCTCCATGCACGACTATTTCTTGATGGTCCCATTCAAACTTGACAACCTGATGTAATGTTGACGGGACTGCTTTAGCAGCATGGATCCATGGTCGACCCAACAACAAGTTGTAAGAAACAGTCATGTCCAAAACTTGGAATTCCATTGTGAATTCAACTGGCCCTATAGTTAGTTCCAACACTATGTCGCCAAATGAATCTCTACTTCCACCGTCAAATCCTCGTACGCAGATACTGTTCTTTTGAATCCTCTCCTCTTTAATTTTTAATTTGTTTAAAGTGGAGAGAGGGCATATGTTTGCACTGGACCCATTGTCGACCAATACCCGGGTTACTACGGAGTTTTCACATTTCACGGTGAGGTAAAGAGCTCTGTTGTGCTCGGTACCTTCCACAGGTAATTCATCATCAGCAAATGTAATCCTGTTCGTCTCAAAGATTCTGTTGGCTATTTTGCCCAAATGATTTACAGAGATCTTTTCAGGAACATGAGCTTCATTCAGGATTTTCATCAATGCCAGACGGTGTTCCTCTGAATGGATCAGTAATGATAACAATGAAATTTGAGCGGGGGTCTTCTTTAATTGATCCACAACAGAATAATCATGGAGCTTCATTTTTCTTAAAAACTCCTCCGCCTCTTCTTCCGTCACAGCTTTCTTCGTGGGCATTGGATTGTTTTTAGTTTTTCTCAACTCTTCGGGAGTAAAACATCTTCCCGATCGAGTCAAGCCTTGTACCTCACACACTTCTTCCTTGATTTCTTTGCCTTTGTACATTACGGTCACCCGTTCATAATTCCATGGGATGGCTTTGTTGTTGATGATTGGCAGCTGAATTACAGGTGCAATAATAACCCGATCTGTACGTGCTCCTTCCACAATTACGACGGGTTTGTTAGCAACCCCTGGTACTATCACCTTTGTCCTCTCTTGTTTTGCGGCAACTTTGTTCGATGATCCCTCATCGACTATCATAGACGGTTCACCACCATTCTTGTTATGCTTAGATACCGGCTTCTCCTCCATTAACTGCTTATCTGGCTTGGTTTCATGAGACTTGATCATCATGACAGTTTGTGACGGCTTCTTTGTCTCCCCATCAGCTTGTATGATTTCTATCATATTAGCCTCTTGATGGGCTGGCATTGGATTTCTATTGATATTTGGAGCTTCGGGGGTTTGAACCTCGATTTTATTAGTGTCAATCAGCTCTTGTATTGCATTTTTCAAATGCCAACATTTCTCCGTATCATGGCCTGGTGTACCGGAGCAATATTCACAGCTAATGGTGTAATCCAGATTCTTTGGTGGAGGATTGGGTAGCTTGGATTGTATTGGTCTCAACATGTCTAACTGTCTCAGCCTGTGGAACAGACTAGTGTAAGACTCTCCCAATGGAGTGTAAGTTTTCTTTTTCTGTTCCCTTTCTCCCCTGAATGCTGGTCTAGGCCTGAAACCTGGTCCGGGATAAGCTCGGGGGTAGGTATTTGGTGTGACAGGAGCACGCCAATTGGTGTGAACAGGTGGCTGATTGTATGCTTGAGCGTGGTTAATGGCGAAATGAGGCTCTGAAGGGTGATAGTAATGTTGGGATGAATCATGGTGGTAAGCTGATTGGCGAGGTCGTTGCTGATTATAGTAAAGCGGTGAACCCCTGGGTCCTGGCCAAATTCCTGAATCAACTACGGTTGCTTCCTCCCTCTTCTTTCTTCCGATTCCTCCTACCCCGCCTTGAATAGCTTGAGTAGTTGCCTTAATTGCTGAATAGCTCATGATTTTGTTTGTCTTGAGGCCTTCTTCTACCATACCTCCCATCTTCACTACCTCGTTGAATGATTTTCCAACCGCTGAAACCAAGTGGGCGTAGTAAGTTGGTTCCAAGGCTTGGAGGAAGTAGTCTACCATTTCGCTCTCCTTCATAGGAGGATCCACTCTTGCCGCCTGTTCTCTCCACCGAAAACCATACTCTCTGAAACTTTCATTGTGTTTCTTCTCAAATTTGGTCAAAGATAATCGATCTGGGATGATTTCCAGATTGTATTGGAAATGGTATGCGAATGCCTGTGCCAGGTCATCCCAGGTGTACCATCTTCCATGGTCTTGGCGTGTATACCACTCCAAAGCTGATCCGCTTAGACTTTGACTGAAGTAAGCCATCAATAATTCATCCTTTCCCCCAGCTCCTCGCATCTTGCTACAGAAACCCCTTAAGTGGGCTACTGGGTCGCCGTGCCCGCTGTATAGGTCAAATTTGGGCATCTTGAAAGCCAAATGGCAATTGTACATTAGGGAATAAGCATAAATCTTTGTAGGCTACACTGACTTGCCCACCTAATCCTCGCATGTCTCGGAACGACTGTTCTAGACTTTTGACCTTCCTGAACATCTCTTCTTGTTCAGCATTTTTGGCTGGCTTGTTAATTTCGGTTGGGAGATCAAACTGAGGAGCAGGTGAATTGATTTCGGAGGCTTTGAAGGTGGGCTCCGGGGGGTAATATTGGTTGTCTTGGGCCTGAAATGTAGGCTCACTAGGAGATTTGTGAAATGTAGCAGGGGGAGGTGCTACAAAAACAGGAGTCATAGGTGGAGGAAGGTACGGAACTGGTTTTGGAGGTGGAGACTGTGGTGTCTGAGAGGTGGTGCCTCGGTAGTGCTGATAAATGGGGAAACTTGGGGATAATTCAGTGGTGATATTATCCTGAGTTTGGATTATTGATGGAGCAGGGTTATTTGGGTAAGATGGGGGCAACTGTCCTGTAGACCAAGCTTGGTACATTTCTGCCATTTGCTGCTTGAGCTTAAGCATTTCTTCTTTCATTTTCCCGACATCCATCTCTTCTATCTCCATACTTGTGTCAACATCTGGGATAGACATACTTTCGGGTATTGGTCCTTTTGATCTTGTGTGATAGTGATAATATGCCAGTATACTCTTTAGAGAAACTAACTGGTTGAATTCTGAAAATGAACAAACTTGTTAGTTTTGAGAGTTTAACACATATATAATCACACGTTGAGATGCAATGCTCCTAGACAAATAATCCCTTTCTATTATGCATTCGCTCGGTTGCTTGTATCGTCCCAGCTTTATTGAAATTGAAAAATTGTCATTCGCTTTTATTTACTATAGATATCTTTATCGTGGTGGTCGACTCTTAGAGATTGCCTATGTATTATGTCAAACATGAATCAGACCTTGCGTAGTTCGGACCAAAGTCAATCATGTTTATTTATTACACAAAGATGGAATTACATTCGAAAACTTTAAGAAAATAGCTTGAAATACACACACTTAAATCAGAATAAAAGATACAATTCATAACATCTCACAAAATGCCCCACTTTCCACTTTTGTTCTCTAATATTGGATTATCTGCTCAATGTGGGGCTTGACCTGGATGGCCTCCCAGCGTACGATACATCCTTTCCAACTCTATTGCTAGATGACGAGCAAAAGTGGGCGCATGCTCTGTAAACCTTTCATAATCCATTCCTTGGCAGTTTACATAACTTTGAGATGTGAAGACTGCCAAGTCGTGGACTTGTGCCCTGAAACCTTGGAGACGTTGGTCTTGGTCTTGCAATTGCTGCTGACGAGTGGTGGCTATGTCTCTGACACGGTTTTCACGATCTAAAGCTGATTCTAATAGAGCTCGGAGTCTGGCCTGCTCTAATCTTGCTTGTGATCTTTCCCTGTCGAGGTCTGCTTGTTGGTATTCTCTGTTGCATCTTCTTGCCTCTTCTAGTTGTGCACGAAGCTGGTCTTCTGATCGCATCCAATAGTCTTTTTCCTTCTTGAATTGAGCCTTGTCTTTTTCGGATTGCCTATCCTGGCGTTCCTTGTTAGATCTGGCTTCTTCATTTAATTGTTGGATCCTTTCTTTTGCTTTGCTCAATGCCCTTTCGTTTTCTGCAAGAATGGAGTCAAAATCTTGCATTTTTTCGAAGAGATTGGCGATGGTTTTTTGATCTTTCCAGCTTCTCTTTGGCGTTTCAGAGACTCTTTTCATTTTTTGGAATCGAGCATGAAGATTTTCATTCTCACAAGCTAGACTCTTTTTCTCGCCTTTGGCTTCTTGTTCTTGCAAATCTTTCTCCAAACTGAGGCTTCTTAGATTTTCTTTTAGGGCATGGATAGTGGCTTTGTACCCTTTTTCTTTTTCTCCCCAGATTAACCGTTCTTGGATTTTATCATTGAAATTTTGAACATGGGGTCTTTTTGTTGGCCTTTTTAGCTCAGGTTCCGGTACATCATCCACGCGGGACCGCTTTTCGAACCACCTTGCATATCCAGGATTTATCTCACCCTTGGTAGCGTCTAGGACTTGAGTATCACTTTTCAAGTATCGGCACCCATTCCACATCTGCTGAAGTAGAGCTTCGGGAATAGTGGCTTCTGGGTGTAATTCGATTACTTGCATACTCAAATCTTCCTCATCAGGAACTATTTGATATCTCCCTAGTTGTCTTAGGACTCTTAGTGGTGCATATGGCTGAATGCTTCTCAATCCCAATAGTAGTAGATAACTATTTGAGGTTGACATATGTATTACTTCTCTCATCGGGAGCCATCCCAGAGTCCATTCAATTTGATTTGCCGTTAAAGCCTTTAGATGAGATACCCATGCTTCTATCCCTTCTGGAGCTTGGTAATTTTTTGTTCTTTCCTCATAGCTCTCGATGCAATTAGCTCTGTTCGACCCATACTGTATGATCTTGGGTTGTTGTTGGAGATGTTCAATCACCCACATTTGCAACAAAATTTTGCATCCTTCGAAAACCTTCGCCCCTGATTTGCATAAAGTCAAAGCCCGATAAATATCTGACAGAATGATGGGGACAAGGGTGTGATTTTCTTTAGTGGTGAGGATTTGCACAATTTTTGCGGTGCGAATATCAATTGTTCGCTCTTTATTTGGGAAGACCATGACTCCTAGAAAAGCCACCATGAAAGCAAATCGTCGGTGTATCTGCCAAGTGTCTTTGTTTTGCTTATTAGTAAGGCCTTTCTCATGAATTTCGAACCCATCTGACTTTCCAAATCTGGAATACAAAAAGTTGAAGGAACAACATCCATTGATGACATTGCTTTTCCTGATTTGACTGCTGATGTTCAGAAGACCGAAGAATCGATGTATTGAAGGAGCCTTTGTGAATATCAAGCTTTGATTTCTTAAACTTCCGTCAAAACCAACATAGCCAGCTACCTCCTCTAATGTAGGAGTAAGCTCGAAGTCAGAGAAACGGAAAACATTGTGAACAGGGTCCCAGAAAGTTACTAATGCCGTAATCAGATCATCCCGAGGCTCAACTTTCATAATGTCCGTGAGATTTCCCAAATGCTTGACGACCCATTTTTGACCGTCTTCGCCCAAATCATACCACCACATTTGAAGCTGACATAGAAATTCCTCCGTACTTGTGGATGAGGGGCTTTGTGTGGTGCTCATTTTGTATCTGAAATTTAATTTTAATAAAGTCAAAATTTATTTTGGGAAAATTTATACTAAAATTTATTTTCGACTTTTTTTTTTTTTAAATATTTTTATTTCAAAATTTAAAACTATTTTTTTTTCGAAAATTTTAAAACAACCCATTTTATTCCTTGCTTCTTACCATGATTTTATTTAAGCTGGTCAACAAGCATGTTTGAGGCAAATGAATGCACAAGTAGCAAGTAGGATGCATCATGATGGTCTTTTAATTTTGGGTTCACCTGTCCTAGACAGACCCAACCCCTGTGTTGAGTCTCCAAGGGCAAATGCATATGATGCAAATATTCGTTCCTACTAGGGATCCGGTACATGGCTGAGTTATTCTAAGTGTAAAACCTTAGGTTGATTGTTCTAAACCTGGCTTACCCAAACGGACAGTTTGAGCCGAAGCGGGGGCAACGTACCGGGAGCACGAAAGTCTGCCCGGCCTAGTTACTTGTCCCAACTCCGTCTTATTTGGTATGACTTTAACAGAAAGGTGGGTCACGCGCACGTGTACACCATAAATTCAGAAGACTCAGAAAGAAGGGGGTTTCGTAGCAGTTGTATATATTCACAATTCAAATAATATTAAAGCGGTAAAAAAAACATTTAGCATATTAGCATATAAACAGTTGAAAATTATATAGTAAGTAAAGCCAATAAAACAGATATTTTAAGCTCGAATTCTTTAAACCCTGAACCAGAGATTCTGGGTTGAGTCCCCAGCAGAGTCGCCAGAGCTGTCGCACCTCTTTTTTTTTTCCCGCGCCCGCGGGGCGCGTGGGGAGTTTTCTCCAATTAAAGGACAGTCGAGACGGGATTTGTTTATTTGTTTCAGAGTCGCCACCTGGGAATTTTGAGGCGTCCCAAGTCACCAATTATAATCCCTGAATCGAGGAGAATATGACTCTGTTTATTTTTTTCCGCGAACCAGAAATCCTGAGTAAGGAATTCTGTTAATCCGGAAGAAGGTGTTAGGCATTTCCGAATTCCGTGGTTCTAGCACGGTCGCTTAACTGTTTTTATTATTGGCTTAATCAACTTGATTTTATTAAATATTGATGTTTTCTGATTTTACTACTGCTTATACTTATTACGATTGAAACCTTCTTTGAATCGAATTACGCGTACGTATATTCGTGTTATAAATTAAAAATGCGGAATTGTGTCACGCGTACGTGTACACAATAATTTTTTATAATATATTAAGCAATCATTTCTCCGAGATTGTTTTGAATCAAGAATATTTATTTTTCTTGAATAGTGAACCGTACATCTCGGGTTTTTTATGAAATTGATTTAATGCCTTTAGAAAAATCCTTTTATTAAATATTCGCTCGAAATTGCGCGTACGCATAATCCGAAGTTTTGTTTCTTTAAAAAGTATAATCAGGGTACGCGAACGTATCCCTAATTGCGCAACATATTTGTAATGATATTATGAAATTTTGAAAAAAATGTTTGTTATATCACGAAAAATCTTGTTTTAAGATATTCTTTAAATTTTTGGAAAATAATCCACAATTTATTAAATATCGACCATTGATTATAATTTCCGAATATAAATCATATTCATTCCAATTATTCAAATTCAAAAGACAGAATAAAAATATGATTAGTACTAACTTTAAAACAAATGTGACATATATAAATATGCCAAAGAATAAATTGCATATGAAACCGAAAATAAATAATTCATAAAGGAAGGAAATATTTCCGGGAATTTTCATGATTATTTAATGCAAATTCTATTTTTAATTACCATTGATTTAAGAAGTTGCCATTTATGTATATACAAATCAACTTATTCTCATATGCTTGCTTTTAATCTAATAGGCCTAATTACTTGGTTAATTTATTTTAAGAAGGTAGATAGGCATTCGAGTTTATAAGAAAGGAATTATTATACAAGCCAATTCAATAAAATTACCTTATATGCAACTTAGTTATATGTTGTAAACCTTCATAATATTTTAAACATCGTAACAAGCTATACCATGTCACCTTTCACCAAAGTTTATACACACATCTATTATCTTATCGACATCATCATCTTAACCTTATGTAACAAAAAATATCACTACTATAGTTATCTTGGCCCTTCTACATCACTTCTTACTTAACCAACAACAAAATTTAAATAATGAACAACATTCATACCATATTCCCTACTTCGACAATTTAATATGATTAAACTAATGAGATAATGAGCTAATGTTATTACAAATCTTTATACGAACTTTCAAAGTAAGACAATTAGCTCATAGCTATCAAATTGAATTCACTACTAATTAACTAACATAAAATAAAAAAAACGAGATTTAAATTGATGAATTTGGACAGATAAAAACAGAATTTCAATTCAATCTTCATTTATCCACCATATTGAATCTCTTTCCAACATAGAATTTAAAAGGATATATATACCTGAAAATGAAGGTAGAAGAAGTAAGTTTCAGCAGTTGCAGCAGTAACAAAAACAGCGAAATACCAGTATTCCCTCAAATTTGAGCAATAAGAGGATCCGAAGAAAACAGATACACAGTACAGCTATTTTTAAAGCTGGACACTTCAAATATTAATTGAATCAATGGAACCAAGTAAGGTTGAACAAATTCAACAAAAGAAACAATATTTCAAATTTCAATTCCTTTTCAGTTTCAAAATCCCATTTTTTCTGATTTTTGTTTTTCTGTTGTTGTATATCTGTGTGTGTGTGAATGCTCTTTTGTTCCTTTTCTGTTTCTTTTTCCTCTTTTAAAATCTCTCAAACTCTCCTCTTCTGAAAACTGATCCTAAAATCTGAAACTCCCTCTCAATTTTCCTAAAATTTCTTCAAAAGGAACTCTTAAACTTTCTTCCAGTTTTTCTGACTAAATTCTGCATGCAAAACTCTCTCTTAAAATTCTCTCTTTCTCACTCAAAAATTCTCTTTTTTCTCTCTTAAAAATTCTGTTTTCTCACTCAAAAATTCTGTCTCCTTAACTGTCTGTCCAGCTCCTGTATTTATACAGGGCTGGTCCTAGGCAATTTAAGTGCTTCTTGGACCCCCTTCTTCTTTTTAAAAACAGAAAATCCCATTATGTAAAACCTTTTCCCTGATTTTCAGCAGCCCATTATCCCTTGTTCCCCATTAGTATTATTAACTAATAGCAACTAACATTACATTATAATATACTAGTACTAACACCCTGTTTTTTACTGCTCATTCCCAGAAATGCCCCTGAAATCTTGATGTTATTACTGAAAAATCAGAACCTATAGCAAAACAGTTTCTAAAAATCTGTACAAACTTAGTTATTCTTCTGATTTACAGCTATAACCAATCCTATTAACCTCCTAATACAATTGTATCTGACCAACTTTGTAAACTAGAATCCAAACTTGACATTATAGCAATATTTCACTGAATTTAGAACTAACAACATATTACTGAAAATTATCAACACAATTCAGACTGGACCTAACACTGAACTAGAATCAAACACACACAGGATCATTGTCAATACTGACAATGTCCTGAAACTTTAATGTTCAGACAGTAACATATATACAACCTTTATTTTGACAGATTCATATAAACCAGGATGATTTAACTAACGAGTATTAGCTAAAATGATTATCTACAGTATTCGTCAACAAACAGTACATAATAACAGATAATTTCAATCAGTATTATGAGAATTCGTAATATAATTAATCGACGAACTTAATCGAGTCGATTACACACATTGTAAACAATCACAACCAATAGAAACAATTCTCATTCGGATCAAGTAGATGGGGTAGGAGACAGAAATGACAGAATTGATCAAAACAAATATGAAAAATTAAAAAAAACTATTAAAACAGACAACAATACACGTAGAATACACAAAAGAAATAGAAAATACCTCTGAATCTTCAAATTTATTCAGACACAGACTCAACTTGGATTCGGACATTTTTTAGGTTGAACAGACTTTATTCGAAGTATTCTCAGTTGAGAATACCTCGATTAAAGTCTCTTAGACCTCAATCCTTCACTCGAATCGGAAAAATTCCAAGATTGGAAAATTCTTAGGGTTCCAGATTTTGGATCTTAAATCCGAACACTTCTAGGCAGATTCGAAGCAAACCAACGGTATTCTAGGCACGAGCGAGGTCTAGGGGTCATTTGGTGTTAATTTGGAAGGAATCTGAGTAGGGTTAGGTTTCACTCGAATCTTCAAGTTAAGATTCGAGCAGTTCTATGAAGATTCGAACCATGCTACTAACAGATCCGTGATGAGGATGGACAGGGGAAGCTCTGGTGTTATTTTGGAAGTCATCAGAGACAGTTGGTTCTTCAGGCCAAACTTCGATCGAAGATTCGAGACATTGGGGCCTGATTCGAGGTATATGTGTTATGGATTTGGAATGGGGAGGTTGAGAGGAGTCGAGGGTGTTAAGGTGGGGTGGTTTGGACTACCGGAACCGCCGTGAGGCGATTTCCGGTAGGCGGTGCACGGTGGTGGAAGGTGAAGTTCATTTGGTCTCTTGAAGGAGACGATGAACAGGGCCGAAGGGTGGGGTGTTTGGTCTGGGGGGCTGGGGTGTGGATTGGATTTATATACGAGTGGGGTGGATTGATCTCATCCGTTGGATCAATTAAGATTTACGGTTGAGATCAATTCACTTAACCAAACGTCGTCGTTTGGTTAAAGGTTGGGGTCAGGCTGGATCGGGTTAAAGGGTCGGGTTACGGGTTACGGGTAAGGGTAGTGTATCTCAACCGTTGGATGAATTGAATCCGACGGCCCTTGATGAAGGGTGATGAAACGTCGTCGTTTTGATTTGTTTGAATTGGACCGGACATGGGGCTGTTGGGATTGGGCTGTGAAGGGGATTAATTGATTTGGGCCTGGATTTTAATCCAGGTCCAATCTTTTACTAGTATGTTTTCTTTATTTTATTTTTTAATTAATTCATTTTCTAATTTAAAAATTATAAAACCATTTTAACTTCACAAAAATATATTAATTACTCTATAACAATTATTTAACACATAGGCAAAAACATCAATTACATAGTGAAACATTTAAAATAGATCCAATGCGTATATTTTTATGATTTTATTTAAATTATCTCTTAAATGCATAATTAAATCCTATATGCATGCAATATGTATTTTATTTTATTTTTATTTTATTATGACAAATATAAACATTTACGGACATAATACAAATATTTAACACCACGCAAATTCACAAATTACACAGTAAAAGAAATTTATTTTGATTTATTTTGGAGCAATTTTTCGTAATGCAAAAATCACGTGCTCACAGCTGCCCCTCTTTGTGCGGAAACTCGAAGAGTTTTCGTGCAAAGATAAAGTGAGCGGATACGAGCGATTTTTGCCCGTTCGAATACTCCGTGGGAAGCATTTTTAGAAAGATTTGACCGAACCTCTGCTTCAAAGGTTTCCTACATATCCTTGGCTATAAAGGAATCAGGTCAATGTAGTTCGGGAAGTTTTGGGTAGCTGGGACTACCGTGGGACTGTGATGTTACTGCTGCTTCGTGCTGTTTTTACTGCTTGCTGACCTCCTTATTAGAGTCCACCAGTGTGGGCATTGCATTGACTTGGAAATTGCAAAGTTAGAAGAAAACATGTAATTCAAAGAAGAATCTTTCATAGAAATTAAAAAGTGGCCACGTATTATTTAATGGAAAAAAAAAACGAAGAAGAAAAGGCCAATCAACGTAGGACTAAGTCTGGAAGATAGTGACGATTGACCAAATATGCATTTTTATAAGACTTACCAATTCCCCAACAAGAAGTAATGTCTTGGCCCCCATTGTGGACCTAATGATTGTCTAGCTTGGAATCTCCAAGTCAAGCACAGATTTTATTTTTTCTCCTATTTTACTAAGTGAAGTGATGTGCTTATTCTTTTTTTTAGGTTTCCTATTCAGTGTCCAGTACTCATAGGCGGATCCAGGATTTAGGGGTTACGGGCAGGGGCGGACTCACGTGGAGTCAAGTGGGTTCATATGAACCCGCTTCATCGAAAAATAACACTGTATATATAGGTATATTTTTGCTGTTTTCAGACAAGTAAAGGTATAAATATAATTTTGAACCCACTTGAAACAACTAAAATGTCTAGCCTGTTGGTAAAGAGGGTTCAAATTTTCCGCATGGTCCTGAGTTCGAAACTAGCTATTCACATATGACCTCTAATGTTTTTTTTTGAACCCGCTTGATAAAAATCCTGGGTCCGCCACTGGTTACGGGTGCCGACCTAATCGATTTGATCAACTCGAGCGTCGGTTCGGGTTATACATCCTTTTTATTTATATAGACAAATAGATCAAACGAAAGAAAATATAATAACTATAACTAATTGACGCAAAGCATAACTATACTTAATTAAACAAACAGAAAAGTCAAACATTTAATATAAAATATAGAAGAGTGTGATGTGTAGTGTATTTAATCTCCTTAAATTGCAACTGAATATAAGCCAAAAAATTATTTGCTCCCACCAGGGTCGGTTCGGGTTATACATCCTTTTTATTTATATAGACAAATAGATCAAACGAAAGAAAATATAATAACTATAATTAATTGACGCAAAGTGTCACACCTCCTTTTTCCGCCCCCGCGAAGGGCGAAGGAGTTTTTTCCAATTAAAGGACAATCGAAACGGGATTTATTTATTTATTTCAGAGTCGCCACTTGGGAGATTTAGGGTGTCCCAAGTCACCAATTTAATCCCGAATCGAGGAAAAGAATGACTCTATATTACAGTCTGCGAACCAGAAATCCGGATAAGGAATTCTGTTAACTCGGGAGAAGGTGTTAGGCATTCCCGAGTTCCGTGGTTCTAGCACGGTCGCTCAACTGTTATATTCGGCTTGTTTATCTGATTTTATACAATTATGCGCTCATGTGCAAGTTTTAACTCTTTACCGCTTTTATTATTATATTTTTTAAAAAAGAATGTGAACATCGCTTAAAAACATGTCTTTGGATTGCGTCACATGAAATGCACCCGCAATCCGGAACACATTTTTATTCAATATTTTGAGATTTGAATTTGGGTCGCATGAAATGCACACTCGAGTTTAAGAAGGTAAGCTTATTAAAATGCGCGCCTAAAGCAATTAGCATATTATTATTTTTGGGTAAGGCCGTGGAATTTTGCTAAACGGCTCATCCCGAAATCTAATTAATTTTAATTAAACATTTATCGAGGGCCCCACAATTTTGTATTTTTATTCGGCGAGGCTCGTCTCATTTATTTTTAAAAGACAATCCTAAAATGCCTACATTATTCTCTATTAAATTTGTCTCTACAAAATAAAATAAAAAAAATGTCTTAATTTATTTACATGCTGAAATTAACCAATAATATTTAACTAAACAACATTCCTCCAAGTTCCAAAATGGTCTATTTTGATGTAACTAACGTGCTTTTTGAGACATGGTAATCATCCAACAATAGCGAATTAACTAGACGAAGTTACTACACTATTTATTTATTTTTAGGCAATATATAGATAGTTCGTCCGTTAAGCTATCGTCCGATATTTCACTATATATATTAAACAGCTACATGATTCTGATTAGAGTAAGCTAAATAATTTATATATACAAATAAAATTCAGAATATAATTAAAATAAATTTAGAACATTCAACTCTTCATTTTCGTATTCATGCTTCATGTTTCAGTTTACAATAATCAGCGTGTCAGTTGTGTACCTGATATTGGAAGCAAAAGAAAAGTGAGATCAGCAGAAACTCAGTAGCATACAACAACAGCAACCCCAGCAACCAGTAACAACCAGCAACGAGAAACTTAGTGACAGATTTTAAAATCAAGACAAAATCTAGAAACACCAACAACAATCAACGGACAAAAGCAAAGGGAATCTTTTCAGATTTTGAAAGACTAGTTAGTATTTAACCCTTAATTTCTGAATCCGTATATCAGAATATTTGGATTGTATATCAGGTGTATACTATTCTTCTTTTGAATTTCCAGAATCCTTTTCTTTTTATTTTCTGAAGTCTTAGTATTTTTCGGAATTTCCTTTCTCTCTTAAATATTCAGCTTTTTTTTTTCTCTCTCTCTCTATCTGTCCTCTCAAAATCTGATCAAGTCCTTCCTTTTATTAACATCTTTCAGCATTAAAAAAAAAATTAAAACCCACTATCTTCCACTCATCCCCCTTTTAATCCCACTATCTAATGTTTTGTCCCCCACTTTATTAAACAAATACCCCATTATATCTTGTCCCCCATGCTTATATTAAACAATTGCATTATTCTCCACCATTATATCTTGTCCCCCCATTATTGATTATTTTAATATTATCTTAATTTTAATGGAAAGAACACTCAAAATAAATAATTATTCAGAATTTTAATTCCAAAAATACCCCTCTGCCCTTACTGAAATTACCATTTTACCCCTGAACGTACTGCAAATTACCAAACTAACCCCATCAGCTATAACCAATTCACCTAATTAATTTCAACCAAAATACAGCAAATATGACCAATTTCTAAACAAATTTTTAACAACAAATTCAAACTAAATGATGAACAACAAAGAAACAACTAAAATTATCTTGATTGAACAATATTTTTAACAACAACAAACCTACTTTCAGATTCAACAACAACAAGTATATTCAGATTTCTAAATTCAATAATCATTTGAACTTAAAATTAAATCTAACACATTACAACCAATAATTTCTATATTAAAACTAAACAAGATCATGAAGCAAACCGAAGAAATAATCATAAATGATAAACAACAAACAAGAAAATCAAACTTATACTAATTTCGGATTCAAGAACAATCAAACAAAGTATGAACATAAATGAAAAGTTTCAACAACAATAACAAGCAAGTTTTATTCAAATTCGAATTAAGCTTAAACAAAACAAATAAACATATTCAAATCACTAAACTTCAAATAATC
Source organism: Nicotiana sylvestris (assembly GCF_000393655.2). Classification (NCBI taxonomy): domain Eukaryota; kingdom Viridiplantae; phylum Streptophyta; class Magnoliopsida; order Solanales; family Solanaceae; genus Nicotiana; species Nicotiana sylvestris. The sequence continues at coordinate 56,026,490 of NC_091061.1, forward strand.
AATTGATCTTTTTAATTAACTCCAATAAAATTATAACAAAGATACATGATTAAAAAAAAATTAAAAACCAAAACATAACTTCTCATTAAATCACTAAATTAAAGACGAACTTTAAACAAAATGAACACGAATTTAATCTATAACAAACAACGGATTCAAACGATTTAAACTAACATTCTTTTATATTAACATTAAATCCTTTTAAATTAATAAAACAAACTGAAAAATATTTAATTGAATCTTCAACTTAGATCTAACAACAATATAATTAAACTAACCATTTTTATCTAACAATAAATAAGAAAAATAAAACAAACTTATACTAATTTCAAATCTGAAAATATCAAACAAATTATGGACAATAAATGAGACTCAAACCCACTAACCGGATCGAAACGATGATGAACTCGAACGAAAACAAATCTGCCCGGAAACAAATATCGCACCAAAACCATTTGACGCCGAAGACGATCACGAACGGACAAACGAAGAACTTGAAGGAGAAGTAGCGGACAACAACAATCAACGAGCTGGAGCTTGCGTCGCAGCAGTAGTACGAGCTGCCATAGACGACGCAGCAGAAGGAGCAGAAAAAGCCAGACGACGCAGCAGCAGCAGAGACGGGCAGCAGCAACGCAGCAGCGGCGGAGGAGAAGACGACGCAGCCGCAGGAGGAGGAGATGACGCAGCAGCAACGGTAGCGGAGTAGCTGCGTCGGGCAGCAATGGTGGACGACGGAGAAGCAGGCAGTAGCAGTAGCAATGGATGGAGAAGACGCAGCCATGGCAGCAGCGACGGGCTGGCTTGGTTGCTGCTGGGTTGTCGTGAAGAAGAAGGAGATGCGCAGCCATGGGTGTCGAGCAAGCTTCGACGACTACTGTGTGTTGAGGGTGTTGGTCGTGGGGATTAGGTGTGAGGGGGGGCAGCCATGGTTGCTTGCTTGGGGAAGGTGATGGAGAAGAAGAAGATAAGGAAGGGGGGGATGGTTAGTGTTAGGGTTTTTTTTGTTTTGTTTTGTGTAAGATAGGGGGGTGTTGGGTATTTGGGTTATGGACTGAGTCGACCCGGTTTGAAATGGACCGGGTCGTAGAGGAAGGTTGGGTATATTTGGGCCTGTGGCTTGAATTTGGAGCAGAGGCCCAATTTCGATTTTCTTTATTTTTTGCTCTCTTTTCTTCTTTTATTTTTCTAAAACTAAATTCTAAAAATCCTTAAATTATCATATGGAACTAAATTAATTTATAAAAGCGCAAATTAAATCCCAATAACAATTAACACACAATTAAGTAATAATTAAACATGAAATTATACAATTGGACATTAAATGCTAAAAATGCAAAAGATGTCTTTTTGTGATTTTCATTTTTTGTAAAACAAATTTAATTACTAACTATTGTAGAATTAAATCCTACATGCAAAATGCGATATATTTTTATATTTTTTTTTATTAATTTAACAAATAAACATGCGCAGGCAAATATACAAATAATTACACAAAAATACCACAAAAATAAAAAAAAATTGCACACCAAGGAAAAATCATTTTATTTTGAATTTTTTGGGAGTAATTCTTTCATAGGGCAAAAATCACGTGCTTACAGCTGCCCCTCTTTGACCGAAGACACGAAGGGTTTTCGTGCAAAGATAAAGTGAGCGATTTTTGCCCATCCGAGTACTCCGTGTGAAGCATTTTTTGAAAGATTTGACCGAACCTTTGCTTCAGAGGTTTCCTACATATCCTGGGCTAAAACAAGAATCAGGTCAATGTAGTTCGGGAAGTTTTGGTAGCTGGGACTACCGTGGGACTGCAAGGTTACTGCTGTTGCATGCTATTACCACTGCTTACCGATCTCCTTGTTACACCGTGCTTAAAAGAAAACAAGAAGCTAGGCTAGACTGTAATTTGTTCTTGTTGCCTTGCTTTCTTGTCGGCTTGTGTTTCCTCCGGTGCTTTTCTTCCGTGAATTTGGGGATGACACTGGCCCTTTGCTTTTCTGAATACCAGCTTTCATCATTTCGTTCGGTTCGCTGGGGACATGGCTTTCTTCATTAAGCTTTTTGGCGGTTCCTCTGGGGATACGACTTTCTTAATCAGATTTGTTATGCTGGGCATGATTTAATGTTCACAGGCCGTTTCATTCAAGACGCGTCTTTTCTTCCTTTTGACTCACGCGCTTGAATTTGTGCTGGGACCTCTTGTTGCCACCTTCTGCTTCCCGGTGCTGGGGATTTTTATTGTTTCCTGCTGGGGATTCCTGTTGTAATCTTCTGCCTTCCAGTCGGGTTACTGATTTCAAAATCTGCAGTATAAGACTAAAAGTATTCCTCATGTTATACAGGTGAGCGCCTGACTTCAACAAACAACTTTGAAAAATAAAACGTCTTTCCTCTCTTCAGGCGGGCTCCTGATTTCAAAAACAACTTTAAAATAAAAATGTCATTCCTTTCTTTAGGCTGGCGAAATTTCAACAACTTTTAAAAATAAAACGCCATTCCTCTCTTCAGGCGGGCTCCTGACTTCAACAACAACTTTAAAAATAAATGTCTTTCCTCTCTTCAGGCGGGCTCCTGATTTTAAAAACAACTTTAAAATAAAAATGTCATTTATTTCTTTAGGCTGGCGAAATTTCAACAACTTTTAAAAATTAACCGCCATTCCTCTCTTCAGGCGGGCTCCTGACTTCAACAACAACTTTAAAAATAAACGCCTTTCCTCTCTTCAGGCGGGCTCCTGACTTCAAACAAACAACTTTTAAAATAAACGTCATTCCTCTCTTCAGACGAGCTCCTGACTTCAAACAAACAACTTTTAAAATAAACGTCATTCCTCTCTTCAGGCGGGCTCCTGAATTCAACAACTTTGAAAAATAAAACGTCATTCCTCTTTTCAGGCGGGCTCCTGACTTCAAACAAACAACTTTTAAAATAAACGCCATTCCTCTCTTCAGGCGGGCTCCTGATTTCAATAACAACTTTGAAAATAAACGTCATTCCTCTCTTCAGGCGGGCTCCTGACTTCAACAATAACTTTGAAAATAAACGCCATTCCTCTCTTCAGGCGGGCTCCTGACTTCAACTCTAAAAATAAAATGCCATTCCTTTCTTTAGGTTGGCGAGATTTCAACAACTTTTAAAAATAAAACGTCTTTCCTCTCTTCAGGCGGGCTCCTGATTTCAACAACTTTGAAAATAAACGTCATTCCTCTCTTCAGGCGGGCTCCTGATCTCAACAACAATTTTGAAAAATAAAAACGTCATTCCTCTCTTCAGGCGGGCTCCTGACTTCAACAAACAACTCTAAAAATAAAATGCCATTCTACAGGTGGGCTTCTGACTTCAACAACAACTTTAAAAATAAATGTCATTCCTCTCTTCAGGCGGGCTCCTGATTTCAAACTTAGGAGGAAATGCCTCTCCTATGGGTAAAACTAAACTTAGGAGGAAATGCCTCTCCTATGGGTAAAAATAAACTTAGGAGGAAATGCATCTCCTATGGGTAAAAACAAACTTAGGAGGAAATGCATCTCCTATGGGTAAAACTAAACTTTAGGAGGAAATGCATCTCTTATGGGTAAAACTAAACTTTAGGAGGAAATGCATCTCCTATGGGTAAAAATAAACTTAGGAGGAAATGCATCTCCTATGGGTAAAACTAAACTTAGGAAGTGCGTCTCCTATTGGCAAAACTAAACTTAGGAAGTGCGTCTCCTATTGGCAAAACTAAACTTAGGAAGTGCGTCTCCTAGGGGTAAAACTAAACTTAGGAAGTGAGTCTCATATGGGTAAAATGAACTTAGGAAGTGCGTCTCCTATTGGTAAAACTAAACTTAGGAGGAAATGCCTCTCCTATGGGTAAAACAAACGTAGGAGGAAATGCTCTCCTATGGGTAAAAACAAACTTAGGAGGAAATGCATCTCCTATGGGTAAAAACAAACTTAGAAGGAAATGCATCTCCTATGGGTAAAAAAACAAACTTAGGAGGAAATGCCTCTCCTATGGGTAAAACTAAACTTAGGAGGAAATGCCTCTCCTATGGGTGAAACTAAACTTAGGAGGAAATGCCTCTCCTACGGGTAAAACTAAACTTTAGGAGGAAATGCATCTCTTATGGGTAAAACTAAACTTTAGGAGGAAATGCATCTCCTATGGGTAAAAATAAACTTAGGAGGAAATGCATCTCCTATGGGTAAAACTAAACTTAGGAGGAAATGCATCTCCTATGGGTAAAACCAAACTTAGGAGGAAATGCATCTCCTATGGGTAAAAAACAAACTTAGGAGGAAATGCCTCTCCTATGGGATAAACCCAAAATATCCTATTCGAGGGCGGATGAACCCAAAATATCCTATTCGAGGGCGGATGAACCCAAAATATCCTATTCGAGGGCGGATGAACCCAAAATATCCTTAAAACTTGAAAATGTCTTACCTCAAAACTTGCTGGGGATTATTTTGCTGGGGATGAATTTTCCTTTTCTTCCTTACCCACTATGGGTTGTCCGATCCTCTTGAAACTTGGTCGAAACTCTGTCGAGGATGCTTCTACATCTCGATGATCCGCTGGGGATAACACTGCGAACTGCTGAGTAACCCTGCTTGGGATAACACTGCTGAGGATAACTCTGCTGAGTAAATATGTTATCTTACTCCTTCCAATATTACCTCCTTTTAAGTAGGATGTTTCATTCCTCTGCAAAAAAAATTTCTTTTTTCTTTTTTCTTTTTTTCTTTTTCTTTTTTTCTCTTTTTTGTTTTGCTTCTTTTTTTCTTTTTTTTTTTTGCATAGCTTCTTCCTTCGAAGACTACCTCCCTTAAGACTCGTTTTGCCTTTCCCCGAAAAGAACCGCTGAGGATACCGATTTTCACCAAACTTGTGTTGGACTCCTCGAACTGCTGGGGATAACACTGTTGGGGAATTATTTACTTACCTGTTGGGGGATAAAATGTTATCAGCTGGGGATGACGCTGTCGAGGATAACACTACTGGGGATTCTGACTCCTTCAGAACTAGTGCTTCACTCTTCGGAAGGCTGTTGGGAATGATACTGGCCTTTTGCTTTTCTGAGCACAAGTGTCATCCCTTTGTTCTGTCTGCTGGGGAACAACTTCCTCCATTGAAACTTATTATGTTGGGGGCAACACTGGTTCAAAGACCACTTCCCTTGAGACTGATGTTATCTTTATTCTTCCTCGACTGGGTACCTGACTTCCAGAAAATTTTCTAAATGAAAGGAAAATTTTCTTCCACAGTTTGACAGTCTCCCTTATGGCATGCATTTCTGTCATCAATGCCATTTCCTTTACCTGTTTCAAATCAAACAAAATTTGTTAGTTTAAAATGCGGTGGTTGGTTGTGATACTCCTGCTGGGGTTGGCTTTCCCTTTCTCCTTCCTTGCTCTGCGTTCCACAACTTGTTGGGGATGATATTATTTGCTGGGGATAATCCCTTTCTGCTGGGGATATCCCTCTTCTTTTGTGGCATAGCTCGGAAACTGGCATTTCCCCGACCTTTTAGTCTAGTATGAATTTCCCCAAATCATGCTCACTGCTCTCCTTGCTTTGTTCAACGGGCCTCGGCTTTGAGGTTTATAACCTTTGATTTTGGCAAGGATATCCCTCTTGACATTCGTCAATCCTTTTGTCAATTCCCTTTTGCTGGGGATATCTTTCTTGACACTGGCCTCGCGCTTGTTCCTTGCTGACTATACCACTTGGATGTACTAGCCAGATCTCATCTTGCATAATTGTAAAGCTGATGGCATATTTTGAAGTCAATTCTCACTTGTTCTGACCAAACAAACTCTACTGGGGAATTTTTCTATGAAAGGAAAAGATAAAAGGGAACAGAAAAAGACAAAGGAAAAAGATGACTTTTTAACAAAAGAAACTATAAATAAAAATATATCAAACGCAGATACCGACTCTAATGGTCATGACATGCACATGTGGCCTATCCTCCGCCGTCAATCATCTTTCAAGACCTTCAATTGGCAATTCCCCATCTGATTCTCAATCTTATTCGACTTGTAGTGCCCGAAGGGTTTTCACCATCAAGCCTCTCTCATTTTGTTTTTTTTCTCAGCTTGCATCGCCTTATGGTGTCCGTAAAGATTTTCATCGATAAGACTCTCTCATTTGTATCACTTTCCAGCTGGGGATTTGGAGTGTTGCCGGTATTCTCTCTGCTGGAGATTAGAGTCTTTTCTGCTGTGGAACAAAATGTTATGTTCGCCGGTAAGACTCTCATTTGTCTGACTTGGCATCTTTTGAAGACTGATCAGAAGGTCTTTCTTTGGACCGTAATGTGGGTTTTTGGATAGGGCTAGAAAGAAAGGGTATTAAAGGCTCGACAAAAAACAAAATAAATTTGGGGTTCAAAATTACAACCTTCGGAACCATATTTGCTTACAACAAGCGCAACCCTTGTCCCAATTTCTTGCTTGGGGATTATTTATTTATTTTTTTAATTTTTATTACACCATGCACACCATGCACACTATGCACCCTATGACCATTATGGCCATTATGACCGAGCCGTGAGGCGCCTACGTATCCTCTTTGAGGAATCAGATCAAACGTAGTTCCCAATTCCTCTATTTTCTTCTGACTTTCTTTTGTTTTCGTTATCATTTTTCTTTTCTCTTTTTTTCTCATTTCTCCTTTCTTTTTGTCGTTTTTTTTTCTTTCTCTTTTTTTTCTTTTCTTCTTCTTTACTTTCCAGGCTCGTATTTTCTAGTTGTTGCTATTGATTCCGAACGAGGGGTACGAAAGAAAAACAAATAAGGCTCAAAAGGGGTAACGAAGGATAAAGTGTTTAGGTAGCAGAACAAAATGCCTTCGTCATTCCAGTCTTCAAAACATGTCAAGTGCAAACAACACAATTAAACAAAGATTTGTAACCTCTTCTGATGGTGCTGGACTTGACAATTATATTCAACATTTGTCATTTCTAAAGCACCGTTGGGCGACACTCTCACTCTCATTATCATGAAAGGTGAATCTTGCTTTTAACGGTTTTCTTTGTGTTTTACTTGCCCTAGTTCCACATGACTCGAGCTCCGAATAATCTCAAACCGTCCTTATTTCCTTTAAATGTTCTGGTCACCTCTCCAGGGTTTTATGATTAACTTTAAAGACTAGGCCCATACTGTGTGCGCATGCCATGTCACTGGAATCGACGCTGAACAAAAATGATAAAAAGACTAAACAAAAGATGACTGGAAATAATAAAAGACCGGATTTGCTTTAGACTACCGGTGGAATGGTTTGAATAACAAGACGAACAAAACAAACCAAAATAAAATCCTAAAACAAACTGGACAAAACTTAAACAAACTTCTATGACAAAATTGAAAGATAAGAAAGTTTGACACAAGACAATATCCGGATTACAACCCTACGAATAATTCGGTCAACAGAAATGACAATAAAATAAGCCACCAAAAGCTTCTCTCTTGCTAACCAAGGAACGGAGCGTCCTCCCACTTTATCAAAATTGGCATCTTAGCCACTGAGCTTCACATCAATACTGCCAAGACCATTACCAACTTCAATATCATCAACCTTAGTCAACAAGTTCCCAATAGGACTCGAATGCTTCTGTCATCAGGCCTGATCCCCGCAAAGTGTGCTTTTGGATCTTGTATTTCCGGCTTACCACAAACCAACCACCTTCTTTCTTTGTGATTTACAACAAAACAGGTTAGAATGGACTCACTCGGTCCTCATTATTAACAATATCGTTTCCCTTTTTTCGATTTTTTTTCATTTTTTCATTTTTTTTCCTCTTTTTTTCATTTTTTTGTTGTGGTCGAATCTTATGGAGATTGCCTACGTATCATGACCCCGCATGAATCAGACCTTGCGTAGTTCGGACCAATAAAAGATAAACAATAATAAACATTTTTCCACAATTTTCATATTTAAAACAAACTGGGTTTCAAAGGTTTGAAGATCTCGAAAATCAAACAGCCCACATATTCTAATCAAAAGATTTATAAACTCCAAAACAAATGACCAGCTTCCTTTCTCCGTTTGACGAATGCAACCGAACAGTTATTTTTGCAAACGTGGCCCCTTCCAAATTTCACATAAATTTTGAGGCCGGGGAGGATTATTTTATGACACTTTACAAACTTGTCCGTTCTTTTACGAAAATAGCCTTTCGACAACTGAAAGATACTCTAAAGCTATTTCGGCAAGAACGGTTTGAGACGCGGCCGAAGCTGGCTCGGCTTATTTTGACTAAAAATCCACACGGTATTCACCTGACCGCTGACTCTTTGTTTTTTTTCTTTTCAAATTACAATAAAAACCTGGTGTTGCAAACACGACCCTTCAGCGCCTCGGGGACGAAGATTTTTAAGGCTGTGTGGGTCAATTGGACCAAAATCCTAAAAAATGACCCAAGGTGGCTGTTTATACAAAGTCAGCCTTCCGGCGTCCCTTTCGGGAACATTCGGCTATTTTTGACAAAAACAGCATCCCCCGACTTATTTGTGACTCTTTTTATCATTTTTCAAAATAGAAAACTCAATATTGCAAACACGGCCTTTCAACGCCTCGGGGACGAAGATTTTTCAGGCTGTGTGGGTCAACTGGACCAAATCTTAAACATGACCCAAAAGGTGGCAGTTTATGCAAAGTCAGCCTTCCGGCGTCCCTTTCGGGAACATTCGGCTATGTTTTGACAAAACAGCGTCACCCGACTTCTTTATGACAGAATTAAATTTTTGACATGTTTTTTTATTTATTTATTTGTTTTTGGCTATTTTAGCAAAAAAGGGGGGGTTGGACCCGATGAGGGTTGCCTACGTATCTCACATCCGGTGAGAATCAAACCCGCGTAGTTCGGGCAGATTGGATACGAGTGAGAATAAAAAATAACTAATTCAGAGAAAACATATCTTTTTTTTCTTTTGCTTTTTCTTAAAAGGTGATGAAACATGTAAAATCTTTTGGATTTTCTTTTTCCTTTTTTTTATTTTTGATTTTTCAAAAATGATAAAAAGTGCAAAGAATTTTTTTTGAATTCATTTTTTTAAAATAAAAATGTAACAAAACATAACCGGGCCCTATTTGCTTTATCTTCGCACTTCACCCTCTCTTTTTTCTTTTTTCCTTTTCATTCACTCTCAATTATCATTGGTCCGCCAAATGACCCTTTTACCCTTGAAGGAATGCAACATGTAGCACATAAGATGCATCAAGATGGTCTTTTTCATTTCAGGTTGCTAGTCCTAGACGGACCCAACCCCTGTGTTGAGTCCCCTAAGCCAAATGCAACATGATGCAAATAATCGTTCCTACTAGGGATCCGACATGAAGTCATGTAATTCTATGTTCAAAACCTGAGTCGGTGTTCTAGACTGTGTACCCGAGCGGACAACTCAAGTCGAGGAGGGGGCAACTTACCGGGAACCAAAAGGCCATCCGGCTTCGTAACTTGTCCGAGCCTCTTTTTTATTTCAGGGTATGACACTAACAGAATAGGGAGTCTCAACCAGTAAGCACATCCCCGGAGGTGAAGAGAGAAGGGTTCGGCACAGTTTATATATACAATCAAATAATATCAAAATGGTAAAAGCAGCATTTAGCACATTAGGCTCAAACATGTAAAAATCAGATAAAGCCAAATATAACAATTTATCTAAGCTCGAATTTCTAACCCTGAACCAGTGGTTCTAGGTTACAGATCCCCAGCGGAGTCGCCAGAGCTGTCACACCTCCTTTTTCCGCCCCCGCGAAGGGCGAAGGAGTTTTTTCCAATTAAAGGACAATCGAAACGGGATTTGTTTATTTATTTCAGAGTCGCCACTTGGGAGATTTAGGGTGTCCCAAGTCACCAATTTAATCCCGAATCGAGGAAAAGAATGACTCTATATTACAGTCTGCGAACCAAAAATCCGGATAAGGAATTCTGTTAACCCGGGAGAAGGTGTTAGGCATTCCCGAGTTCCGTGGTTCTAGCACGGTCGCTCAACTGTTATATTCGGCTTGTTTATCTGATTTTATACAATTATGCGCTCATGTGCAAGTTTTAACTCTTTACCGCTTTTATTATTATATTTTTTAAAAAAGAATGTGAACATCGCTTAAAAACATGTCTTTGGATTGCGTCACATGAAATGCACCCGCAATCCGGAACACATTTTTATTCAATGTTTTGAGATTTGGATTTGGGTCGCATGAAATACACACCCGAGTTTAAGAAGGTAAGCTTATTAAAATGCGCGCCTAAAGCAATTAGCGTATTATTATTTCTGGGTAAGGCCATGGAATTTTGCTAAACGGCTCATTTCGAAGTCTAATTAATTTTAATTAAACATTTATCGAGGGCCCCACAATTTTGTATTTTTATTCGGCGAGGCTCGTCTCATTTATTTTTAAAAGACAATCCTAAAATGCCTACATTATTCTCTATTAAATTTGTCTCTACAAAATAAAATAAAAAAATGTCTTAATTTATTTACATGCTGAAATTAACCAATAATATTTCACTAAACAACATTCCTCCAAGTTCCAAAATGGTCTATTTTGATGAACTAACGTGCTTTTTGAGACATGGTAATCATCCAACAATAGCGAATTAACTAGACGAAGTTACTACACCATTTATTTATTTTTAGGCAATATATAGATAGTTCGTCCGTTAAGCTATCATCCGATGTTTCACTATATATATTAAACAGCTACATGATTCTGATTAGAGTAAGCTAAATAATTTATATATACAAATAAAATTCAGAATATAATTAAAATAAATTTAGAACATTCAACTCTTCATTTTCGTATTCATGCTTCCTGTTTCAGTTTACAATAATCAGCGTGTCAGTTGTGTACCTGATATTGGAAGCAAAAGAAAAGTGAGATCAGCAGAAACTCAGTAGCATACAACAACAGCAACCCCAACAACCAGTAACAACCAGCAACGAGAAACTTAGTGACAGATTTTAAAATCAAGACAAAATCCAGAAACACCAACAATAATCAACGGACAGAAGCAAAGAGAATCTTTTCAGATTTTGAAAGACTAGTTAGTATTTAACCCTTAATTTCTGAATCCGTATATCAGAATATTTGGATTGTATATCAGGTGTATACTATTCTTCTTTTGAATTTCCAGAATGCTTTTCTTTTTATTTTCTGAAGTCTTAGTATTTTTCGGAATTTCCTTTCTCTCTTAAATATTCAGCTCTTTTTTTTCTCTCTCTCTCTCTATCTGTCCTCTCAAAATCTGATCAAGTCCTTCCTTTTATTAACATCTTTCAGCATTAAAAAAAAATTAAAACCCACTATCTTCCACTCATCCCCCTTTTAATCCCACTACCTAATGTTTTGTCCCCCACTTTATTAAACAAATACCCCATTATATCTTGTCCCTCATGCTTATATTAAACAATTGCATTATTCTCCACCATTATATCTTGTCCTCCCATTATTGATTATTTTAATATTATCTTAATTTTAATGGAAAGAACACTCAAAATAAATAATTATTCAGAATTTTAATTCCAAAAATATCCCTCTTCCCTTACTGAAATTACCATTTTACCTCTGAACGTACTGCAAATTACCAAACTACCCCCATCAGCTATAACCAATTCACCTAATTAATTTCAACCAAAATACAGCAAATATGACCAATTTCTAAACAAATTTTTAACAACAAATTCAAACTAAATGATGAACAACAAAGAAACAACTAAAATTATCTTGATTGAACAATATTTTTAACAACAACAAACCTACTTTCAGATTCAACAACAACAAGTATATTCAGATTTCTAAATTCAATAATCATTTGAACTTAAAATTAAATCTAACACATTACAACCAACAATTTCTATATTAAAACTAAACAAGATCACGAAGCAAACTGAAGAAATAATCATAAATGATAAACAACAAACAAGAAAATCAAACTTATACTAATTTCGGATTCAAGAAAAATCAAACAAAGTATGAACATAAATGAAAAGTTTCAACAACAATAACAAGCAAGTTTTATTCAAATTCGAATTAAGCTTAAACAAAACAAATACACATATTCAAATCACTAAACTTCAAATAATCAATTGATCTTTTTAATTAACTCCAATAAAATTATAACAAAGATACATGATTCAAAAAAATTAAAAACCAAAACATAACTTCTCATTAAATCACTAAATTAAAGACGAACTTTAAACAAAATGAACACGAATTTAATCTACAACAAACAACGGATTCAAACGATTTAAACTAACATTCTTTTATATTAACATTAAATCCTTTTAAATTAATAAAACAAACTGAAAAATAATTAATTGAATCTTTAACTTAGATCTAACAACAATATAATTAAACTAACCATTTTTATCTAACAATAAATAAGAAAAATAAAACAAACTTATACTAATTTCAAATCTGAAAATATCAAACAAATTACAGACAATAAATGAGACTCAAACCCACTAACCGGATCGAAAGGATGATGAACTCGAACGAAAAAAAATCTGCCCGGAAACAAATATCGCACCAAAACCATTTGACGCCGAAGACGATCACGAACGGACAAACGAAGAACTTGAAGGAGAAGTAGCGGACAACAACAATCAACGAGCTGGAGCTTGCGTCGCAGCAGCAGTACGAGCTGCCATGGACGACGCAGCAGAAGGAGCAGAAAAAGCCAGACGACGCAGCAGCAGCAGCAGCGACGGGCAGCAGCAATGCAACAACGGCGGAGGAGAAGACGACGCAACCGCAGGAGGAGGAGAGGACGCAACAGCAGCGGTGGCGGAGCAGCTGCGTCGGGCAGCAATGGTGGACGACGGAGAAGCAGGCAGTAGCAGCAGCAATGGATGGAGAAGAAGCAGCCATGGCAGCAGCGACGGGCTGGCTTGGTTGCTGCTGGGTTGTCGTGAAGAAGAAGGAGATGCGCATCCATGGGTGTCGAGCAAGCTTCGACGACTACTGTGTGTGTGTGTTGAGGGTGTTGGTCGTGGGGATGAGGTGTGAGGGGGGGCATCCATGGTTGCTTGCTTGGGGAAGGTGATGGAGAAGAAGAAGATATGGAAGGGGGGGGGATGGTTAGTGTTAGGTTTTTTTTTTTGTTTTTTTTGTTTTGTTTTGTGTAAGATATGGGGTGTTGGGTATTTGGGTTATGGACTGGGTCGACTCGGTTTGAAATGGACCGGGTCGTAGAGGAAGGTTGGGTATATTTGGGCCTGTGGCTTGAATTTGGAGTAGAGGCCCAATTCCGATTTTCTTTATTTTTTGCTCTCTTTTCTTCTTTTATTTTTCTAAAACTAAATTCTAAAAATCCTTAAATTATCATATGGAACTAAATTAATTTATAAAAGCGCAAATTAACTCCCAATAACAATTAATACACAATTAAGTAATAATTAAGCATAAAATTGTACAATTGGACATTAAATGCTAAAAATGCAAAAGATGCCTATTTTTGTGATTTTCATTTTTTGTAAAACAAACTTAATTACTAACAATGAAGGGATATTTACTATCATTCCACAACCCTTGTTGGTGATATACTTATTCATTTGAGGTTAACATATATATACTAAAGAATTTTCATATATATATATATATAGTAGGTTACTAATTTCAATTTTAAAGGACGATAGCTTGTATTTATTTTTAAATGACGTATATGTAAAACTCTTTTACGATATTAGCCTATAGAAATTATATATGCTTTACTGATTCATCTGTCTGCTTTTCCTTTCTCTTGGCTAATTCGTGAAACTAATATAGACAAAAAAAATTGTGAGGAATGTCAATATGTCGGATTGTATATCGCCACAACTTCTTTAAGAAAGTTTCCTCTTTGACTTTTTCAATCCATTGAGTATTTTCAAGATTAGCCTTTAATTTGTGTTGAATACTCTTTTTTCAAAAATTATACTTCTAAAAAGTAACATAAATATTTCGAATTTTATAGTCCAATGATTTTCATATTTTGAAGAAGCAATCTAAAAATATATTACTCCACAAACTGGAAAAGAATAAACAATTTTCCTTTTCCATTTGCATGCGGAACATCTTTAAACTACACTTAGGATTAAATGGAAATTCGTGTTATATTTGAATATTCCTAGAGGAAAAATAAAGAAAAAGAAAAATTCGCATTCTCAGCACCTAAGAGAAATTAGTGGAGCGATGATTCTTCCATTATCTAGAACCAATCCAAATATGGTGAAAGTTGAATTATGTTATAATGTGCTTGACTTGGAAAACATGTTTCAGCTTTTGTTGACCTTTATGGAATGACCAAAACACTAATTAAAGGTCCCCCCCCCCCCCCCCAAACCCCAAACAGATTTGGACCTTTCTGTTGTCATTCATGCAGATTTACCCAAATGATTATGCCAATATCTTACGTCATAAAATCATATTTAATGGAAAAACTGATCAAAAGTGGTAAATTTGAATATTTGATTTTTGGCAAGACGTACGTACACATTTGGGGGAGTGGGTTCTCCATGCTTGTACCATTGATATATACGAGGATAAAATCGAATATAGAACTTAGACTTGATGAATTCAGCATTAATGTTTATCATCACACTTTTAATTTCTGAGCTTAATATTTAAGTTTATTCAAAATTAGTGATTGTTCATACATAATTCATCTATTTTTTTGCGCCAAAAATAATAAGTTCAGTCAAATTTATTAAAACCGTCCCCTATCTTCCTTTTTTTTATTTGTTTTTTTTTTAAAGGTCCTCCATCTACCTTGAAACACAGAGAGCAACTAAAGTAGAAATTTCCAGAGAGCAATGTCGGCGAAGAGACGTGTGCTCTAGAAGATGGCTGTCATACGTATTATTTGCATATAAGTCTCGAGAAAATTAACTGTTGTATTGTTATACTGTATTATGGAAAATGACTTCAAGTGTTTGCTAGTTATAGTTTTCAAAACTTTGGAATTATTCTCATGACAAGAAAAAATTCCATGCAAGACGTGAACTTCTCAACAATTATTTTGACTTATGAAATTTTGGCTTTTACCCTGCCGATTCTTCTATAATTTTGCAATTAATTCTTGAACTCTCCGTCTCTCCCGACTCCCCAAGTCATCAGAATAACGAACAAAGAATTACAAGCTAAGAATAGCGTAAAATTTTAGAGCAAAGTCAAACTTGAAATAACAAACATGTATAATAGGTTATGAAAGATTAATACAATACAGTCATTCGAGGTATAAATAAGGTACTATTATTATTATTATTATTATTATTATTATTATTATTATTATTATTATATTGTTGTTGTTATTTTTTTTATTAAGTATTATTAAAATGCATCAATCTTATTGTTCTTATATATTCATGTGTTAAAATCCGTGCTTGAGCACGGGCTTACGTACCTAGTACTTGATAAATGGGTTGTGGTACTGTATCCATATATTTTTGTTCTTTATGTATGGTAAAGTCACTACACTCCCATAATTATCATTAACTTCGGAATTCGTTATTTGGGTACTTATCATCATGTATGTCCAAGTGAAAGCCTTGTTCCCACTAGCAAAAGCATCTTAAAATGACTTGGTGAGTTCCTGATATTAATTAATAGTAGGGTTTTGTCTACAGAAAATATTAGGTTGTAAGGCTCGTCATCAATACTGTCACTTGTCGAGATTTGAGAAGAGAATCGAGCTCCAGACCTCTTTTAATGGAGGATTCTAAAACTTCTAGAAGAAGTTCGCAGAGAGAAAGAGAGATGCTGAAGAATTCGATAAAATGTAAAAATGAATCTCAATTGAATGTGCTATGTACTGTTCAGTATATATACATGTGATATTTTTACTAACTAACATATTAACACTAACTAATACTAACTAACTAATACTAACTAATGTCGACTCAGCACACAACTATACAACTCAGTACAATTATACAATGACAAAGATAAAATAAATATTAGTCTTAATACCCCCTCCCCCATCCAAGTTGGATGTGAGGAAACCACACCCAACTTGCCAGGAACAGAGCAGTATTTGATCCCAGTGAGAACTTTGTAATCACATCTGCCAGTTGCTGTCCAGTGCTAATATGGTGCAAAGAAATGAGTCCTTCCTGGAGTTTGGGACGCACAAGGTGACAATCTACTTCAATGTGCTTAGTCCGTTCATGGAATACAGGGTTCCTAGCAATGTGCAGAGCAGAGAGGCTGTCACAGTGTGCAGGTATTGGCAAACAAATTGGCACAGTAAGTTCTTCAAGCAGTCTTGACAGCCAAATAAGTTCCCCAACAACCTTTCTAAGGGCTCTGTATTCTGCCTCTGCTGAAGAGAGGGATATGGTTTCTTGTTTCTTAGATTTCCAACTGATGGGGCTGCCACCTAAGAACACAACATAACCAGATACTAATCTTCTAGAATCTAGGCAGGCTGCCTAATCAGAATCACAATAGGCAACTAGTGAGAGGTCATCTGTATTGCTGAAATATAGTCCTAGATCTTTAAGTATCTCAGCATATGGTAGGCTGCCTGTAAGTAGGGCTCCCTAGGATCTTGCATAAATTGACTGAGATGTTAGACTCCATATGCTATGTCTAATCTAGTATTTGTGAGGAAGTTTAGATTTCCAACTAGCTTTCTGTAGAAGGTAGGATCAGACAATGGAGCCCATTCCTTTGCTTTCAACTTTATTGTAGGATCCAGGGGAGAAGTCAATGCTGGAGAATGAAGACACTCATATTCCTTCAACAAGTCCAAAACAAGTTTTCTCTGTGAAATGATGATGCCATCTGATTTGTAAAGGATTTCTAATCCTAGAAAATAATGCAACTGTCCTAGGTCTTTAATTTTGAACTTGTCATGTAGAAAGGCATTGAGCTGATTGATTTCTTTAGAGTCAGTCCCTGTGAGCAACACATTATCTACATACACCGCTACAAAAACAATAGAAGAATCCTATTTTCTGTGGAACAAAGAGTAGTCATGCATGCAGTGTGTATACCCCCTTAAATATAGGACTTCAGTCAATTTATCATACCATTGTCTGCTTGCATGTTTCAGTCCATAAAGAGACTTGTTCAACTTGCAAACTAAACTTGGAGATCGTACCTCAAGGCCTGAAGGAGCTTGCATATACACCTCCTCATGCAAATCTCCATGGAGAAATGCATCGTTCACATCCAATTGTGAGATTTGCCATTTCTTCTTTGCTGTTATGACAATGAGAGACATGAGAGTGGTCATCTTAACTATAGGAGAGAAAGTCTCTGTGTAGTCTACACCAGCTTATTGAGTATACCCCTTAACCACTAACCTTGCTTTGTATCTTTACACTACCATCTGCTATATGTTTGACTTTATACACCCATCTACATCTAATAGCTTGTTTTCCTTTAGGTAAGAGGACTAAATCCCATATGTTATTAGCATACAAGGCTTCAAATTCCTGTGTCATGGCACTCTACCAAGTAGGGTACATAGCTGCTTCTTCATATGAAGTTGGTTTTCTATCATTGCAAATGTTCTTTACAATGTGCTGACTATTAGGATGTAGGGCATCAGAAGTAATGCGGTGGTTATTATGGGAAAACATGGCATGTAAAGAGAAGTTATAATTAGATTTTAGGTTTGGTATATTGCAAATATAGTCATTTAGATGTGAAGGCAATTTATGTTCCCTATGGGACCTTCTAGAAATCAGTGGTTCCTCCGGTGATTGTTGGGGGATAGTTATGTCTTGAAAATGTTCTGCTGAAACCTGTGTCTCATATAAGGAAGAGATAGGTGAAGAAGTGACTGGTAATGCATCAAGACTTAGGAAGTTAGTGTTTTCCTGATCACTAAAGTTGTGGGAGATACAAACATCAGTGTGATCAGATGGATTATCAGTGAATGGTGCATTAGGGAAGATAGGTGGAATGTTGTTTACAGTAGACTTGAAAGTGAATGGGAAGATTGATTCATAGAAGGAAACATCTCTAGAGATATATATTTTCTTAGTAGCTAGACTTAGTACCTTGTATCCCTTTGTGCCAAAAGGATATCCTACAAAAATATGTGGGGTAGTTCTTGATTCAAGTTTGTCTCTGAGAGGCTTTGGTATAGTGGAATAACACAAGCATCCAAAACTTTTCAAGTGAGAGTAATTGGGCTTTTTCTTGTATAAGAGTTCAAAAAGACATTTGTTTTTTAGTGGAGTAGTTGGGAGTCTATTAATGAGGAAGGTTGTTGTGAGTATGCACTCTCCCCAATATTTCAATGGTAACTTGGATTGAAAAATAGTGCCCTGGCCACTTCAAGAAGATAATTATATTTCTTTCTACCACTCCATTTTGTTGTGGTGTGTAGGGACATGTCATTTGGTGGTTTATCCCTTTTATTGAAAAAAGGAGGTTGCTTGATTGCTGGTGATCATTCTAGACCATTGTCAGAACTTATCCATTTGATGGTGGTTTGGAATTGGTTTTCCACCATGCTCACAAAAGCCTTTATTACTTGTACGACATTGCTTTTACAACTCAAAAGATGTGTCCAAGTGGATCTACTATAATCATCTACTAGAGTAAGGAAGTATTTGAAATTATTATGAGTGACCATATGATAAGGGACCCACATATCCACATGGAGTATCTCAAAGATTTTAGTGGTGTCAGTTGTTCTCTAGGGAAAAGGTAATCTGAACTGTCTGGCCATAGGAAAAATATTGCACGTGAAGGGTTATTTGGTAGAAAAGGTTACAGGGATAGTAGAAATTCCTTTTATTTTACTAAAAGGTACATGACCAAGTCTAAAATGCCACAATAGATCTACACTATCACTAAGAGATGTACCAGAATACAAACCAGGAACACTGTCTTTACTATTACTGTTGCAAATGGAATTATTTACAATAGGAAATGAATTGCAGGATTGGGAAAGATAGTGCATATTATTTACATCATCATCATGAACATAAAAAGAAGGAAAATCACAATTTTTCCCAAGTGTGAGGCTACCTTTCTTGAAACACTTAGAACAGAGGAAGTACAGTCCATCATACAACTTACAAATCTCCAGAGACCTCTTCAGTGAAAGGGCCTGTAGTAGACAGGAAGTGTCAGAGAATGATGCAATGCATTTGAAATTTATTGCTAGGGAACTAATAGACACAAGGTTAAATTTGAAAGATGGAATGAACAAGACTCTATACAGAACAATCTTAGGTGTCAGGAATACATTCCCAACTTCAGTTACTTTGACTTTGTAGCCATTTGGAAGTTTAACTAACAAAGGATATGGTAGGCTTACTATATTTTGTAGGTGAGTTTTGTTAAAAGTCATATGGTGTGATGCCCTAGAATCTAATATCCATAAGTCAGATTTTGCAATAAAACACTTTCATGATGGATTATCAAAGTCAATTGAAGAGGTGGAAGCAATCATACCTGCAAAATTTACTGATGCTCCACTGGACATGTTTGCACTGGCTGGATTCTCTCCAGTGTTTCCCATCTAAAAATGCTGTAACAAGTTAACAATCTGCCTGTACTGTTCCTTTGAGAGGATCATGCCTGAATTTTCTTCTTGATAGTTCAATTCTTCTCCTCTTTCCACATTTGTGACTGCATTAGCCATGTCATTCTTTCCTTTGTTAAACCTTGTATAGTTGTTATATCCTTGAGAATTTTGTTTGTACTGTTGTGGTCCTTGATTGAATCCCTGAGGGTATCCATGCAACTTATAACACTTGTCATTAGTGTGACCTTGTCATTTACAATAGTCACAAAGAGGTCGGGGTCTACTACTTGCAATTTGATTTCCAGTCCCATCTGAGTAGTTTGTTTTGAAGTTTCTTCCTCCTAGATTGACATTCAATGCTGTGGAATCGACATTTAGCCAATTTCTTGGCTTAAATTTCCTTTGTTTTTCCTCCTGTATCAGAAGAGCAAGAGCCTGTACCATAGACGACAAAGGGTTCATCATAAGTATACTTCCTCGAACAACCGTGTAGACTTCATTGAGTCCCATTCGAAATTGTATCAGTCTTCTGTATTGTTCTGCCTTATGCATACTTTCCTTCTCCCCATAGGTACATAGACAACTACAGTGAGCTTGACGCTGAGAGTGTTCAATTCTTCCTAGAGTTTCTTCATTTTTGTGTAGTAACCAGTGATATCAAGGACTCCCTAACTCAAATCATTGATCTCGTTCTGAATCTGATACAGTTTAGCTCCGTTCGTTGGATCATATCGATCCTCCAATTCCTTCCACAGTTCAACAAAATCATTCACATATTCAACACTGTCAGTGATGTCCTTTGAAAGAGAATTTAAGATCCATATTCAACACTGTCACTGTCCTCCAATTCCTCCAATACCGCCTTTCCTTTAGCAACAGCATTCAAACCACTCAAATCTAGCCAATTAATACTCAAATAAGTCAAAACAAGTTTTAGAAACTACCCTAGTACCAAAAGTTCGATCTTTGACATATTTGAAAAAGTCAACAAAAAGTCAACCCGAGTCCACTTAGTCAATTACTCGTTCATCCCCGAGTCAAAATATGTTATTTGTTTCGAGATCCGACCTAAAATCGAGGTCTAAATTAAATATCAAAAATATAAAATCCGAAATGTCTACCCAAGAATCATATTTCTATTATATGAAATCTTATATTTAGGGATGAAAGTCTACGAATTGTAATAGAAATTAATAAAAAAATAAATAATTTAAAGCTACTAACCATTGAAGTTGGGAAGTAAATTCTCTTAAAAAATTGCCTCCCACAAAGTCTAGGTCTCAAAAATGGAATAAAATAAGATAATCTCTAAATCGTCTGTGTTTACCTAGGTGCAGATGTCGCAATTGCGAACCAGCCTCTGGGCCACTAAACTCGCAAATGCGACTTATGTATCACGATTACGGATGTCGCAAATGCGACAAGTACCTAGCAAATGCGAAAAATGAACCATCACAAAAGTGAGCTAAGCTTCTTAAATGTGAAGTTGTCCAATTCTCCCCCATTATCACAAATCCGAGCTGGCATTCGCAAATGCGAGGCTCGTATTTGCAAATAGACCATCACAAATGTAATGTCTACTGCACCAGCAATGCACAACTCTATAAAATCAATTTGAAACTCACCCGAGCCCCTCGAGGCCCACTCCAAACATCCAAAAAAGTATATAAACCTCACACTACTTGCTCGTAAACTCAAAACATCAAATTAAAATCAAGAATCATACATAAAAACTCAAAGATTTCAATGTTCTTAAGTTGAAATTTTTAACTTTTCATAATAAGCACCGAAGCAACCTCGGGTCACCCCGGACCCCAACCAAACATGCGTACAATTCCAAAATCATCATAAGAATATAATGGAAACGTCAAAATACCGATCTGAGGTCGTTTACCAATAATGTTGACCATAGTCAACTCACATAATTTTAAAGTTCAAAGTTAATTTTTTTTGAAACATCACCTTTACACTTTTCAGAAATCAAAACGGACTATACATGCAAGTCATAAATCATTAAATAAATTCATATAATGTCTCAAATCACAAAATGGGGAGTTTGAACTCAAAACGACCTAATGGGTTGTCACGTTCTCTAACTCTAAAAGAAATATTCATCCTTGAATAGACATAGAAATGTACCTGAACTGGTAAAAAGATGCGAATATCTATTCCTTATATCGGACTCGAACTCCCAAGTATCATCCTCATTTGGATGACTTTTCCAAAGCACTTTTATAGAAGAAATATCTTTAGATCTCAACTTTCGAACTTGTTGATCTGCAATAGCTACTAGCTCTCTTCATAAGTTAGATTCTCATCATGTTTCACTATGTTGGAGTCTAATATATGCGACTTATCTTTATGATACTTTCGAAGCATAGAAATATGAAATATTGGATGTACTCCTGCTAAACTAAGAGGCAATGGAAGCTTATAAGCAACCTCCCTAACTCTCTCTAAGATCTTACACGGGCCAATAAACCTCAGACTCAACTTGCCTATCTTCCCAAATTTCATCACGCCCTTCATAGGCAAAACTTTCAAAAGCACCTTCTCACCTTCCATATAAACCACATCACAGACCTTCATGTCCACATAACTCTTCTATCTACTCTGCGTTGTCCGAAACGATTCTGTATCAACTTCACCTTGTCTAAGGCATCACAAACCAAGTTCATACCAAATGTCCTAGCCTCACTAGGATCAAACCAATCAATGGGAGAACGACACCATCTACGATATAAAGCTTCATATGGCGCCATCTGAATACTGGACTGGTAGCTGTTATTGTAGGCAAACTTCGTCAATGGTAGAAACTGGTCCTACTGGCCTCCAAAATCACTAACACATGCCCTCAACATATCCTCAAGGATCTAAATAGTCTGCTCGGACATGCTATCCATCTGTGGGTGAAATAAAAGCGCTGAGCTCTACTTGCGTGCCCAACTTTAGCTGATTAGCTCTCCAAAAGTGCAAAGTCAACTAATTGCCATGCTTCAAAATGATAGAAATGGACACACAACCCAAATTCCCAACCAAGGGTTGTGATGGCACTTAATGTTGCACCCTATTTTATACTAGTTTGTAACGACCCGACCGGTCGTTTTCGAGAGTTATAGCCTCGTTCCACCATTTTCCTACTTCTTTTGAGTTCTATAGCTGTATTATGATCTACCAAGTTAGTTGGTTTGGTTCCAAAATGATTTCAGAGTTAATTGAGACACTTAGTCTCTTGATTGAAAGTTTGAGTTGGAAAAGTTGACCGGATGTCTACTTATGTGTAAACGACCTCAGATTTGAATTTTTATGGTTCCCTTAGATCCATTAGGTTATTTTGGAATTAGAGCACATTTAAATTGTGTTTTGATGGTCCGCAGTAGAATTAGGCTTGAATTGGCGGAAGTTAGAATTTTGAAAAGTTTGACCGGGAGTGGACTTTTTGATATCGGGGCCGGATTGGATTTCTGGAAATTGAAGTAGGTTCTGGTGTCATTTAAGACTTGTGTGAAAAAATTGAGGTCAATGGGACGTGGTTTGATAAGTTTCGGCGTGGTTTGTGGAATTTGGAAGTTTAGAAGTTCATTAGGCTTGAATCCGGGTGTAATCCGAGTTTTTTATGTTGCTTGGGGTGATTTGAGGGTTCAACTAAGTTCGTATTGGGTTATAAGACTTGTTAGTATATTTGGTTGAGGTCCCGAGGACCTCGGGTTTATTTCGGGTGGTAAACGAAACAAGTTTGAAGTTTGAAGATTGCTGAAGTTGGTTGTTGCTGGTGTAATCGCACCTGCGAGGGCTATAGCCGCAGGTGCGATGCCGTAGGTACGAAACAATTGGCATATAAGTGGGCAAGGACGAGAATGGTAGGAGGTGCAGGTGCGAGAAAGGGAGTGTATCTACGAGCCCACAGATGCGAGGCTAAGCCACAGATGCGAAGAAGGGGATCTTGGTCATTTCCGCAGAAGCAGACGAAGGGCCGTAGAAGTGACTCCGCAGGTGCGAGACCTGGAGCACAGGTGCGACCCCAGTGGGTTTAAGTGAATTTCGTAGGTGCGGAAGGCCTGGGCAGATCATATAAAAATAAGACTTCGAGATTTTTCACCATTTTCATCACTTTGAGCTCGGACTTTGGGGATTTTTGTGGAGATTTTCGAAGGGATTACTGAGGTAAGCTACTTGTGCCCATTTTTCTTCAATAATGATGTTTCCCCACTGATTTTACACCTAGTTGGTGAGTTTTTAAGGTGAAATTTGGGGGTTTAGGTCTAGAGATATGGAGAGTGAAGTTTGGGGTTTTGGATGACCAAACTGTGTCGGATTTTGATAAATTTGGTATGGTTAGACTCGTGAGTGCATGGGCTTGTGATTTTTGTCAGATTTCGAGGCGTGGGCCCGAAGGCCGGGTTAAGCCGATTTCAGATTTTTGGCTCTAATTTAGTAGTTTTCTTGTGGAATTGATCCCTTTAGCCTATATTAATTGTATTGTACTGCTTGTGGCTAGATTTGGGACATTTGGAGGCCGACTCGTGAGGCAAGGGTATTTTGGAGTGGAGTTTCTCTCGGACCGAGGTAAGTTACAGTTATAAATCTGGTCCTAAGGGTATGAAACCTCGGATTTTATGTCGTGTGATTATTTTGGAGATGACGCACATGCTAGGTAGCGGGCGTGTGGGCATGAACCAAAGGGATTGTGACTTGGTCCATCCCGTGAAACTGTAAAGTCGAATAGCTTACTGTTAATTACATGTTCCCTCTATTTTATGGAAATTTGACTGCAATTCATGTTAGAAATCATGCTTAGGCCATATGATATCACTGTTGGGACCCATTGAGATCGCGTACTTGTTGAATTAACTGCTATTTGTTGTCTTGTACTCACTCATGATTTTACTTGTGCATCACACCTCCGTCTCTTCTTGTTTCTTGTTGATACATGTTGTTATCTCTATTTGGGCGGATTTATATGGTTTTTGAGAGCCCAAGAGACTGGAGAGGTTGGTGACTGAGATAGGGCCTGAGTGCCAAGCTGTGAGCCATGTGATTGTATATTGATCGGGTTGCACGCCGCAACGAGCCTGAGGGCTGAATGTATATGGATCGGGTTGCATGCCACAATGAGCCTTATAGTTATTTATATATTTGAGTGGGCTGCACGCTGCAGCGATATAGTGCTTGGGCTGTAGGAGCCTCTCCGAGGTCTGCACACCCCCAATGAGCGCAGGTACCTATTGAGTGTGTGTATTGAAGACTGAGAGTCGAGTTTGAACTATTGAGAGCTTGAGTGACTGTTATCCTGAGAGGTTGTATTTGTCTTGCTTTGTTGTCACACTTAGCTGATTTATGTTACTGTTCTAAACTTCTGATTAAATATTATATCTGGTCTACCTGTACTTAGTAAATATGCTGCTGACTTGACTTATATTGTCAAAATTTACCCATGTCTACTTTCATTGTTGAAATTACTGAAATGAACTGTATTTGTAAAGCTCGTCACTGCTTCTCAATTCCTTATTTGTTTCTGTTACTTACTGATTTAGTTGTACTCACGCTCACCCTACACTTCATGCACAGATCCAGGTGTGTCCATTCATGGAGGACGTTGATCTCGTACGTGGTTGAGTACTGAAGACTTACGAGGTAGCTGCCGGCGTTCGCAATCCTTGTCTCTCCGTTCTTGTTATAATTTCTTTCATGTATAGGCATTTTGGCACAGACTATTGTAGACTCTATTTTTTGAATGGTTGTTTAGATGCTCATGACTTAGTGATGCCCTGATGTCGTGCTATTTTGTTTCCCCGCACTTAGGATTTGGGTTTACCCCGTTGTTATGTAAAACTCCAGTTATTTTAAATGTCTTAACTCATTTCTGTTAAATATTGAATGTTTTTTGAAAATGTCGGCTTGCCTAGTACCATGGTAGGCGCCGTCACGATGAGTTAGGTTTTGGTCGTGATAAGTTGGTGTCAGAGCCTAGAATACATAGGTCTCACGAGTCATGAGCTGGTTTGTAGAGTCTTGCAGATCGGTACGGAGACGTATGTACTTATCTTCGAGAGGCTGCAGAACCCTTATGAAACTTCACATTCTTGAATTCTTATCATGCAAATTTGTTGATTCATGTAACTAAACTTCTATTTTTCTATTCTCTCACCGATGGTGAGGACACGTGCTACTAGGCAGGACGGACAGCCACCAGTCAAGGCCATATGAGGCCGAGGTCATGGTAGGGGCAGAGGTCTAGCTCGCACAACAGCTAGACAGTACGTGCAGATCCACCACGTTCCCTAGTTCAGGATTAGTTCCCAGTTATGGATGCGCCAGTGGGACCATCTCAGGCACCATCTATGCCCATCGTGATTCTAGGCCTTCAGGAGGCCTTAGCTTAGATTCTGACTGTGTGCACTAGTCTTTCTCACGCGGTCTCTATTTCTACTGTAGCAGCCACTTCTCAGGCCGGGGGAGGTATTAGACTCCTGCCGCCCGCACACCAGAGCAGGTGATGCAGGGACTCCAGAAACCGGGGGAACTACCAATCTATTCGGTTATAGCTTCTCAGGACTATGTGGTTTCTGTCATGCCTAATGATGAGCAGCGTAGATTAGAGAGGTTTGGGAGACTCCAACCTCTATCTTTCACTAGTGCAGAGGGAGAGGGTGCGAAGGGCTTCTTGGATAAGTATCAGAGAATGCTCCATACAGCAGATATTCTGGAGACCAGTTGGGTCTTGTTCACTACTTTCTAGTTCTCTGGAGCTGCCTTCACTTGGTGGGAGACTTATGAGAGGCATAGGCTGGTCGGTGCAGTGCCACTTACATGGAAGGAGTTCTCTGTTCTCTTCTTGGAGAAGTATATGCCGCAGTCTCGTAGAGAGGAGTTGCACAATTAGTTCGAGTAGTAGCATCATGATGATATGACTATGATGTAGTACGAGATGAGATTTTTTGAGTTAGCTAGTCATGATGTTTGGTTGGTTCCCACCAACAGGGAGAGGATTAGGAGGTTCATTGATGGCCTCACATTTCAGTTACGGGTACTTATGACCAGAGAGAGGGTATCTGGTGCTACCTTCGAGGAGGTTGTGGACAATGTTCGGTAGATATAGTTGGTTTGTAGCCAGGAACGAGTTGAGAGAGAGGCCAAGAAGTCTCACGAATCGAGTAGTTTTGGTGGTGTTTCTTCTAGAGGCTAGTTCCACCACGATAGAGGTCATCCTTACAGGCATGCTCAGACAACTCACCCAGCTCACCGCGGTGTATCATTTGGCCATAGTTCTCACAGTTCTTATCAGGGTCACTCATCTCTCAGTTCCCTTCTAGCTTAAAGTTCATCCCATGCTCCATCGGGTCAGGGCTCATCTATAGCAGGTCATTCTACTAGTTATCCTAGTGCTGGGGGCTCCCTTCAGTCCCCACCACTAGCACCGGGGAGTTGCTATGAGTGTGTAGAGTTTGGTCATATCAGGAAGCAGTGTCCCCGCCTAGTGGGAGGTCCAGCTCAGCAGAGGAGCCAGCCTATGACTTCAGCACCAGTTACTTTACCACCCACCCAACCAACTCGGGGTTGAGCTCAGTCAGCTAGAGGTCGCCCTAGAGGGGGAGGCCGATTTGGTGGTCAGGATCGTTTCTATGCACTCCCTGCTAGACTAGATGCTATTGCTTTAGACACAGTGATCACAGGTATTATCTTAATATGTCATCGAGATGCTTCTGTATTATTTGACCTTGGTTCCACCTATTCATATGTGTCGTCATATTTTGCTCATTATCTGGACATGCCACATGAGTCTCTAGTTTCATCTGTTCATATATCTACACCGGTGGGCGATACTATTATTGCGGACCACATATACCGATTGTGTGTAGTGACTATTGGGGGATTAAAGACTAAAGTGGATCAATTGCTACTTACTATGGTAGATTTTGATGTGATATTGGGTATGGATTAATTTTCCTCATGTCATGCTAGTTTGGAATGTTACGCTAAGACTGTGACGTTGGTGATGCCGGGGTTGCCACAGATTGAGTGGCGAGGTTCTTTAGACTACGTTCCCAGTAGAGTGATTTCATACTTGAAGGCCCAAATGGTTGAGAAGGGTTGTCTTTCTTATTTGGCCTTTCTGAGGGATGTCAGTGCAGAGACTCATACCATTGATTCTATTCCGGTGGTGTAAGATTTTCTGGATGTGTTTCCTACAGACCTGTCTGGCATGCTGCTGGACAGAGATATTGACTTTGGTATTGATTTGGTGCCAGACACTTAGCCCATTTCTATTTCACTATATCGTATGGCACCGACAGAGTTGAAGGATTTGAAGGAGCAACTTCAGGAACTCCTTGATAAGGGGTTTATTCATCCTAAAATGTCACTTTGGGGTGCACCAGTTCTATTTATGAAGAAGGATGGCACTATGAGAATGTGCATTGACTACAGGTAGTTGAACAAAGTCACAATCAAGAATAAGTATCCTTTGCCGCGTATTGATGATCTATTCGACCAGCTTCAATGAGCGAGGGTGTTCTCCAAGATTGATTTGAGGTTCGGGTATCACCAGTTGAAGATTCGAGACTCGAATATCCTTAAGATAGCTTTCAAGACCCGTTATGGTCATTATGGGTTCCTGGTGATGTCTTTTAGGCTGACCAACGCCCCAACAACATTCATGCATCTAATGAACAGTGTGTTTCGGCCTTATCTTGACTCATTTGTTATTGTGTTCATTGATAATATCCTGGTGTACTCTCGTATCCAGGAGGAGCACAACTAGCATTTGAGGGTTGTGTTGCAGCGGTTGAGGGAGGAGTAACTTTATGCCAAGTTCTCCAAGTGTGAGATTTGGCTCAGTTCAGTGGCGTTCTTGGGGCACATGGTGTCTAGCGAGGGTATTCAGGTGGATCCGAAAATAATAGAGGCAGTTTAGAGTTGGCCTAGATTGTCCTCAGTTATAGATATTTGGAGCGTTCTTGGTTTGGCTGGTTATTACCGTCGGTTCGTGCAGGGTTTCTCGTCTATTGCATCTCCCTTTACCAAATTAACCCATAAGGGTGCTCCTTTCAGGTGGTCGGATGAGTGTGAGACCAACTTTCAGAAGCTTAAGACTGTATTGACTACAACTCCAGTTCTAGTTCTACCATCAGCTTTCGGTTCCTATATAGTATATTGTGATGCTTCTCGGATTGGTACTGGGAGTGTTTTGATGCAGGAGGGTAGAGTGATTGCTTATGATTTACGTCAGTTGAAGCCCCATGAGAAGGACTATCCCGTTTATGATTTGGAGTTGGCTACCATTATTCACAAGTTGAAGATTTGGAGGCACTATCTCTATGGCGTGTCTTGTGAGGTATATACTGATCATCGTAGCTTCCAGCACTTGTTCAGATAGAAGGATCTCAATTTGAGGCAGCAGAGGTGGTTGGAGCTGCTAAAGGACTATACTATTACTATCTTGTACCATCCGGGGCCAATGTGGTGGCCAATGCCTTAAATAAAAAGGTAGTGAGTATGTGTAGTCTTGCATTCCTTCCTGTTGGTGAGAGACCTTTTGCAGTTGATGTTCAGGATTTGTCCAACCGGTTTGTGAGATTGGATATTTCTTAGCGCAGTCTAGTCCTAGCTTGTGTAGTTTTCTGGTCTTCCTTGTTTGATCGCATCAAAGAGCGCCGGTATGATGATCCTCATTTGCTTGTCCTCAAGGACAGGGTTCATCATGGAGATTCAAGATATGTGACTATTGGTGGTGATGGGGTATCGAGGATGTAGGGTCAGATATGTGTTCCTAATATAGATGGGCTAGGGAGTTGATTCTTGAGGAGGCCTATAGCTCGCGGTATTCCATCCATTTGGGTACTGCAAAGATGTATCAGGACTTGAGACAACACTATTGGTGGATGAGGATGAAGAAAGATATAGTTGGCTTTGAAGCTTGGTGTCTCAACTGTCAGCAGGTCAATTATGAGCATCAGAGACCAGGTGGCTTGCTTCAGAGATTAGAGATCCCGGAGTGGATCGCCATGGATTTTGTAGTTGGGATCCCATGTACTTTAAGGAAGTTCGATACTATTTAGATGATTGTGGATCGGTTGACCAAGTCTGCACACTTTATTCCAGTTGGTACTACTTATTCTTTAGAGCGGTTGGTTGAGATTTACATCCAAGAGAGTGTTCTCCTTCATGGAGTGCCAGTTTCCATCATTTCAGATAGAGGCACGCAGTTTACATTGTAGTTTTGAAGAGCCGTGCAGCGAGAGTTGGGCACTCAGGTTGAGTTGAGCACAATATTCCACCCTCAGACAGACGGACAGTCCGAGCACACTATCCAGATATTGGAGGACATGCTACGCGCTTGTGTCATTGATTTTGGGGGCTTCATGGGACCATTTTCTACTACCTGCGGACTTTGCTTACAACAATAGTTATCAGTCGAGCATTCAGATGGCTCCGTACGAGGATTTGGGTGGGAGGTGGTGTAGATCTCTGGTGGGTTGGTTTGAGCTGGGTGAGGCTAGGCTTCTGGGTATATACTTGGTTTAGGACGCACTGAACAAGGT
The DNA here is from genome assembly GCF_000393655.2 of Nicotiana sylvestris. Taxonomy (NCBI): domain Eukaryota; kingdom Viridiplantae; phylum Streptophyta; class Magnoliopsida; order Solanales; family Solanaceae; genus Nicotiana; species Nicotiana sylvestris. The sequence continues at coordinate 56,056,494 of NC_091061.1, forward strand.
GGAATTGATCCAGGAGCAACTTCGCACAGCGCAGTCGAGATAGAAGAGTTATGCTAACAGGAAGGTCTGTGATGTGTATTACATGGTCGGGAAGAAGGTTCTACTGAAGGTTTCACCCATGAAGGGTGTTATGAGATTTGGGAAGAAGGGCAAGTTGGGCCATCAGTTTATTAGGATGTTTGAGGTACTTTGGAGGATTGGGGAGGTGGCCTACGAGCTTGTCTTGCCACCTAGCTTGTTGAGTGTGCATCCAGTATTTCATGTTGCTATGCTTCGGAAGTATGTCGGTGATCCATATCATGTTTTAGATTTCAGCACGGTTCAGTTGGATGGTGATTTGACTTATGATGTAGAGCCGACGACCATTTTGGAGCGGTAGGTTAGAAAGTTGAGGTCAAAGGATATAGCTTCAGTAAAAGTGCAGTGGAGAGGTCAGCCCATGGAGAAGGCTACTTGGGAGACCAAGCGAGAGGTGTGGAGCAGATATCCACACCTATTTGAGACTTGAGGAATAATTCCAGAATAGTTCGAGGACAAACATTTTGTTTAAGAGGGGGAGGATGTAACGATCCGGCCGGTTGTTTCGAGAGTTATAGACTTTCCCCTATTTTCCTGCTTCATTTGTGTTCTACAACTGTATTATGGTTTACCGGGTTAGTTGGTTTGGGTTCGGAGTGATTTCAGAGTGAATTGAGACACTTAGTCTCTTGACTGAAACTTTGAGTTGGAAAAGTCGATTGGATGTCGACTTACGTATAAACGACCTCTGATTCTGATTTTTATGGTTCTGTTAGATCCGTTAAGTTATTTTGGAATTAGGAGCACGTCTGGATTATGTTTTGGAGGTTTGCAATAGAATTAGGCTTGAATTGGCGAAAGTTGGAATTTTGAAAATTTTGACTGGGAGTGAAATTTTTGATATCGGGGTCATATTGGATTTCCGAAAATTGGAGTAGGTTCGTGGGTCATTTAAGACTTGTGTGCAAAATTTGGGGTCAATCGGATGTGGTTTGATAGGTTTCAGTGTCATTTGTGGAATTCGGAAGTTGGGAAGTTCATTAGGCTTGAATCAGGGTGTAATCCGAGTTTCTGACGTTGTTTGGGGTTATTTGAGGGTTCGACTAAGTTTGTATTGGGTTATAAGACTTGTTGGTATATTTGGTTGAGGTCCCGACGGCCTCGGGTTAATTCCGGGTGGTAAACGGAACAATTTTGAAGTTTAAAGATTACTAAAGTTGGCTATTGCTGGTGTAATCGCACCTGCGAGGGGTATAGCCACATGTGTGGCATGATGAGCGCAGATACGGGAAAGACCAAGCTGGGCAGGAGGAGTAGGTGCGGGAAAGGGAGCGCATCTGCGAGCCCGCAGATGCTAGGCTGAGCCGCATATGCGAAAAAAGGGATCTTGGCCATTTCCGCAGAAGCGGACGAAGGGCTGCTGAAGTGACTCCACAGGTGCGAGACCTGGAGCGTAGGTATGAGCCTAGTGGGTTTAAGTGAATTTCGCAGGTGCAGAAATTAGGCCGAGGTGAGGAGGGCCTGGGTAGATCATATAAAAATTAAATTTCGAGTTTTTTCACCATTTTCATTACTTTAAGGTCGGACTTTGGGGATTTTTTAGGAGATTCTTGAAAGGATTACTGAGGTAAGCTCTGTGTGACCATTTATTTTCAATAATGATATCAAAGATTTTCATGGGGAAATTGGGTGTTTTGGGTAGAACCTAGGTTTTCTACAAATTGAGAAGTTGGACCTCAATTTGGGGTCCGATTTCAAAACAAAACATATATTTGGATTCGTGGGAGAATGGGTAACAGGGTTTTGGTCCGAACCTCGACTTTCGACCACGTGGGCCCAGGGGTATTTTTGACCTTTTTGGGAAAAACCTTGTAAAAACTATTTTTGTGCATTGGGGTTAGTTCCAATAGTAATTATTAATGCATTCAAGTAATTTATGACTAGATTCGAGTGGTTAGGTGGTGAATTCGAGAGGTAAAGCTATAATCGAGACTTGAGTTGGAGCATTCGAGGTAAGTGGCTTGTCTAACCTTGTGTGGGGGACCTTTCCCCTTAGGATGTGCTATATTTGATAATTGAAATGCCCTGTACGTGAGGTGACGAGCGCGTACTTGAGCTAATTGTTGAAAATCCGGTTTTTCCTTAAGTATTTCAATTGAGTTCTTTTCTTGTTTTATTCTACTTGTGAATTTAGCATGTTGCTAGTCTAGAAAGGCATGTTTAGTTGACTTAATTGCCTATTTGCTTAAATTGCCTGAATTGCATTACGTGAAGCATGTTAGGCTAGAAGTAAATGTTTACTTGGTACGAAATTAGCGTTTAATTTAATATTCTTGTGTTGCTGCTCTGTGTTTTACTTTGGGACTACGGGTTAGATTCCCGGGAGATTCCCCTTGTACATTTACTTTGGGACTACGGGTTAGATTCCTGGGAGATTCCCCCTGCACATTTACTTTAGGACTACGAGTTAGAGTCCCGGGAGATCCCCGACACATATATTGAGGATACCAAGAGATCCTCGGGATACCAAGAGATCCCTGGTTGATATTGAGGATACCAAGAGATCCTCGGGATACCAAGAGATCCCTAGTACATATTGAGGATACCAAGAGATCCTCGGGATACCAAGAGATCCCCGACACATATATTGAGGATACCAAGAGATCCTCGGGATACCAAGAGATCCCTGGTTGATATTGAGGATACCAAGAGATCCTCGGGATACCAAGAGATCCCTAGTACATATTGAGGATACCAAGAGATCTTCGGGATACCAAGAGATACCTGGCTTATATTGAGGATACCAAGAGATCCCTAGTACATGACGAGGATACTAAGAGATCCTCGGGATACTTAGAGATCCCCAGTTACTTTCCTTATGGTTTGCTTTCATCATTGTTTCCGTTATTGTACTCTTATTATCCTGCATAGATTCTTACTGTAGGTTCTCAATTGCACTGCTTATCTTATCCTGACATCTTTATTTTTTTATATAACCTTAGTAGGGCCCCGACCTTCCTCGTCACTACCCAACCGAGGTTAGGCTTGGCACTTACTGAGTACCGCTGTGGTGTACTCACGCCTCTTCTGCGCATGTTTTCATGTGCAGATCCAGGTACCTCTACTCAGGCGCACTATCAGTGAAGCAGGAGGACTACGGAGACTTCGAGGTAGATCTGCTGCGTCCGCAGACCGACGAGTCTCCCTCTTTATTCTATCTTTAGTACTTAGTTCTCTTTCCTTCCGTTTGTTAGATATTCTGGAGTTTGGAGCCTCACTATACATTTCTGTAGCCTGTGTTTTCCCGTGAGTTTCCGGGTTTTGGGATGTTACTTTCAGGAGTTGTGTATTCAGTGTATGTGCCAAGCGGCATCGTTATACACTTCCTTTTCTATTTAGTGTTTGTTTACTATTTTTATTTCGAACTGTTAAATTCCGCAAAGTGTTAGGCTTACCTAGTCACGGAGACTAGGTGTCGTCATGACATGTTCACGGTTGGTGAACTAGGGCCGTGACATTGAATATATCTCAAGCATTATAATGATATTCTTCGAGGCTGAATTCTCCATGTTGGGTTCTACTATGTTTATCTTACACGATCTGATGACTCGTCTATAACCTCCTGTTTAGCCATAACTGAGATCTTCCTAACCAATTACTAACTACTCGTTGGCCAATTCTCATATCAATATTCCTCGTAATCTTTCTTGGGTTATTTCCTTTGTCTTAACTTACGTCTCGCACTAGCTCCTTATTTATTAATAACAGCTCGGACAGGAACATTTACTTCCTCTCCTAGACATCGTGCTTGGACAATATTCTTAAATTGTAGTGTACCTGTAAGATTTGGATAAGTGCCATCTCATTCCTCTTTCATTTATCGCATTCTTCCTTTACCATTCCATAGTCACTAGAACCACTTAATTCTGACTTAATATCACATCACTCCATATTCCTCCCTTTAGGAGTGTACTAAGAGCTGAAGCCACGAGGATCTACCTATAGATGTTTTACCTCTTCATCTTTGGCGTCATTTCTCAACATCAATGATCCTTACTCGCCTTGCGGCAACCCTTCTGTACCAAGGATGAAAAATTCCCTTTCTAGCGAGGGTGACACTTAATGTAACTGGTACATACCGTCCTTTAAGCTTAACTTTGCTAACATTACTTGCTTTAGGGAAGTGTCTTCCTGAAGGAACATTCTCTGAATTTCTCATGAATCTTCTTCTGTTGTCCGTCATATTATTGCCGGAACGCGATATGAAATTCTCATGATGCTGACTATTTCAAATCACTCAGTCCATAATTCATATTTCGTTTATCTTGTTCACCAGTCCATATAAATATCTATTACTCTGGGTCTAACTTTTTCTCTTGGTAATTGCGCTAGAGTTGCGAACTTATTTTTTGAAATGAGGATATGACTTTATGGCCTATATTCTTTTATTGTCTCAAGGCCTGCCATCTTTTGTCTTTTCCTTCACTTGACTGTAAACTCTGTAATACTGTCATCATTTTATTGACCTACTGTTGTCATCCGTGTATCACATATTACTCATAATTCTTCATTAACTCTCTTCTTATCCCCCGCTAATTATCTATGTCTATTGCTTTACTCTGAAAACTCGAAGAAAACATTTTTTTGCTTTTGGCTCCCCCTTCTCCATCCCTTGGCTCTTTCAATTGCCTAGCATTCTTTCTTTACTAGGGGCGAGAACCATATTAAGGTAATATTTATTCCTTCAAGGCTTGTAGTGCCCATATCTAGCTTTAATATTTTAGGGTGCACCATTAGCTGTCTCACAAGGAGATCTACTCACACACTTGCAATATCCGTCGAAAATGTCAACTAATACAAACAATTAATACACCATTTTGGTTTACTCTAACCCCAGTGAGGTCCTGATGTTCTGTCCTTTTCTTAAACTACACCTATTAACCCCCATAGGGCATAACTGAGATAGGTACGGCCAATTGTACATACCTCTATTACTGTTGAGGGTAACTCTTAATGCTTATATTTTTCTGCCGGAACTGTAATACAGATAATTTTCATTAACTGGGTGCCTCGTACCCTTCTTCTCCTTGCTTCTTTTACTTCTTGAAAGCATTGTCTTTCACCATAAAGGTGGATAAATATTCTTGCCTTAAGGTTCCTTATCAAGAGGCTTACACCTTTCAGTACACCCAAGATTTGCTAAAGACCTCACATTTACTTATCATAAGCAAGATGCAAAATCGAGTTCCTCTAAATCAATAACTCCACAGTTATATCTCTTATCGATCGTCTTTCTGAATGTAGGCATCATCTTATTATGAATAGAAGTTCAGGACTTGAATTCTTATAAGTGAGCTCTACCACACGATCAAGAGTAAGAAGAATGAGTGGCAGTCCTAAATGCCCTATAGCCTGCTACTTATAAGTGTGGTATACGACACACCAATAAATAAGACTCTACTAGACACGGCTAGTAGACTCCCTAGGACAGAACTACTCTGATACCACTTTTGTCACGACCCAAACTGATGGGCCGCTATGGACACCCGGTACCTTACTCAACCGAGTACCAACGTAACGTATCTTTCTTATTACATCATCATATACAAGTGACATACAGGCCTAATACGCCAACATAATCATTTATAAACTCAAAACATAGGCCGACAAGGTCGTACAATCTTTTACGTACATGACATATGTCTACAAGCCTCTAAGAGTACATAAATGTTATAAAGGTCGGGACAGAGTCCCGCCATACCAAACAATACACGTCTAAATCATACTAACCAAACAAGTAACTCTGAAGCAAATGGAGCGCACCAACATCTTCTACTGAGTTGATAGCCTACTTGGAGGGCTCTCGACCTGTCTATCGGGACCTGCATGCATGAAACGCAGCATCCCCAGGCAAAACGGACGTCAGTACGAAAAATATACCGAGTATGTAAGGAACATAAATAAGTATATAATAGACATCGATGAAATATAGAGTAATTGACTCAACCTGTAAGTCTGATAACTCTATAAATGATAAATTACTTTTAACGTCATGCATATGCATATGAATGTCATGTAGTGCATAGGTACACGTTTCATAACATCATCAGCCTCTGAGGGCATCCCATCATATCATATCGGCCACTGTGGGCAAAATCATCAACGTATACTAGCTGATCAGGTGGCGGTGCATATATAATACCATAACCTTTCCCATATCCCATATACATATATATACATACATATATAAGCGTATATAACGCCATGTGGTCACAGGTCAATGTACATGAATGCAATGCATGAAAACCACATTAATAAAATCTTTCGGAATGTCATAAGACCATTTTGCCTTTGAGTAATATCATAAAGTAAATCTTTTCGATTTTCATACTTTTCTGAGACCCATGAACAGATGATAAAATATTATGACACATGAAAATTCAAGAATATATATATATATATATCTAATACTTCTATGAATAGAGTCATTTATGAAATTTGTGCATTTGCACGTTTCGTTCGTATCGTATGGATCATGCCAAAAGTAAGAAGGATTAGCCTTAACATACTTGGGGGAAGGGAATACTCCATATAATACTCTTGGAGAATATTGCACCGTACTCCCTTAGAATCGCAAAATCTAGTTGCTATTTACGTAGCCTCGTATGATCTTTGTTTCAAGAAAGAAAATCACGTAACACTTAGAATCAACAAAAACTCATGTTAGACTTGAAGCACTAAGATCCGTATGAAGCTTCATTCTTTACACCAAAATAATATATGTGTTATATGTATATCTTCCATAAAATGAATGGAAGGAAAGAGATAACCTTTATTTCCTTGGTTTTTAATTACTGCCTCCAACCCTTCTTTCTCAAAGACCAATTTTGGATGCATGGATTCATGCCACTTATCTATAAGATGGAAGAGTCACAATTTGTTGTGGCAAAAGCTGCCACGTTTTTTTTGGGGGGGGGGGGATTAATCTTATCCAAATATACCCCCAATTAAGTAGGTAATGTCCTGTTGCCCGGTAACTAATCAATTACCCACAAAATTGAGAATTATTCCCACTTACTTAAAATATTATTCACTTTTCACATACCATATACATGTTACTATTATGGTCATGCGATACCTTGTATAGTACTAGTCCATAAATACCGAGTATTTTAGCTCGAGCCGTATTTTATCCCAACATGCCAAACTTGGACGAAAATTTATTTTCTTTGACTTGCTTCCCCTTTCACCTTTACGAATTTACTTATTACTTGTTTGAAATAGCATAATCCCTAAAATCTCCAAATAATCTTTTTCCTTAGACTAATTTCAGTTACCTTATGACAAATTCAATGTACAACACTACAGGGTACAACATCGTCGTAATGTAGTACTACGGGACGTGACATCTCACTTCCGGGCTCTCATTAATTTATTTATGGTGTATTTTCATATACGAAAATATGGGGTGTAACAATAAACCGAGGACTGCGATCAAATCATAGGTTTTTGCCAACTTCGTGGTCGATTTTGGTCCCGGGCTACTCCCTTTGGCCACAAAAGAAGCGGTGATGGTGTCAAAAATGACATCAAAAATTTGGACCTTGTTCATTGATAGAGCTTCCAACGTAAATGGGTCCAGGCTCGGGGTAGTCCTAATTATTCCCTCGTTATAAGTCCTGAGGTAGGCCATAAAAACGGTTCCCTTGACTAACAATGAAGCCGAGTATGAGGATTTGATTGCAAAATTTTATTTAGCCCGGGGACTAGACTCCGAGGTCATTGAAATCAAATATGATTCCCAACTGGTGGTAAATCAAGTGTATAGAATCTTCGACACCAAGGAGGAAGGCATGCACCAATATGTGGTGAAAGTTCAAACTATACTCGCACGGTTCAGAGACTGGTCAATCACCCACATCCCAGGAGAAGAAAACACAAAAGCAGATGCATTGGCCAATCTGGGCTAGTTCGCGAAAATGAAGGGATAAGCCTCCGATACGGTCTTAGAGCTCATGCACTCGGTACTGGATGTGAAGTAAATACAACCAACCTGGTCTGGGACTATAGAAATGAAATCATCAACTACCTTGAGCACGACAAGCTGCCCGAGGACCTGAAGATATCCCGGGCACTCAACACCAAAGCAGCTCGTTACAGCTTATGGGGAGGGCAGTTATACATAAGGTCGTTCCAAGGCCCATTGGCCCGATGCTTAGGAGCCTCCTAGTCTTATCACATCATGAGAGAGGTTCACGAAGGAATTGATGGAAATCATACAGGTGCAGATGCGTTTGTGTTAAAATTAGTTAGAGCAGGATACTACTGGCCTCGGATGGGAAAAAATGTTAAGGCATTCATTCAGAAATGCAACAAGTGTCAACGCCATGCGTCGTTAGTACACCAACCGGCAGAACTAGTGCATTCGATATTATCCCCATGGCCATTCATGAAATGGGGGATGGATATAGTTGGACCGTTTCCATCAGTTCCTAAGAAGGTAAAGTGTCTTTTAATTTTAACTGATTACTTTATTAAGTGGGTTGAAGCAGGTCCTTACCAGGAAATTCGGGAGTGGGTTGAAGCAGGCCCTTACCATAAAATTGGCCAGTGGGAAGTGGTTGATTTCCTATGGGAAAACCTAATCTGCCGGTTCGAAATACCGAAAGAGATTTCTTGCAACAACTACCACAGTTCATAGGTGTTTACCGTGAAAATAGTAATAACAATTAAATTTATTTATGGGACTCTATAAATACGTGATCTATTTTTATGCTAGTTTATTAGGCAGTTGATGATATGTATGTGAGGCTTAAGAACAAAATGAGAGTTAAGGATAAGGCAAAAATCGAACCGTTAGTTCAGTTATCGGGGCCTCGAGCTTGTCGATTTGGGGCCTCGAGATTGATTCTGGAGCTCGACTGAGAGCTACCGAAGGTAGTCGAAATATGTCTAACAATTATAATAAAATTGATGGAGACTCTTTATGGACAATGATAACCAATAAATGATAAACAAATATGAATATAATAAAGGAAAGCAATAATATCAAGAGAATATGTTAGAGAGCAAAAAGAAAGTTCTTGCATATATCGTGTGGATCAACTAAAGCAATAGCCCCTTACAAAGTGGCAAGGATCCCCTTTATATAGGAGGGTAATCCCATCATAATACAATAAGAATTAATTACAAAGATACGGAGATGTGACAACTAGATGACACCCTGATTCGGGTCTTAGAGTAGTCCACTAGGCCCTGTCAATCCTAGTCGTACGCCTAGGGAGCTTCCCATTTCTACCATTACTGAGGTCGTCGTTATCCTAAGTTCGAATGTCAACGGCCCTCAAGGGAGAGTACTCGGTCCGCGATCTCAAACCTCCGAGGTGACCGTCCGAAATGCCTTAACAATGAGAAATTGGCTCCTCGGATTTTGCCGTATATAGATAGTCCCTGCATTTCTTAGAGAGGAGCGACAAGAAACGATTTTGAAATCCAACTCTTCGAGCTCCCTATGCTGGCTTCATACTGATGGTATCAACTTGTGACCTAAGCCTTCACGATAACTGGGGCGTCTCATGGACTTGTCTTTTAAGCATCATTCAATGCATTGTCGATTCCCGTTCTTCAGAGCGACAGTACTGCTGTCTACTCGGTTTCCAATAACGCATTGATTACGCTTGTCGATCCATCTCTCAAAGGCATTTATGGAATTGTTGGCCACATTATCATCCCCTATAAATGAGGGCCTTTCCATACTATCTTTTTATCCAAGTGCTTTTCAACATCTTTCCATCCCTTTATTCTCATTCTCTTTATCCTTCTCCATTACTACCTTACATGTTTGGGGTCTCTGGACCTAAGGTCTTATGGCGGCGTTTTAATCAGCCATGCCATGGCCTTTTACTTGGACTTTCCTGTGCCAAGCGAGATTATACTGTCTCTTTGTTGTTGTGGTTATGGCCGTCACTGTTGTCGTCATTGGATCAAGGTGATGAGATAGAGGGGGTTGTCCTGTTTTGACTTAGGAGGACATTTGGACTCTATACTACTGCTCGGGAGAGTGTTCGGACTATACACCGCTGCTCACTTTCCTACCTTGTCCCGGTGTGTCACTTCATCCCTCGACTTTTTTCCTAAGGGATAAAATGGCGCAATTGGCCATTAAGGTCGCACGGCATGATGTCCTGGAAGGTGGGCTCGGAGCGGCCGTGTGAGAAGGGTTGAGGCCCGCCGAATCTTAAACCTTTGGCTTCGGCGGGCTATGTCTCTTTTTTATGCCTCTTCTGCATCACTTTCCTCTTCTTTGCCTTCCCACTTTCCTCTTCTTCATCTTCGCCCTCGGAGTTATTGCTCTGTGGGTTTGAGATGGGAACCTAGAGGAGGTGGCGGTCGAAGGTATCACCGTCGAGGATGCATGTTCGAGGAGACGGTGCTCAGAGATGCTGCTACTGGAGATGGACCTTCGTGAGTAGACTAGGTTCTAGGCTTTTACTATATGTGTACCCTTTCACTTCTTTGTTTCTGTGTAAGGACCCCTCGTGGGCTTTTGTAATTGAATGTTTGTGAATACAAAGACGTTTCTTCAATTTTGTCTTCGATGCTTTCTATACTCCCTTTCATTTATGTTTATGGAAATTCTGAATGCGCGACTCTATCGGGTAGTGCCTATATCGAACCCAGAAGAAAGTATTCATTCTGACTTTTCGTTGATAAAAATGGTTTCCCATGAAATCCTTTGCTATTCCTCGGGCCAAACCTGGATTGATCTGATAAATTCGGGTCATCGGGATCCTTACTTTGAGTCGAATGGAAGTAGGGCTTCGAACCCCTAAATCAAGACTTAGCTTGTAGACCTTCGAGAGTAGTCCTCGAGTGAGGGTTGACTCGGGGCATTTGGAAAATTGTCTTAAACTTAATGTATGTAACCTTAAGGCATTATAGATAGGTCCCGGATGAGGGACCGCTCAATTTTAGATGATATCCTAAGGTCGAAACCTTATGCGCGGAGCTTGAAGTGCTTATTCATTTTCTTGAGAGGAACCTTCGAAATCGGGTATCGTCTTGCAATATTATTAAAGGCTTCCTGGAGCCTAACTTATTTTTCGAAAGAGGTCCTCGAGATCGGGTACCATCTCAGGATTTGTGATGATGTCAATGGCTCCCTAGGGACTAACTTCTTTTAGATGGAGACCCTCTATGTCGGGTATCACCTAGGGGCTAGCAATGATGTCGTTGTCTTCTTAAATCCTAACTTCTATTTGATGGAGATCCTCGAGGTCGGGTACAACCTCGGGATTCGCAATGATGTCGTTGGCCTGTTAAAGCCTAACTTCTGTTTGATGGAGATCCTCGAGGTCGGGTACCACCTCGGATTGTCAATGATGTCGTTGTCCTTTTAAAGCCTAACTTCTATAGGATAGAGATCCTCGAGGTCGGGTACCACCTCGGGATTGGCGATGATGTCGTAGGCCTTTTAAAGCCTAACTTCTATTTGATGGAGATCCTTGAGGTCGGGTACCACTTCGGGATTGGCGATGATGCCATTGGCCTTTTAAAGCCTAACCTTCCTTAGATGGAGGTCCTCGAGGTCGGATACCACCTCGGGACTAGTGATGGTTCTTTTAATCAACTTTGAGGCAGATGGATCTTCGTCGTTTTTTCCATATATATACACGGACGTTTTTGATTTTTTAGAGATCCCATAATTTTAAGTAGTTGCCCTTCTCTTTTCGTGCCATACCTTTCATCATTTCATACTAATGTACTTGCACAGATTCCCACTTTAGTTCTCCAATTTTTCTGTAATCATCACTGCTGTATTGGGGTCTGCCCAGCAGAGAGGGGAGAGCTCTGCCTCTGGCATTCAGGACCAACGAGAGTATACCTTGAAGGTTGCTTCTTTGATATGAGAAGAACATCTTGGATTATTGAGAAAAGACTGCGGATGGGGGGAAAGGGTAGTGTTACAGATATTTCCCCCGCGTGAGGGCATCACGGATCTTGCCGATGGATTTTTGAATGTATACACCTATCCTTTCGCACTAGGCCCCCCTTGATAGGATTGCGCTCGATTTTGCTTTAAAGTGTCGGGTTAACTTAGCGCAGATCTACCCGTCGTTTTGGCGAACAATGTTTATGATGAGATTTTTTGTGAAGAAAGCGGGGCTTGAACTTATGCTCGGTCATCTGGTTAGGCTGTACCATCCCTTTCACCATCGAGGTCTGCTAACCTTGCGATGTCGATCGACCACGTCCTTCGTTGTTGATGATAAGGAAGATGGAGCCCGAGAGTGGATGAGTTGCTTCATATGAGTGCGGACTACTAATATTATCCCCGTGGAGCTTATGCCATTTCTTGAGGAGTGGAACTATACACGTAAGTGGAGCATTTTCTGCCTTCTCAGTTTTGTTCATGGCAAAAGTCGACTCCATAATCGTGCCTTCTTTTCTTTTCCTGCAGCTGTTTCATAGGCGCCGGACGACGTTCCTGATTTGCCGGATTGGGTTCGGAAGTTGGCGACCCACTCGACCTGTGGTGAGAGTAAGTGGCGAGTTTTATCCCAGGGCAGATGGGGAGCAAAATATCATGGTGCGTGTTGTGCTATTTTTTCCTTTCCCTTCTTTCATATGGAGAAGCATTTTCCCTTTGTGCATATTAATCTTGCTGTTGTAGGCATTGAAGAGGATTTCAAGGTAAGGTCGCGCTCCTCTGGAGAAGGGGAAGGGTTGTCAACTCCCGGGCTAAAGAACGACAACAATAAGCCGGAGATGCTTTTACAAGGCAATGGGGCTCAAAATAAAGTAGAACGGGACCGGGGCTTCGGAGCCAAAACATCGTCCAAGCCTGCCGTTTCCACGGTTCCTAGTTCTACAAAGAGGGTTTCTCTGTTGCTATCGCCTTCTTTTTCCGTCGATAGTACTTCGGGAGATACTAGAAACTCGGGGTCGCATACACCAAGTGACCGTGCTTCAACTGGAGTTGACTCTTTCAAGTCTGAAGGAATTGGATTGGCAGGTGTGCGCTCGGCCTTTGAGGAAGCCCAACGACTTCACTTTGCGGTGAGTTTCGGCACAGGTCTTTCGAGCTTCGCGCCTTCCCTTCCCTATTAGGCTTTCTTTTGCAGGCATTCAATAAGCTTAAGTCTGGGCTGCTTCGTTGTGAAGCCAGGCTACAGAAAGCTCTGGATGAGGAGAGATCCCTCAGGCTCTTTTGTGATGAAATGGAAGTCGAGTTGGTACACTTGCAGTATGAGGTGGGTCGGAGCTTGAATTACAAGAACCACCTGAAATAGTAGGTAATTTTCTGTTCCAGGTGAACGTGCATGCCCCTTGTAGTTCCTGAAGCTAACACTTCGTTTATTTCAGTTGAAGAAAAAGGCGAAGGCCCTGGAGCGCCTTCGGTATGAAGTTGGCTGGGTTAGGCGTGAGCATGATGAGCTAAAAGCTTGGGCGGAGGCTCATGCTTTATAGGGGAAGGACGCTCTGGCTAAAGTTCTTGCTTTTGAAGTTCAACTTTGCTTAGCTCGTGCTAATGCTTCGGTTCAGACAGAAATAATAGCGAAGCTCGAGTCCGAGCTTTCGAAGGTTAGGGCTGAGATCGTTGATGCCCGGGCTGAAGCTGCAATGAGCCGAAGCAAGGCTAACCAGGAGATGGAGATCTATTCAAATGATGATGACGATTCTCAAGCTGAGCTAAGAAGGATCCTCGACTGCGAAGAGAGGGTTGAAGAATATGCTTGCTACAAATCTTGAAGGAAGACCCTCGAGGAGATCCGTGCTAGGGGTTTCGCCGTCTCAGAAGAATTGGCACTAGCAAGGGCGGACGAGCGTGATGCTCGGTTGTTTTTGCCCGATGACGAAGAAAGCAAAGATGAGGCCGGCAAGCCGTAGCCTCCGGGGGGGGGGTATAGATTTTTCCATCTGTATGTAGCATTTTCAAAGCATGTTTGTAGTTGGAGATTTCATTTTTTCGCATATGTGTATGAAAGAAAACCTTGCGGCTTTATTTCTTTCGTATCTTTTTCTATCTTGATTTTGGCTAGACAAGCTGGTTTTTGCGTTGGTAGGAATGCTTAGAGTCGTGATGTGGCCTCGGGGCTTATTAGACTGGCCCATAGGCTCTTACAAACTTTTTCTCTTAGGCCTATTTAGGCCACCCGTTTTGGGCTCAGTCCCCGAGTTGGGCATCGACTCAAGCTTATTTGACCTTCGAGTGGCCGAAATTTAGGTTGGCGATAGTGGCTCTTACGCTTTTGGTTGATGCAACCTTTTAGTGTATGTGGCTGGCAACAATGGCTCTTACGCCTTGGGCCGATGCAGCCTTTTAGTGTAGGCTGGTGATAATGGCTCTTACACCTTGGGCCGCTACGACCTTTTAGTGTGGGCTGGCGAAAGTGGCTCTTATGCCTTGCTCTTAGGCATATTTAGTTAACTATTTTGGGTTTAGTCTCCGAATCGGGTTACGACTCGAGCTCATTTGACCCTCAAGTTTTGTACTTTTGTGGGCTGGCGGGTTCTTACGCCTTGGGCCGATGTAGCCTTTTAGTGTAGGCTGACGATAGTGGCTCTTACGCATTTGGTCGATACGACCATTTATGTGGGCTTTATTTTTCCCTCGATAAGGATAGATAGTGTTTGCCTGACTCTTCGACGGCTTAATAAAAAACCTCTATTGTGAGTCGTTATATGGCGATGATCGAGCACCTCGAGAGGTTTGGCTCGAAGGCTGAGTATCTTGAAGCCGATGTTTAAGAGCTGACATGGTTGAAGCTATTTTGCCTGTATAGAGGGTGGCCTATTTTAACTGGTTCTTTTCAATATAGATTCGAAGTAATTGAAGGCCTGTGATTTTGTAGCGATGGTTGGGCATCCCTGAGTCGCGTTAGTTTGGCTTGTACAGCCGTGTGACTGGAGTCAATTGTGTTCGGCCGGAGACTTTGCGTCCCGAGTGAGATAGTTTCGGCATCTATATCAAGGGTATGCCTTTTTAGGGGTCTTACATGTTTGATATATAGCCAAAAATTTGAGATTGGGTTTATGCCTTTAGTAAGGTCTTACAAGTTTTTCATGCCTTTGAGGTCTTACAGTTTTGGATACTTGGTACAAGTATTGTTCATGCCTTACTTGAGGTCTTACAGATATTTTCACTTGGCACAAGTGTTGTTCATGCCTTGCTTGAGGTCTTACAGATATAGTTGCTGCCTTATGTAGGTCTTACGAGACCGAGTATGCCCGCTCGGGGTCTTATGGCTCAGGTTTGGACAAGTCGATGGAGGTGGCGCTTGACGGCAGTCCCCAAGTCATCGAGGGTTTCTTGACTTGGGAGCCATTATTTTCAAACTTTGTATTGCCTCATTGATGGCTTATGATTTTGGAGATCCCGACCCTGAGGTCGTACATTTTTTTGAGATTTTGATGCCAGTCCCCGAGTATTTGGGGTACTTTCGGATTTGGAGATGTTTCGCAATTTTCATGTTGCCTCATCTGAGGGCTTATGATTTTGGAGTCCTGACCCGGAGGTCATTCAGGTGTTGAATTGTTGATGCCAGTCCCCGAGTGTTCGGGACATTTTAGGCAGAGAAGTCATTTTTGCGGAGGTGCCGAGCTTCTTTTGGAGCCCGAGATGCTTTGACAAAAGATATTCTTCAATTATTTGGTACAAGTGTACATGTTTTCACTATTGGGGGTCCGGCTATATGGACACGACTCGTTCGACCGTTTGGCCCGGTACATCGTTTTCCCATTAGGACCCTATTTGGCGTTTCTTAGCTTTTCCAAGTGTATGACCTTCCGGGGGGATGCCCTCAGTGTTCGGGGTCGATTGCAAAAGAATCCTTGAACATTTGTTGGATCTTCCTTATGTAGCATAAACCTTTTTGGTAAAACCCTTTTTGAGATAAAAACTCAGTTGAAGAAAAAGAGTGCAACAGATGCTTTAAAACCTGAAGATCTTCGAGCTGGGTTAGCACTTTGACTACTTTGGTCGGGCACCTGCATAAGGGTTAGTACGAAATATGAAATGAAAAGGGGGAAGGTTATACCTTAGTGTGGGATGTGCTGACGATGTTTCGAGGACCGATATGTCCTAGTTACTCGAGATGAGGACACGGTACGATCCTTTACTTTGTTTAATCAGGCTTAATCGAAGGTGCAGTTTGATTACCCTTCGACTCTTTTGCGGGTAGAGGTATTGGTGCTGGTGCAACGTCGTGCACCGCAAACATTTCCCTTGTTGCATGCTGTTCCCCATAGACGATTTTAATCCCATCCTTTGTCGGGAATTTCATTATTTGGTGGAGAGTGTACGGTACTGCTCTCGTGCAATGTATCCACAGCTGTCCGAACAAGGCGTTGTACCTCATGTCTCCTTCGATGACATGGAATTTATTATTTTGGGTTGTGTCGGCCACGGTGATGGGGAGGGTTATTTCTCATTTCGTTGTTTCACTTACCATGTTGAATCCGCTGAGGACTCGAGTGGCGAGCACGATTTAATCAAGCAGTCCGAGCTGCTCTATCACCCTCGAACTGATAATGTTGGCCGAGCTACCTGGATCCACGAGTACACGTTTTATTTGAAAAGCATTTACAAGGAAAGACATTACCAGTGCGTCATTGTGAGGTTGAGACAAGGTCTCGGTGTCCTCTTCGCTGAATGTGAGGGCATCCTCGCGTATATACCCCCGGGTTCTTTTTTCTCTGGTGATGGATATTTTTGTCCTTCTCATCACGGGTTCCTGCGGGGCATCGACGCCTCCCAAGATCATGTGGATGACATGTTGTGGCTCATTTGTTTTGTTTTTCTTGGCCGCCTCTCTTTCTCAGAACTGATTTTTTGCTCGATCGCTAAGGAATTCCCAGAGATGACCTTTGTTAAGTAGTCGAGCTACCCTCTTCTCAGAGTTGGTGGCAATCCTTGGTCCTGTGGTCGTGCGTGTTGTGAAACTCGCACACTAAGTTATGATTCCTTTGTGAAGGATCCGATTGTACAGGCTTAGGCCACCTGGCGTTTCTGATATTACTGATGGCGAACACGATGCCCGATACGTCGACGTTGAAATTATATTCTGATAAGTGAGGTACCCACGTTGGCCCTGTGTTCCTATCGAATCTGGCTCTATTGATAAGTTCCCGAGGATCTTGTCCTCGGTCTATCCTTCGATCATTGTGAGGTGGGTTGCGCCTCGAGGCGTTCCTCCTATCTTCGGTGTATGGCTGATATCTCTTTTTGTTTGGCTTTGTTTCCTTCGTTGGGAGCCTGCATGGGTATACTGAGCCCGATGGGGCTCCCAGCTGGTCATCTTTGGCCTTGATCTTCGATTAGTATCGGTTGTGGACGTCTGACCAGGTCACAGCGGGATATTCGATAAAATTTTGTTTCAACTATTTTGAAGCCACCGAGATTCGTTTGTTCAGACCTTGAGTAAAGGCCTGCACCGCCCAGTCGTCGGAAACTGGCGGTAGTTCCATCCGTTCCATTTGGAAGCGAGATACGAATTCTCGCAGCATTTCGTTCTCCTTTTGCTTGATCTTGAAGACGTCGGATTTCTTCGTTGCTACTTTAATGGCACCGACATGTGCTTTTATGAAGGAGTATGCTAGCATATCAAATGAATCTATGGAGTTAGGAGCTAGCTTGTGATACCACATCATGACTCCCTTCGAGAGTGTTTCCCCGAACTTCTTTAGTAAGACGGACTCCATCTCGTCATCCTTTATATCATTGTCCTTCACTACACAAGTGTAGGCAGTAACGTGTTCATTGGGGTCTGATGTCCCATTGTACTTTGGGAGTTCTAGCATTCTAAACTTCTTTGGAATGGTTCTCGAGGACGCTTCCTCTGGGAACGGTCTTTGTATGAATATCTTCGAATCCACACCATTCTAGACCGGGGGTGCGCCCGAAATTTGGTCGACCCTGGAGTTGTAGGTCTCGACCTTCTTATCGTTGGCTTCTATCATTTTCTCGCCTGATTCGATCCTTTTGGTTAGGTCCTCGAGCATTTTTAAAATGACAGGATCGGCTATTGACCCATTATTGCTCGATCTCTCCGGTACCTGTTTGGTTGGGGGAGCTGTCCCCAGTGCTACCGTGCTAAAAGTTTTCAGATAACTTTGCAGCTGAGCAATAGCTAGCTATTGTTCCTCCAACATTTCAAAAATAACATGAAAGCTAACCTCACGTTCTTTCCTAGTTGGGGCTTTATGAGCTTCCTGTGGATCTCCTTGTCGCACGCTCCTATAGGTATGCGAGCTTATATAAACCCGTTGGGCGTCATGTGAGATTGCATCCACGGGGACTAGCTCTGGTGCATTCCCAGGGTTTTGTGGTAGCACACCAACACCTGGACCAGCCACACCATTTTCCCCGTGGTTCTCAAGATTGTTGTTTTCACCTCCGTTTACCGAGTTAGACATTTCGACCTGAAATCAATGATCTTGGACAAGAAAAAGTGTGAAAGATAACTTGTGTTTTAGGATGAAACCAGCAAGAAAATAATCACTATTATTTTTAGCCCCACGGTGGGCGTCAAACTGTTTACCGTGAAAATGGTAATAACAATTAAATTTGTTTATAGGACTCTAAAAATGCATGATCTATTTTTATACTAGTTTGTTAGGCAGTTGATGCTATGTATGTGAGACTTAAGAACAAAATAAGAGTTAAGGATAGGGCAAAAATCGAACTGTTAGGTCAGTTATCGGGGCCTCGAGGTCGATTCCAAAGCTTGACTGATAGCTATCGAAAGCAGTTGAAATGTGGCTAACAATTATAATAAAATTGACGGAGTCTCTTTATGTCCAATGATAAGCAATAAATGATGAACAAATACGAAGATAATAAATGAAAGAAATAATATCAAGAGAATATGTTAGAGAGCAAATAGAAAGTTCTTATATATATATATATATATTGTGTGGAGCAACTGAAGCAACAACCCCTTACAAAGTGGCAAGGATCCCCTTTATATAGGAGGGGAATCCCATCATAGTACAACAAACATTAACTACAAAGATACGAAGATGTGACAACTAGATGACACCCTGATTCGGGTCTTAGAGTAGTCCACTAGGCCCTGTCAGTCCTAGCCGTGCGCCTAGGGAGCTTTCTATTTCTACCATTACCGAGGTCATTGTTATCCTAAGTTTGAGTGTTGACGACCCTCGAGGGAGAGTACTCTGTCCGCGATCTCGAGCCTCCGAGGTGACCTTCCGAAATGCCTTAACAATGAGAATTTGGCTCCTCGGATTTCGCTGTATACAATAGGCTCAAAGGTCACAAAATTCCTAGAAGACATGAAGATTAAAAGAATCACATCTTTGCCATACCATCTGAGCACAAATGGGTAGGCGGAATCAACCAATAGGGTGATTATTCAAAACCTTAAAAAGAGGTTAGAAACAGCCAAAGGCAAGTGTCCCTAAGAGTTACAGTGAGTGTTGTGGGCATACCAGATAATGACCAAGTCAAGCACGACAAAGAAACCTTTCTCTCTCATTTATGGAGCTGAAGCTCTAATCCCAGTTGAAGTAGGAGAATCGACCTTGCAATACTTCCGGGCGGATGAAGAAACAAAAACGAAGCATTGCTAGTAAAATTGGAGTTGCTCGATGAACGCAAGGACTTAGCGCACATAAGGATGGTGGCCTAGAAACAAAAATTGGAAAGGTACTATAATCGAAGGTCCAATCTTCATTATTTAAAAGTGGGAGACTTGGTTTTAAGTGACTCAAACACCCAAGAGCTCAACGCAGGGAAGCTGTGTCTAACGTGGGAAGGCCCCTACCGGGTTTCAGTTATCACCGGAAAAGGATTATATGAACTAGAAAACCAAGATGGAGTCAAATTGCCAGGCAACTGGATTGTGACCCACCTCAAAAGATATTATTGTTGATAAGCATCGCTTGTACTGAAAGTATGTGCAGCACTCTTTTTCCCTTCATCCAGTTTTTGTCCCAATTGAGTTTTTCTGGACGGGTTTTTAACGAGGTAGTAATAGAAAGCATACTACAAAGAAAACTCCATCATTATAAATAATACCTTTAAATAACAAGGCATCGAAATGACAAACCACTACGAGATGGTTAAATAGTCTTTGGCTCGGAGGCAAGTTCCTAATGGAAGCAAAATTTGCCACCAGACCAAAGGCTATTCTACCATTTACAAGTATTTCCCCTACAAGCCACTAGGGTGGTTAGAAAATCTTTGGCTCAATAGGAAAGTTCCTAACGGGAACCGAAGCTTGTTGATTATCCAACCAATAACTAGTGGAATCCTCAAAGGAGAAGGACTTCCAGTATTCCAATTCGCATTCTTCGCATTCGAACACTATAGGGATAATACGAGAATACAACAACCTGATTTCCACAAAAATTGGGACTACGAGATCCAGGAGCAAATATACCTCATGGGGACCGGGGACTACACAACCAGCCCTATAAAAATAAGTTGCACAAACTAGCCACATGTAATGGCAATTTCTTTTCTTTTAGCAAAACAAATGTTTCTGTACTTTTGAAGATAGAAGGAATAAAATAAAGTCCTTTTATTTTTATCTTGTTTCTTGTTCAAACGATTAACAGATTTTGCCATTTGAAATCTAATCAAGTACCTCAAATGCTAGTGCCGAAATAAACCAGAGACGTCTTCCTCAAGAGCACTGTAAACATAAGAGGGCCCTCTCTTATAAAACCTTCATAGTAAAGGGTTGGTCTTGGAAGATTTTATGCCCAAAAACCGAATGCTATCGGGGAAAAATGCACCCAAAGCTTGCCTAATCTGACGCAAAAGGAATAAATTTTGTGCAATGCTTAAACAGAAAGACACTTTTATTATTAAACGTGCCAAGCAACACAAAAACAGAAATACAAAAAACAGCAAAGGAAAAGAAAGCAAAAGGCTAAACTACATCGCCCCCAGAACTCGTAGGAAGAGAAGCATTAGCGCCCCCGGAAGAAGTAAGCGGATCTGTTGCCGACTTAGGTTCTTGGCCTTCACTGTTATTCTCTTCAAGTTCCTCATCAGTTCCTTAGAACTTAGAACCAGAACCAGAAGATTCAGTTGTATCAGGCTTATCCGGGAGGCGTCCTCGAGCAGTTAACTCTAGCTCTCGGGCCTTGGCAATCTTATTGTCAATACCAATGATGCTCGTTTTGGCCTCTTCCAAGGTTTTTCTCCTCATATTATACATGGAATGTGTTTTTTTGATGATGAGAGAATTCTCTCGGCACTGAAGTTCTTATTTAAGCCTATCAACCTCAGTCAGAATGACATCCCTCTCGGATCTCGTGGCGCTGAGTCTAAGATCAAGGTCACGGATAGTGGTTATAAGAACCTTATTATATTCCATGATCCTCTTATACCTATCCTCCAAGTGGGCATGCTTCTCCTTGGCAGCAGCAGCCTCTTTAACTTTGGAGTTCAAGGTTGCCTCCAAGTTATTCACTCTCTCAATAGAGGCAGATTTGAGCTCTGCAGCAGCGAGCACAATATCTTAGACCTCATACCATTTAGCCTTAGCTTCTTAAAATTGTACATTTAGCTGAGTGGCTTCTTAGCTGAGGTCCATCACTTCCTGCTTAATCTGTTGCAATCGAGCCTCTAACTCACTCGCCTCAATAGTGTTTGCTTCTAGCACCGAGAAGCGAGTAGTTATTTGGTTCCTCTCCTCCAACAACTAATACCACTTAGACTTGAGTCTTTCTTTATTGAGGATCAATTTAAGAAGGCCCTCAAAATCAAGGAAGTTAGCCTACAAAGAAAAACCCCAAGTTAGAAACCATGTCATAGCAAGTAAAAAAGAAACAAGTAGTAAGCAGAACAATTACTTTACCGCTGCCACATTGTGCATGGAATTATTTAACAAACATTATCCCGAATGAGAATGTATTTTCTTCTTATCCTTTTTTGAATCCAGCGGATTCAAATAATTGGCGAGCTCCAGTGGCTGAAATGACAGATCGCACTCGGTAGATACCTAGAGGGAGACACTCCTCCTCCTCTAGGGATCTGTGGAAGGGGGTGAGTAGTTGTGCCCCAAATTCCCATGGTCTGAGCACTAGGGAGGAGGGACATCCTCCTCTCTTGCATCTGCGGCTGGTGGGGGTGATGTAGCAATTGTTAGTGATGAATGTATGGCCGGCGTGGAAGGAGATGAACCTGATAGTGTTGTGGGTTGAGAAGAAGATGCGGCAGAGGTCGTATTGTTTGTTGTATGCTCATCAACTGAAGGCGGAAGAGGCTCGGTACTTGACCTCACAGTACCGGTGAGCAGCAACTCAGACTGGAAAGGGAGAATTGTCATTCTCCACCAAATCAAATTCTCCCCAAAGCACTTGGGCATCGTCTTCAGTTGGGTTTATAAGCTCTTCAGATTGAGCATTTTGTTGAGCTGATGAATGTCGTCGTCCCCTTTGTAGGGAATCCACATCACCGGCTTCCACATCATTGTCAATAACCACAGTGGCTGCAGCTAGCTCGGGTATAGCTTTTTCACCTTTTTATTCTTTCCCTCAACCGAGGAAGAATGTCGCCTTTTTGGTTGCTTGTTCTTCGGTCGGGGACTTTGAGAGGAAGCGCTTGCAGTGGAAGCAGATATGATGGCGCTTGTTTGGGTGAGAGCCTCCTTTAAAAACTTCGCAGCCTCTATTGAATTAACCAAAATATCCTCCTTAGGAATGGTAACATAGCCCTACGGGATACCTGAATCCAACCAAAAGGTGAGGTTAACCAGTTTTCTTATGTAAAAAGATGAAACGAATGTAGAATCTATTTTACGAGTCAGTTTCCCATGACTCTTGGCCCTCCATCCGTATTTAGGGGCCAACTCTTTCCAGCGGCATGTCTTAGTTATGCTGATGTCGAGAATCTTCTAAACCCACTGGTCTAGGCCTTCAACCCTTGGTGGTGTAAACTGAGTAGCTAAAATAATGAAAGGAGAAGGATCAGCAACACATGAAATAGCCTTTTTTTTAGAAAAAAAAAGACTTTAAACTTACGTGTACGAGTCCAGGGCTTAAGGAATGATAGAGTTATGGACGGGAAATATCCTTGGTGGAAATAATGACAAATTGTTCCATCTACCAACAGTCGTTGTCGTCGTCCATGCTGATGAGCAAAGCATGATGGTCGCGTTTGCCGAAATTTATTACTCCCCCACGAAAAATCTTAAGGGAGTAGAGATTCCTCATACGAGCCAAGGTGAGCTCCTCCTTCATTTCCTCGCACAGCCATCATAGACAGGCTACCATTCGCGACACCGAAGGTCCCACCTATTCCAAACAATCCCGGTACCAGTGGCACAGCTCCAAAATCAAGGGGTCAAGTCCCCCTCTCAAAGAAAATGCACCCAAAGTGAATAGGTACATGTAAATGTAAGTGAAACCCTTATTAGCGAAGGTTACTCATTCCACCAGATCGAGAGAAATGATGTTCATGTCATGGCAATCACAGTCCTCTTTTACATCAGAAATGCTGGAAGGGTGAATAGAAGAAGAGTGTTTGCCAACAACCCAAGTACGGGAGCTTGAGGAAGGGAACTTCTCTTCGAAGCATTGGATCTGTTGAGTTGCATAAGGATGATGGTGCTCACCGTGGGAGGGTCAGTATCAACTTCGATTTCTTTGTCTTTGCTCTTCTTCGAGCCCCTACCGAAGAAAAGACCGGAGGTCTTGGAAGAGTTAGTAAAAGAAGCCATGACTGGCAGAAGATAAAAAGAATTCTTTGAAGAAGATTAAAGAAAGATAAAAGTAGAAAAGAGTTGAATGCAAAGAATTTGAGAGAGTTTATAAAACTGGTAAGTGTAAAAGAAGAAGAATGAGGCGTATAAGTAAAGGAATAGGCGGCTAAAAGAGTGTCCATAATAACTTCGTGAACCGGCAAAAATATTGCTAAATCATAGAGTAATACGTATTTGGGACATTAAATGCGAAAAGACATGCGTCTTATCAAGCGTCAGAAACTTTTAAGAAGGGTTCATAAAATTTCTCGCCAAGAAAGGAATCTTCACCAAGATTCCCGGGACACAAAGATGTGTCACCGAAAAGCAGGGGGCCTATCTGTATAAGGTAAAATCGGTTCATATTAAATACTCGAATGATAGAGTAACACGTGAAACCGGTAGGCAAACAGAAGACGAAGCGAGTTGAAACCAATACCGAGGACAACTACTTCGGTTTGAATCGGGTAGGTCCCGAAAGGAACATTATCAACGAGAGCAATCAGATATTTATCACCAGATGACATTCAATGAACAATATTTCTCAGTGTTAAATGCACATCCGTTACAGAGAATTTTGGCATTCATGACCTGTTGTTACATATTCTTCAATGGCCCCTATTACTGTCATTTAAGAGGGTCTTGAACCTAGGACCTTGTTCCTTGGGTATAGCTATAAATATTGGCTTCAACAACCATTGTAGCACACAAAAATTCTAACAAACTTATACTACACACTATTCCAAGCCAAATAATATTTTATTTTTTGTCTAACATTATTCCTATTGTTGCCTTCTGAAGCCTTGCTCCCGGAACCAAGCTATCTGCTATTCAATCTCGATTTCAACGCTAAGTCCAACATTTTATTTAATTTATTTATCATTTTGGGATCAAATCGATTCTCTTATCTATAAACCATGCTATAAATTCAACTGTATTATTTTACGGGTAAATAAAGTGCTTCACAGTTTAAAGTTTTAGCTACCCACATAATGTAAGTGTATAGCTATTTAAAACATGATTGTAAAAAATATCAGAATATTATAACTAATGTCCTCTCTATATATATATAATTTCTACCCATAATTATTCTAAACGGGTTTTCATGTTTGAAAATTAAATAGGCTAAACTATTTAACACAACAATATTAGTGGTAGTAGTCCTAGTAACATTAGTTCCTTCTTTATCAGCCCGCACAGTATCTCTAAGGTAGTCGGGGACTTCTAAATATATCTGACTATAGTAGACATTGGCTTGCTGGATTCCTTATTGTGCCAGATCATGCGCTATCTTGTTGCCTTCCCTGAAATTGTGTAGGATTGGTGGATTCCCTAACATCTTCAGCCAGTACCTTCATTTAGAAATAAGTGCATTACAGGGTGGGGAATAATTAGATTTAATTAGTGATGGTATAGAGGCAGAGTCTGTCTCTATTTGAAAATTTGTGAAATGGTAAGTTACTGCTAGTTGTAAGCCATAGCATAATGCCTCAAGTTCGATATAGAGAGGAGATTGACTAGTAGTTGTTTTAGTAAAGCCTAGAATCCAATTCCCAGTCGAGTCTCTAAACACCCCACCTATTCCTCCTTGTTTAAATCTACCCTTAAAGTCTCCATCTATATTTAGCTTCAGTTGGTGGGTAGGGGTTCCCATTCGGTAGCAACTTGTAAAGGTCTGTCTAGTTTGTTGTAGTTGATATTACTACAATGCAAATATTCCATGGCTCTTGAGATAACATGATTGCTATCAACTGAGTTGCACAGATTATGGAAGGTATTCCTATTTCTGTTTAGCCAAAGAAGTCAAAGAGTGAAAGAGAAAAGAGAATCCCATGTCAACGAATGGCAGACGATATGTGGTTTTTGTTTGTAAAGGTTGTCCAGTCAGTGGGTAGATTGGGTGTCAATTACCATCTCAGAGGGCATGAGGCTAGCAATGTCAAACTACATCAACCACCTTTGGGTGACGAATGTCCTTGACCCCATAGCTATAGCACTAGAACCTGCTCTACTCCACAACATGCAAGCCCATTGGAACCTTCCACACCACTACAATCCACTGCAGAACATGCAACTCCTTTACCAGCTTTCATTCTTTGCTCCACATGATCAAAACTCATCCCTTGATCTATGCATGGAAGCCTGTACCACAACACTTCCCACCACCAGTGGATATTCACCAAGCACAACCTCATCTCCATCACAATGCACCCGTATAAAAAGAGAAAGGAATAGTGGAGCAAGAACAGATCATCCCACCACTAAACATAATATTGTTCACAGAAATTTCAAACCTACATGCAGTCAAGATCAAGCTATTTTAGGCAATGGAGGACAAGAATTTTGTTTGCAAGTGCCCCCAGGAACTGTACAAATGTTCCCTCGACATCAGACCTCCACTAAACGAGGCGGTAAGCAACTTCGCCGTCATACTAAGCCTATCAGTGATGGGCAGTGTCCTACAACATCCCTCTCTCGATCCCTCAATGAGTAGACTTCCAAATTTTGTAATTTGGAACATTAGGGGTGGAAACAATGATGAATTCAGGTGTCATTTCAGGGACCTTCTAAATACTCACAATCCTTCTCTAGTTGCCCTTTTGGAAACTTGTATGACCAATCACATGGGAATTAGAGATGATTTCCACTTTTCTAACATGGTGGAGATTCCTGCTCAGGGTCAGTTTGGGGGTATTGCTATCCTTTGGTATGACTCCATTGTCCAAATCAGTCATATACGTCTTGATGGTCAGGAAATCCATGTCATGATCCAGGTACTTTCTAATCATCAACCTTGGATGTTTAGTACTGTTTATGCTAGCACTAAAGTAAATATTAGGTCTCAACTTTGGTTAAATTTAGAAAATATTGCTAACAATTTCAAAGGCATGTGGTTTCTAGGTGGTGATTTCAATGAAGTATTTACTCAACAAGATAAATGGGGTGGTAGATCTATTAATCGTAATAGAGCCTCATGTTTTCAGTCTTGTATTAACCACTGACAACTTATGGATCTTTAAGGGGGCAAAATACACGTGGTCCAATCATAGATATAATTGCTCTGATTTAATTTTAGAATGAATTGATAGGTATTTTATTAATGAACAATGGCTTGAATACTACCCAAATGCATTTGTTACCCATCTTCCTAAGACATAAGATATATTTTGATCACACACCCCTCCTCATTTCACTATCTCATTGCACTAGGATTCTTACTAAACGTATCTTTCATCTTGAAACCTACTGGTGCCATCACCCAAAATTTACTTCCATGGTCATGGACACTTGGAATGACCAAAATTTATCCAATGCTACCGCTCTTTTCACTAATAAAGTAAAACACTGGCTGCCAACACTTTTGGCAATGTTATTAGAAAAAAGAAAACCATTCTGGCAAGACTTAGTGGGATCCAAAAATCCACCAATTATCCAACGAGTGTCTTCTTGAAAAATCTCGAGCAAACTCTCACTAACGAGTATAGCAACCTTTTAAAAATAGAAGAGGATTATTGGAAATTTCGTTCACGTATAAATTGGCTTAGTGAAGGTGATGCAAGTACTAAATTTTTCCATATAAGCATTCTTAATCAGTGAAGGAAAAATTGTATCTCTTTTTTTAAGGATGATCTTAACAATTGGATTGATGATCCCGATAAAATTCTTCAACACACCTTTAACTATTTCCACAACACCTATCAAACAAGTCACGAGTCATCCAATTGGATAAGCATTCAAGCTTCCCCAATCTTATCCTTCGCTACTGATTTATTAGCATTGGATAAACCACTTCAAAACTATGAAATCACTAGGGCTATTTTTTCATTTAAGCCTTTCAAAGCTCCGGGTCCGGATGGGCTACATCGATTCTTTTATCAGAAATATTGGCACATTGTCCATAAAACAATCTACGACTACTGTCACTCCATCTTTGAAAACGTCACCATCTCTGAGCAGCATAACACTACCTTTCTTTGTTTGATACCCAAATTCCCTAATGCCAACGAGTTGAAAAATTTTAGGTTAATTGGGCTTTGTAATACAACTTACAAAGTCATTACCAAAATCATTGTCAACCGTCTAAAACCTTTCTAGACATCCTCATAAGCCCTTTTCAATCAAGCTTTCTCAAAGGAAAACGGGCGGCTGATAATGCCATTCTCATTCAAGAAATTATCCACCACTACAAGAAAATAAAAGGAAACAAAGGAAAAATGCTCCTTAAAATTGATTTGGAAAAGGCATTTGACCGCCTTGAATGGTTTATTATTCATAGAGCCTCCACTATTTTCACTTCCCATCCAGAATCACTAAACTCATCATGTCTTGCATTACTACCTCTAGTATTGTTGTCCTGGTCAACGGATCTCAAATAGAGTTCTTCAAACCATCTAGGGGCATTAGACAAGGTGACCCTATGTCACCATACATTTTTATCCTATGTATTGAATTACTGTCTACTATTATCAATCACCAAGTCGACTAAACTCTTTGGGACCCTATTAAACTGAGCTCAAAAGGGCCATCCCTTTCCCATTTATTCTTTGCGGATGATTTAGCCTTAATGGCAGCAGCCAATGAGAAATCTGCCTACACAATCAAGCATTGTCTTGACTACTTTAGTAGATTATCAGGGCAACAAATAAATCACATAAAGTCTAAATTACTCTTCTCAAATAACTGCTCTACTACTCAAAAAAATACAACGTCTGCCATCCTTAATATTAAAGTTAGTGACACCTTGGGAGATACCTAGGCTTTCCAATTCTGAGTAACAAACCTATACCAACAGATTATAATTTCATCCTTGACAATCTTAATAAAAAACTAACTAGTTGGAAAACACAATTCCTATCACTAGCAGGGAGAACTACTCTTATTCAAACCACTTCAACGCCCTCGCTAACCACATTATGCAATATACCATGCTGCCCAAAAAAACACACCGTCAAATTGACAAAATTCAACGAGATTTCCTGTGGGGTAGCAATCAAACATCCAGGAAGATTCATTATATAAAATGGGATACTGTCTCATTGCCCAAGCATGATGGGGGTCTAGGGATAAGAAAATCCTTTGATAAAAACAAAGCAGCTATTACAAGCCTCACTTGGCATTTCTTTAGCCATCCCACTACTATCTGGGCAACAGTTCTTAATTCCAAATACGCTGGTCGATACTCAAATACATCTCACTCCTTCATATGGAAAAACATCCTCACAGGATTGACCATATGTAAAGATGCTATTGCATGGCATATTGGTGATGGTTCCCACGTAGACTTTTGGCATGCAAACTGGCTGCCATGTATAAAAAGCATACGAAGCATGATCCAAGGTCCCCTAACATATAAAGAGTCAACTCTTAAGATTTCCAATATCTTCTCTAACAGGATATGGGACCTATCACAACTATCATTTGAGCTTGCATCCCATATTCTAACTGAAATTCATTCTTTCCAACCTATAAATATCTACAACCACACTGAAACTCCGATATGGGCACTTACCAGTGATGGTATCTTCACCACAAAATCTGTGTACCCTCTTATCACCTCTAATGCAACTCACACCCAAAGTAAAAATTTTGATTGGCTTTGGAAATTGAAAACCTAGAATAAGCTTAAATATTTTCTATGGCAATGCTACCATGATCGATTACCTATAAAAACTTTCCTAAATCACATTGGGATTGCCACACCCTTGTACTAGCCAGCTTGCCCCACCACTGAGGAAACATCTCAACATATTTTTTTATTTTACCCAATAGCTAAACAATTATGGGAGGCTCTAGGTGTGAGCATTCAATCAATTGACACCCAATCTACCCACTCGCTAGACAACCTTTACAAGCAAAAACCATATATCGTCTGCCATTCCTTGACATGGGATTGTCTTTTCTCTTCCACTCTTTGGCTTCTTTGGCTAAATAGAAATAGGAACACCTTCCATAATATGTACAACTCAGTTGATAACAATCATGTTATCTCAAGAGCCATGGAATATTTGCATTGTAGTAACATCAACTGCAACAAACTAGACAGACTTTTACAAGTTGCAACCAAATGGGAACCCCCTACTACCCACCAACTGAAGCTAAATATAGATGGAGTCTTTAAGGGTAGATTTAAACAAGGAGGGATAGGTGGAGTGTTCAGAGACTCGACTGGGAATTGGATTCTAAGCTTTACTAAAACAACTACTGGTCTATCTCCTCTCTATATCGAACTTGAGGCATTATGCTATGGCTTACAACTAGCAGTAACTTACCATTTCACAAATTTTCAAATAGAGACAGACTCTGCCTCTATACCATCACTAATTGAATCTAATTATTCCCCACCCTATAATACACTTATTTCTAAATACAGGTACTGGCTGAAGATGTTGGGGAATCTGGCACAATATGGAATCCAGCAAGCCAATGTCTACTATAGTCAGATATATTTAGAAGTTCCCGACTACCTTAGAGATGTTGTGCAGGCTGATAAAGAAGGAATTAATGTTACTAGGACTACCAACACTAATATTGTTGTGTTAAATAATTTGGCTATGCTGGAAAACCCTGTATTATTCTCTTATGATTGTAATACTACTTCTATTAGTATGCCTACGTCTACTCCCAATGAGAGGACCAGGCCATGTAATCATGCTACTTAGTAATGAATAAAAAAATTCTTCCTTGCCCAAAAGAAAATAACATTACCGTTTCTTCACTTGCAAATACATCACGTTATACATAGCAAACCAATCAACTATTGTAGAGTTCTTCACCGATGTCCTTAACCCAATAAGTAAAT
This sequence comes from Nicotiana sylvestris, assembly GCF_000393655.2. Taxonomy (NCBI): domain Eukaryota; kingdom Viridiplantae; phylum Streptophyta; class Magnoliopsida; order Solanales; family Solanaceae; genus Nicotiana; species Nicotiana sylvestris. Next base: position 56,087,028 of record NC_091061.1, read on the forward strand.
TCTGTTCTAATTGAATGTAATTTTTAAACTTTGACTCCACGAGTAGCTGGAACCGGAACCTAAATGACAAAATTATGGAAAAGATCAAAGTAATACGTTAAAAAAAAATCAAAATAAGTAAAACGTATTTTTCATAAGCTAGATATGTATGGACTAGCGTCTCATTGGACCACAGCGATTCATGCACTATATCTCCAGGAAAAAGCAAAAGCGAATCTTTCTTTCTCTTCTCAAAAATACTTTTGAAGAGAAGTAAATTTGTATTTGGTTAATTAATTTTAAAAGTACTTATGAACAGTAATTTTATTTAGTCAAGTTTTTTAAAAGTGCTTCTAATTGTATTTTTTTAAATATATTTTTAGGGAGAATTTACTTTTTTCTGCTTCTACTAAAAAAAGCTTTTTTCCTTCTAAAATCTTAGCCAAACACTTCAACTTTGAAAAAAAAACTTTCTTTAAAAAAATGCTTTTGGCTTTCGAAAAACTTGGCTAAACAGACTATCAGTAAAATTCTATCACGATCCAAATTTCAACTACGGGACCATGATGGTGTCTAACACCGAATGTCAGGCAAGCCAACACAATAAATAAACTAAATAAATAAAAAAAACAATAACTGTTTAATAACTGGTCAATAGTATAACATAAATCATCTCAAAATCTGGTGTCACAAGTATATGAACGTCTAGATCCAGCTAAATACAATGTTTTAAAAGAAATACAACACTGTCTGAAGTAAAATGAAAACGATACATTAGATATAGGAAAGTGATTCTAGGGCCTGCGAACATGGTGCAGATCTACCTCGAATCACGGACTGTTATTTGATAAGTGCCTCTCCAAACTTCGCTGGTACCAACGTCAAATTTTATACAAGAAGTACAAAAGTGTAATATAAGGATAACCTACCCAACGTACTAATAAGCGTCGAGCTTAAACCTAACGAGGTAGTGAGAAATCCGAACTTTTTAGTTTCCTTTCTTTGCTAACGTACGTAACCTCTGACACTTCGTTATTCCCACTATGTTTTATCGTTTTCAAGATGAGATATTAATTACATATTTAATATTTTATAATCTCTAGTTGTGAAGAACACCTTATAGTACTTTGTTAGTATTTTAATGTTGAAGTACTTAATAAATTTTTCAGAACATTCCAAGTTAGACTATAAAATCTTAACATCTAACATTCGAAATTACATTTTTGTTATTGAAAGAAGAATAGTTATTTGGCTTCTGATATAGCGTAAAAAGGTCTATTAAATTTACATGCACATTTTTAGTAAAGTATAATATGATGATATATTATTATGATACGATATGATGAATTTATATTGTTTATCCTAAAATTTGACTAACAATTAAACTTATATTGTGATTTTAAGGATATGTGATTTAGTCCAATGCCAATTGACAAACAAGCAATTAAATAGGTAAATTAGAGAATAAAATTGATAAAACCGGTATGTTAGCCAAATCTCCTCGAGGTATAAGAATAACAAATGATAAAGCAACTTTGATGAGCAATAGAGTGAGATAGCAAGAAAGTAATGGGCGTATATATTCTTCTCAATGAATAATGTCTCTTACAAATGAATGGGATCTCCCTTTATATAGTAGGGGAGTCCTAAATAAGGTACACTTCTAGTTATAGTAGGAAATCCTATTTGACAACTGTCTAACCGGCGAACACCAATCTACTCCGGAATTCACGGCGTGATATCGTCTGTTGCGGATATCTCGCTCTTTCGGTTAATGAATCAAACCGGCATCATTCCGAAGCACGTCGTCTTCTGACCTCGGCAAGTGTTATCTACCTTAACCTTGGAAAGGAACTTCGACCCGAGCTCGACGTCCTGGTCTTCCGACGTGATATCATTTTTTCCACCGAGGGACAAAATTGGGTAGCTCCGATTTTCACCGTATACAGATAGTCCCCTCATTTCTTAGAACAAATGATAAGAAACGACTTGAGCCTCGATTTTTTGGAGGCCCCGAGTGGAGAGGTTTCTAAGTGTATACATTTACCCCTCCAGTCATCGTTGAATTCTTTAAGACGTATCAGGTTACCCTCGGCCAGGTGCATCCCTCATTCTGGAGCATAGTGATTATGCTCCGTTTTTTCTCCGGCAAGGCCAAGGGGATGGAGTTCACCCTCAGCCACCTCATACGGCTTTGCCAACCTCGACTTTTTTGAGGGTTAATCAAGCTCCAACATCAATCCACGAAGTCCTTTATTGCAAGCATCGATGAGGACAAGGACCGAGATTGGATGAGTCGGTTCATGCGGGTAAGGACCTGCGACCTCATCTCCGAGGAGAAACTGTCGTTCCCCGAGAAGTGGAACCCCGATCGTAAGTATTAGCCATTAATCTTCGTACACTATTTTTTGCTTTGTGTAACACTTTCATCTGTTATACAGCGGTTGCCTGGATGCCTTACGCGGTCCTCCACCTCGAAGACTGGGTATGGAAGTTGGCTTCAACTTTCTCCCATGCCGAGCGCTGCTGGCGTGACTTGGCAAGAGGCAGATGGGAGGCTAAAAATCATGGTAAGTTTATCCTATGTGCTTTCGACGTCTTTTTCTGAAACATTTCCTTTTACATATACCTGATTGCCTTTTATGCAGGCCTTGGAGACGTCGCTGAATTGAGGCTGGCCCCACCTGGGGAAAAGGTGGTTTCCAAACAGACCAAGGACAAAAAGAGGAGAAGAGCCTCACCTTCTGATACCCCAAAGTCCAAGAAGAACAAGGCCCGTAAATCAAAGGACAATTTCGCCGCTCTATCTGCCGATGTAGCCCAACAGCTACAAAATGAAGAAGAGGATGTGGAAGATGCTAGTTTTGAGCTGGTGCCTTGAAAGAGGGGGAGCATCGAAGCTCCTAAAACAGCTGGGCTTGTGATGGTCGAGAAAACTCATCCTCGAACCGAGGAAGTCTCGAAAGGTTCTCCAAGCAAAGTCCCTGAGCCATCGGGGGCGAAAGATTTTTCCTGCCATGATGGACAAACAGCGAGTGTGCCCGAAGAATCCGGTAGTAGGGCTCTTCAAAAGGGAGAGAGTTCCCCAAGTGACCTGCTTGGGCAATCACTATCGATGATTCGCTGCCCAACCCTAAATTTTCTTAGGGGCAATTTTAGAAGGCTCGAGCAATGGAGATCTCGGATATGGGAACTGCCCACGATGGGGAAGACATATTCTGAGGCTGTCTTGCGGGGATCAATAATGTTTCCGACCTAGATGCGACGACGGTGTTTTACGAAGCCCATCGTATCCTGAACCAGGTAAACTTCATTCCCTGTTATCACGTTTGCTTTCATTTCTTTTTTGTTGATTTCTTCTCTTTCTTCATAGGATGTGGTGCTTCATTGGGAAACATTCACCAAGTCATAGGATGAGTTGAACCGGTGTGAGGCCGATCTCAAGAAGCTTACTGAGGAGAGAGACGCCCTCAAATGCCTTTATGTTAAGAAAGAAGAGGAGAACAAGGACCTCCGAGTAGACTTAGCCCAGGCTCGTAAGGAAGAAGCCGAGATAGATACATAGGTAACTATCATTTTGAAAGAGTACGGTCTACTCGACCCAACTGTGGAGGCTAATATTTCAGTATCTCAGTTGCAGCAAAAACTGGGGAGGATCGAGCTGCTCCCAAGGGAGGTCGATCAAATCAAAGCTGACTGCGATCGGTGGATGGAGAACATGGACCGCCTTGCTACGGAGAAAGAGGTTGCCTTGGCCAAATTGTCATCAGCCTAGGTCCAACTTCGGGGCATCAAAGAGAAAAGTTTGGCCCGGGCCAAACGAATCGAGGAGTTTGAAACCGAACTTGCTGAGGCTAAGGCAGAAGTCGGGGAGACGAGATCTCGGCAGACAACTCTATAGCTGTGTACTTGGCTGATGTCGCGGCTACTCAAATGCAGCTAAGGAGGCTTCCAATCGAGAGCGACGGAGCAATGACTTGAGAGGTGCCAATCTCGGGGGGAGACCCTCGAGGAAATCCTTGCTTGAGGTTATGAACTCTCTAAAGAGATAGCTCAATCTAACGCACTTGAAGCTGATGCTAGGTTGCTTCTCTCCTATGACGATGAAGGCAGTCATGACAGGTCCGATAACGATGAGGGGCCCAAAGGAGAAGGTTCTCCCGAGGGAGAAACCAGCCTAGGGCATAGTTAGGTTTTTTCTTTTACTTTTTTGTAAGACCTATGCCGGTGTCTTGTACATATCAATATATAAAAGAAAATTTCTCTTGAATGCCTTCTTGATCTTTATAAACATGTTTTTTTCCTTGTATAATTTTTAGCACAATCTTATGCCTTGAACGGTGCATTCGAGACTTTGGTTTTGAGTGGCTTCCTCGAAGTCACCATAGTCGAGTTTGAATAAGGTTCGAACTTGAAGCATAGGCCCTTAAGTGTTTGTGTCGGATAATGGTGAGTCCCCGAGCCATAGTCAAGTTATTCTTTATTTTGACTCGGGATGGTCGAACCCTTAGGTTCGGATGGAGTAGGAACAAGATCTCGAACTCTAAGTGTATTGGCCCTTAGGCTCTTCAGATCGAGCCGATATAGCCTCTAAAAGATGGCTATTATTCCCTTGTTTAGGCTTAAAATACTTAGTAAACATTTCTTTATGCCTTAGCATGTATTTGTTTTACCCGTTGGGTTTTTTTAGGGTTCGATATCGATTGAAACCCCTCTGCTTTTTGTGCCTTAGCATGTTTGTGTTAAGATAATTTGATACCTCTTAAGGTTTTTCGAGGGCTAATTTTATCGAAGCCCTTTTGATTATTTGCCGAGGGTAGCCTTTTTTAACCAGTTTTTTTAAAGAATTTGAAGGCCTATTTTTATCGCGGTATTCGGACGTCTCCGAGCTGCATTAATTTGGCCGTAGCCTTTGGGTATGCCTCTTGGGCTTATTCCCCAATAACACTTAGAACTTGTTCGAGGTGTTAGTCCCCAAGAATGATGGCCTTGGCCTATAGATCGAGGGGTGCCTCTTTGAGGTCTTATGAGTTCGAATTTAGGCAACTCGAATATGTCGATCGTCGAAGACATTCCCCGAGTGTTCGAGATATATTTGTACTTGGCCCTTGAGAAGTTTCTCACAATATCATAAGCATGAAGCTCGTATAGTAGCAAATTTTCTTTGAGACACAAAGTGTTTGATATAGAAAGAACGCTTATTTGAATAATTTATACATGTGTACATGTTTTGCTATTGGGGCTCAACTAATCTATATGGATACGGTTCATTCAACCGTTTGGCCCACTACAAAGTTTCCCTATCGAGGCCCTTTGACACGAAGTATTTTCCTCGAAAATATAACAACCGAGGGTGATGCCCCCCAGTATTCGAGGTCCTTGAATACTATTGAATTTTCCTTAGGTAGCACATAATTGTTGCCTCGTTAAAACACTCGCCAAAAAACTCATTCGGGATAAAACCCGATCTAAGGGAAAAAGAGTGCAACGTGTGATTTAAAACCTAAGGTCTTCGTGTTAAAGAGTTTTCTCGACGTCTTCGATTGAACACCTGCAGTAAGTTAGTAACAAATACAAATGGAAAAGGGGGAAAGTCATACCTTAGAAATAATACCGTTTGAGGAGTGATACATTCCAATTGTTTGGAAATTGTTCGGACTCCATTGTGCCAAGTTTGTAAGTCCCCTTTCCGATGATACTGAGGACCCAATATGGTCCTTCCCAATTTGGGCCTAGTTTCCTTTCGTTTAGGTATCGAGTATTGAGGGTTACTTCCCTTAGAACTAAGTCCCCGATTCCGAAGTGGCGAAGGTTGGCTCTTCTATTATAATATCTCTCGATTCATTGCTTTGGTGCAACCATCCAAACAAGCACAACTTCTCGTTTTTCATCCAATAGTTCGAGGCTGGTATTCATAGCCTCATGATTTGATTCATCCGTCGTATATCAAAATTTGGCGCTAGGTTCTTTGATTTCGACCGAAATCAAGGCTTCGAAGCCATATACTAAGGGGAACGGGGTTACCCCTATACTGGACTTTGATGTTGTTTGATATGGGCAAAGAACCTTGGGTAGAATCTCTCTCCATTTTCCCTTGGCATTGTTCAATCTTTTATTTAGATTCTGAATGATAGTTTTGTTCATTGACTAGGCCTATCCGTTTCTACTTGGGTGATATGGAATCAATAAGATCCTTCTTACTTTATGTTATTCGAGAAACCTTGTGACCTTGTTGCTATGAATTACTTTCCGTTATCGCATACGATTTCGGTAGGTACCCCGAATCGGCACACGATGTGATCCCAGATGAAGTCTATAACTTCTTTTTCTCTGACTTTTTCGAAGGCTTGTGCTTCCACCCATTTAGAAAAGTAGTCAGTCATAAACAAAATGAATTTAGCTTTACCTGGAGTCGATGGTAGAGGGTCGACGATATCCATCCCCCATTTCATGAATGGCCATAGGAACAGGATTGAGTGAAGTTGTTCTTTGAGATGGTGGATCATCGGTGCAAACCATTGATATTTATCACATTTTTAAACAAACTCCTTAGTGTCTCTTTCTATGCTATCCCAGTAGTACCCTGCTCTAATGATATTGTGAATCAAAGATTCGGCGCCGGAGTGGTTCCCACAAGTGCCTTCATGGACCTCTCGTATAACATAATCAGTGTTCCCCGTCCCTAAATATACTGCCAATGGTCCATCGAATGTCTTTCTGTATAATGTTCCATCTTCATCCAATGTGAATCGAGCAACTTTGGTTCGTAGGGCCCTCGACTCTTTAGGGTCCTATGAGAGCTTTCCGTTCTTCAAATATTCAATATACTTATTCCTCCAATACCAAGTCAATCTTGTAGAGTTTATCTCTGCATGACCTTCCTCAATATCATATCTTGAGAGTTGAACAAAAGTCGCCGAGATGATCTCATCGTCCTTGACCGATGACCCTGAATTTGCAAGTGCATCGGCCTCGTTGTTTTGTTCTCGAGGTACATGGTTTAAAGTCCATTCATTTAAATGATGCAAAGTTACATGTATTTTGTCCAAATACCTTTGCATTCTATCCTTTCGAACTTCAAAGGTTTTATTTACTTGGTTCACCACCAGTAAGGAGTCATACTTGGCTTTAATGACTTCTGCTCCCATGCTTTTAGCTAGCTCGAGACTTGCAATCATGGCCTCATACTCGACCTCATTGTTAGTCAACCTAAAAATTTTGATAGACTGCCTAATAGTGCTATCCGTTAGCGGCTTCAAAATAATGCCTGTAAGCACGTGATTTTTGACCCTCCCCGAGAATTTTCACATTTTTAGCATGAATATGTGAAATTGGGTCTAGTATAGCTATTTTAACTATTTTTACTTTATTTCGTTGCAAAAAGAAAATTTCAAAAAATATATATATAAATTTTAGTTTATGTATCTCTCATAAACTTGAAAAATACAAAAATTGCACTTTATTTTTGTACTTTATATAATTTCGAAAATTACAAAAAAATAAATAAAATATAGTTCTATTAAGGTTTTATAGTCATTTTAACTTTGAAAAATACAAAAATATTACCTCATATTTTATCTTAATATTTAAAACGAAAATTACAAAAAATAGTTTCATTAATATTTTGTAGCTATTTTAAATCTTGAAAAATATTTAAAAAGATATAGTTTTGTTTAAATACTAGTCTTATTTTTGGTAATTATTTTGCTTACATAGGACTAGTTAAGCAACGTGTTCCTATTTCTCGGGTCCGGGCAAAAGAATAATATTCGGGTTCAAACTACCCGGTTTTAGGCCTAATTTTCGGACCTAGCCCATAATAAACTGTGTCCAGGACACATGGGGAACCCCACCACGCGTGGGGGACATAAGTCTCGAACCCCACCACGCGTGGGGCTCATTTTTCTTGACAAACCCATGCTAAATACACTGACAAAAACAAAGAAGGGAGGACTTCGGATTTTTTAAAAAAGGGGACTGTTCCTCCGTCTTCTTCCTCAAGAAAAATGAACGGAAACCCTACATCTGAGAAGGCATAAAACCAGTCCAAAAGAAAGAACCACCCCTCCCTCGTGTCCGAACGCCCCCTTCCTGCTTCATCCTCCCCGCAGCGACCAGCCAGTCCTACGCCCGTTCGTCACTGCCCCATCACCACCCTCCTCCTCCCAAACACCACCCCGTCACCTTCCCCCCATAAACGAACCCCACTGCCCAAACTATTAGCCCACAGCTGCTCCGTCCACCAGCTCACGACCAGTCCTCATCCTCCTAGGTTCATCGTCGACCCCATTGTCGCGTAGGTCGAGCAGCAACCATTGTTGCTGCTGTTCGTCTAACACCACGTCAAACAGCAGCTCACGACCACCTGCTACCCAGCCTCGTCGACCACCGGCGTACACCTTCCACCTCCAGCTGCCTCACCCGTCATCACCCTCCTCGCCTCCAGGCCTCCATAGTCCTCGACCCTACTATCAAAAACCATCAGCTCACGTCCAGGCTCCAGCCATCGCCACCACCTCACGTCTAACACCACGTCAAACACCTCTGCCCCCTCGACCCCTTCCGCTTCATCTCTTCGCACCAATCTGTTGCGTCAAGAAAAGTCAGTAGAAGCGAGCATGGTAGGTTGTTAGCACTTTCGGGCCGAGTTTTCAGTTTTCCGTGAGGTCGTTTTGTTCGTCGAGGTCCGGTACGTCGAGGTTGGTTGTTGAGGTCGCTGTAGGGGTTCGGTCCATGGCTCTATGCATTTCTGTTTATTCAGGTTAGTAAGCCTCGATGTATTGGATTAAAGAAATTTTACGTTCAATGTTTGAAGTTGCAATATATCATTTGATATGATAATTTTCTGCTTATGTTTCACCGTATGCATTTTAGTTCATTTTTGTGTTATGTTATTATTGTTTACTTGATGTCATTTGATTTCGTTGTATTAGTAGTCCTAAGACACAGTTTGACGTTGATTCGCTCGTCCCTTCATTGTCTTAGTTTATTTGGACAAGATTAGTATTAGTACCTGTTGTTACTACGTCCGAAACACTCATTCGCTTAACTTCTTTTATCAAATCTTGACAAGTTATGAGATTGTAGTTGTAAAGAAGCCGTAAGGTTTAGTATTGTTAAAGGCGTAAAAATGGCATCCTTTTAAAAATATAGAAAATAAAAAATAATATTAAAATAAAAAAATAACGGGACAAGCTTCGCCAAAAATAAAAAATGTATAGATTGTGGAGCCCTCGCAAAATATATGTATTAAATACTTAGATTCCGGGACGGGCCGTTTAGTAAATTTCACGGCCCTACCCAAAAATAATAATGCGCTAGTTGCTTCAGGCGCGCCTTTAATAATTTAATTTTCCTAAACTCGGGTGCACATTTATGTGACCCAAATCTAAATCTCAACGGAATCGAAATGTATCTCTAATCATGGGTATATTGATTATGGCGTGGCCCGAGATGCATTTCCATGGCGTTGCAAATTCCTTCAAAAAAATAAGAATGAGATGAGCCTCGCCGAATAAAAATACAAATTGTGGGGCCCTCAGTAAATACTTGTTTTAAATTACTTAGAATTCAGGAGGGCCGTTTAGCGAATTTCACGGCCTTCCCAAAATAATAACACGATAGTCTCTTTAGGCGCGTGTTTAATAATCTATTTTCTTAAACTTGGGTGTGCATTTCATGTGACCCAAATCCAAATCTCAAAACATCAAATAAAATGCGTTCCGGATTGTGGGTGCATTTCATGTGACGCAATCCAAAGACGTGTTTTAAGCGATGTTCACATTCTTTTGAAATAACAATAATAAAGCGGTAAAAAGTTAAAATTGGCACATTGGTTCATAATTGTATTTAAAATCAGATAAATAAGCCGAATATAACAGTTGAGCGACCGTGCTAGAACCACGGAACTCGGGAATGCCTAACACCTTCTCCCGGGTTAACAGAATTCCTTATCCGGATTTCTGGTACGCAGACTGTAATATAGAGTCATTCTTTTCCTCGATTCGGGATTAAAATTGGTGACTTGGGACACCCTAAATCTCCCAAGTGGCGACTCTGAAATAAATAAACCAATCCCGTTTCGATTGTCCTTTAATTGGAAAAAACTCCCCTGCGCCCCCATCGGGTGCGGAAAAAGGAGGTGTGACAGCTCTGGCGACTCTGCTGGGGATTGGGACCCAGAACCACTGGTTCAGGGTTAAGAATTCGAGCTTAGAATAATTGTTATTATTTGGCTTTATTTATTATCTGATTATTACATGTTTTGAGCCTAATGTGCTAAATGCTGCTTTTACCGCTTTGATATTATTTGAACTGTATATAAACTGTGCCGAAACCTTTCTCTTCTTACCTCCGGGGATGTGCTTACTGGTTGAGACTCCCTATTCTGTTAGTGTCATACCCTGAATAAAAGAGGCTCGGAAAGTTTCTAAGCCGGCTGGCCTTTTGGTTCCCGGAAAGGAGCTCCTTCCTCAGCTCGAGTTGTCCGCTCGGGTACACTGTCTAGAACACCGACCCAGGTTTTTGAACCTAGTATAACAAAGCCACATGCCGGATCCCTAGTAGGAACGTTTATTTGCATCATGTGCATTTGACTTAGGGGACTCAACATAGGGGTTGGGTCCGTCTAGGACAAGCAACCTGAAAATAATAGACAATCTTTCGGCATCCTATGTGCTACATGTTGTATTTAGTCAAGGGCGTATGGGTCATTTGGTCATTTCCAGCATGATGTTATTTTAATCAAAGCATGGGGAACATTTGTGGAATCCAAGAAGCCTTGGAATTCCCTATGTCCCCCACGCTTGCTTTTTGGGAAAACACATGGGGAACATTTGTGGAATCCAAGAAGTCTTGGAATTCCCATATGTCCCCCACGCTTCATATGTTGGGAAAAGCGCATGGGGAGCATTTGCGGAATCCAAGAAGTCTTGGAAATCGTTATGTCTCCCACGCCACATTTTTGAAAGAAATAATAAATATAAAAAATAAAATTACAAATAAAACAAAGCATGAAAATTCAAAAAGATTTTGTATGTTTTCATTATTTTCCACAGATTAAAAAAACAATCGTGAAAAAGAGGAGAAAAAATGACAGCGTAGAGATATAACTACTTATTTTTAGAGAAAAATCAATGTCCGAGTAGTATCGAAACTCTGCCGAAATTTTGAGAAAATGAAAATGAATGTCTTATTAGTTTGTTATATTAAAAGCAAAGGAAAAATAGAGAAAAAATCATCATTGTTCTGTCTTGTTTTTAAAAAAATATAGAAAAGAAAATAGTTTGTTTTGCCATAAAAATAAAAAAAAAAGGTTTTGTTTTAAGATGGGTTTTTATTTATTTATCTGTTTATGAAAATGTCAAAATAAAAATAAAAATAATAAAATAAAAAGAGTTGGGCGTTGAAAGTAGTTTTACTATTTGTTGCAAATATATATATATATATATATAAAAATCCAAAAAGTTTTTCTTTATTTCCAAAATATGTATATATATATCTTTATCTGTTGCAAGAACATTTGTCTTACCAAAAGTTTTTAGAATCCCAATTTTCAAAACAAATAATCCAAAAATATTTTCCATTATTGACTTCTTTAGAAAGTCTTTCTAGTTGTTTCTTTAAAAAATAAAATAAAAAAATAAAAAAATATATAATATAAAAAAAACAAATCTGAAAATATTTTGATTCTTCTTTCAAAAATTGAAGAGAAAATTCAAAATTCAAAAAAAAAACATTTTAGAAGCATTTCTTATATTAAAGGTAAAATTCCGAAAAATATTTTCTTCTTTTATTTAGAATAAAAAAAAACGAAAATTCAAAAAAAATATTAGTCTTTCTTTAAAAAAGAAAATCAATCAAAAAATAATATTTCCTTGCTTCTTTTAAAGTAGTTCTTTTAAACGAAAATTCAAAAAAAAGTTAGTTCATCTGCTTATTATTATTTGCCTACTTATTCTTATTTACCCGAACTACGCGGGTTTGATTCTCACCGGATGTGAGATACGTAGGCAACCCTCATCGGGTCCAACCCCACCTTTGCTAAAAAAAGCCAAAAACAAATAATAATAATAAAATAAAAATATATATATGTCAAATTTTAATTTTGTCATAAAGAAGTCGGGTGACGCTGTTTTATCAAGACATAGCCGAATGTTCCCGAAAGGGACGTCGGAAGGCTGACTTTGCATAAACAGCCACCTTTTGGGTCATGTCTAGGAGTTTGGTCCAGTTGACCCACACAGCCTTAAAAAGCTTCGTCCCCGAGACGCTGAAGGGCCGTGTTTTGCAACACCAAGTTTTTATTATAATTTGAAAAAAAAGAGCCGACGGTCAGGTGAATACCGTTCAAATTTTGTCATAATAAGCCGAGCCAGCTTCGGCCGCATCTTAAACCGTTCTTGCCGAAATAGCCTTAGAGTATCTTTCAGTTGTCGAAAGGTTATTTTCGTAAAAGAATGGACAAGTTTGTAAAGTGTCAAAATAATCCTCCCCGGCCTCAAAATTCATGTGAAAATTGGAAGGGGCCACATTTGCAAAAATAACTGTTTGGTTGCATTTGTCGAACAGAGAAAGGGAGCTAGCCTTTTGTTTTTGAGTTTATAAATCTCTTGATTAGAATAATGTGGGTTGCTTGAGTTTCAAGTTTGTAGGTCATCTTCAAACCTTTGAAACTCAGTTTGTTCTAATATGAAAATTGAAAAATGTTTACTGTTGTTTATCTTTTATTGGTCCGAACTACGCAAGGTCTGATTCATGCGGGGACATGATACGTAGGCAATCTCCATAAGATTCGACCACCACTAAAATGAAAAAAAAGAAAATAAAAAAAAGAAAATAAAATAAATATATAATAATAAATAAATAAAAGAGAGTGTGGAAGATTTTCAGGGGGCACAATTGCCTAACTGCTTGGGTACATTTTTGATATATGATTGTCTGTCCAATGCCCTAACACTAACGTGATGACTTCCCTTTGATGTGTCCATATATAGAGAGTGGTTGGTTGTGGTAACTCCTCCCTGCAAAGCAAAATCAAAGGACAATGGCTCAGAACCGCAGAACCGAGTGGGTCGGTACTGATGACCGACAACAATTGATCGAACGGAACAGCGGGTTGGTAGAAGAAGTGAGAATGCTGAGACAGCATGTGGCAGACATGTATCAGGCATGGATAACGGGAAAAGCACCACCCCCTCCACCGCCAAGTCTCTTGAGCTCGGTCATTTCCCAAGCACCCAACACCATAACAGAAGATCCCCCATACTCTCCATCCCAACCCGCTTATGGCAGCTTTTCCAGCTACCCGAGTAGCTCCATCACTCCTCAATGCTTCTCCGCTCCCTAACACCGCTTCTTTCCCCGCCATACTTCACTTTCCAGGCACCCGGCTCCACAAAATGCCTACCCACCTACACAAGTCTACCAAAAGCCACCTGGATCGGGTTTCCGGCCCTGTCAACATGCAAGAATGAAGAGGCTATTGAAACGAGGAAAGACTCTCACCCCTATCGGAGTATCTTATGCCAGTCTGTTTGGAAGGCTAAGGCATGCTGGCTTGATTGAGCCACTCCCCGCATGTACTCCAGATCCACTTGCAAGGAACTTTGATCCGGCAGCGCGATGCGCATACCACTCCAATGTCGTAGGGCACAACGTTGAGAGCTGTCGTACTTTGAAAAGGGAAGTGGAGAAAATGATCCAAGAAGGGCGGATTGTGATCTATAACAGTGACATGGAGCACTCGAACCCCCTCGAGAACTGGCCGACGGAGGGTGACGATGTTGAAGTGGGTAATGGTCTTGGCAGTATTGATGCAAAGCTCAGTGGCTAAGATGCCATTTTTTTTTGGAGGACGCTTCGTTCCTTGGTCAGCAAGAGAGAAGCTTGTGGTGGCTTATTTTGTGGTCATTTCTGTTGTTCGGATTATTAAGGTTGTAATTGGGATTTTGTCCTGTGTCAAACCTTCTTATCTTTCCATTTTGTCATAGCAGTTTGTTTAAATTTTGTCCAGTTTGTGTTAGGATTTTATTCTGGTTGTTTTGTTTGTTTTATTATTCAAACCACTACGCCGGTAGTCTAATACAAAGTCGGTCTTTTGTTAGTTCTAGTCGTCTTTTGTTTAGTCCTTTTATCATTTCGTTCAATGCCGATTCTAGGGACATGACATGCGCACACACTTTGGGCCTAGTCTTTAAAGTTAATCATAAAACCCTGGAAAGGCGATCAGACCATTTAAAGAAAATAAGGACGGTTTGAGATTATTCAGAGCTCGAGTCATGTGGAACTGGGGCAAGTTAAACACAAAGAAAACCGTTAAAGAAAGATTCGCCTAAATTGGCATGAGGGTCGTTCATAATAATGAGAATGAGAGTGTCGCCCAACGGTGCTTTAGAAGTGACAAATGAACAAACATATGTTGAATATAATTGTCAAGTCCAGCACCATCGGAAGAGACTATAAATCTATTGTTTGATTGTGTTGTTCGCACTTGGCATGTTTTGAAGACTGGAATGACGAAGGCATTTTGTTCTGCTACCCAAACACTTTATCCTTCGTTACCCCTTTTGCGCCTTATTTATTTTCTTTCATACCCCTCGTTCGGAGTCAGTAGCAACGAAGAAAAGAAAAAGAAAGAAAACAACAAAAACGAAAAAAGAAAAGAAAAGAAAAGAAAAGAAGAATGAAAAAAAAAGAAAGTCAAATGAAAAAGAGGAATTGGGAACTACGTTTGACCTGATTCCTCAAAGAGGATACGTAGGCGCTTCACGACTCGGTCATAGTTTTGAAAAATGAAAAAAATCAATTAAAATATCCCCAAGCAAGAAACTGGGGCAAAAAGTTGCGTTTGATGTAAATAAATCTAATTCTGAAGGTTGTAATTAATAACCCAAAATTAATGCATTTTTGAGCCTTTTATACCCTTTCTTTCTAGCCCTATCCAAAAACCCACATTACGGTCCAAAGAAAGACCTTCTGATCAGTTCTCAAAAAATGCCAAGTCAGACAAATGAAGAGTCTTACCGGCGAACATAACATTCTGTTCCACAACAGAAAGGACTCTAATCTCCAATAGAAAGAGTCATACCAGCAACACTCCAAATCCCCAGCTGGAGAGAGATATAAAACGAGAGAGTCTTATTGGTGGAAACCTTCACAGGCACCATAAGGCGATGAAAGCTGAGAGAAGAACCCAAAAATGAGAGAGACTTGATAGTGAAAACCCTTCGGGCACTACAAGTCGAATAAGATTGAGAATCAGAGGGGGAATCGCCAATTGAAGATCTTAAAAGATGATTGACGGCAGAGGATAGGCCACATACGCATGTCATGGCCATTAGAGTCGGTATCTGCGTTTGATAGATTTTTATTTATAGTTTCTTTTGTAAAAGAGTCATTCGTTTCCTTTGTCTTTTATTTTGTTTCTTTTATCTTTCTCCTTTCATAGAAAAATTCCCCAATAGAGTATGTCGGGCCAGAACAAGTATGAAATGACTTCAAATAGGCCATCAGCTTTCCAAAAAGAGATCTGACTAGTACATCCAAGTGGTATAGTCAGCAGGGAACAAATGCGAGGCCAGTGTCAAAAAGATATCCCCAGCAAAAGGGAATTGACAGAAGGATTGACAAGCATCAAGAGGGATACCGTTGCCTTTATCAAAAGTTATAAACCTCAAGGCCAAGGCCCATGAACAAAGCAAGGAAAGCAGTGAGCATGATTTGGCGAAATCCATACTAGACTAAAAGGTCGGGGAAATGCCAGTTTCCGAGCTATGCCACAAAAGAAGAGGGATATCCCCATCAGAAAGGGATTGTACCCAGCAAATAAAATCGTCCCCAACAAGTTGTGCAACGCAAAGCAAGGAAGGAGAAAGGGAAAACAATCCCAATAGGAGTATCACAGCCAACCACCATGTTTTAAACTAACAAATTTTGTTTGATTTGAAACAGGTAAAGGAAATGGCATTGATGCAGAAGCGCATGCCACAAGGGATATTATCAAACTGGGGCAGAAAATTTTCCTTCCATTTAGAAAATTTTCTGGAAGTCAGGTACCCCCAGCTGATAACATTTTACCCCCCAACAGGTAAGTAAATCAAGGGAGGTAGTCTTTGAAGGAAGAAGCTATGCAAAAACAAAACAAAAAAGGAATAAAAAAAAGAATAATAAAAAGAAAAACAAAAAGAATAAAAAAAATAAAAAAAAAAAAAGAAAAGGAAAGTCATCCCCGTCTAAATAATCCCCAACAGTTTCGAGGGAAGACAACACAGGTAAGTAAATAATTCAAAAAAAAAAGAAAGAAAGCGAAGGTTTCATTAATAGGAGACGCACTTCCTAGTTTGAAATCATTAGAGTTCTACCCATAGGAGATGCATTTCCTCCTAAGATTGTTTTATTTTCACCCCATAGGAGATGCATTTCCTCCTAAGGTTGTTTTGGTTTTACCCATAGGAGATGCATTTCCTCCTAAGTTCGTTTTAGTTTCACCCATAGGAGATGCATTTCCTCCTAGGTTTGTTTTAGTTTTACCCATAGGAGACGCATTTCCTCCTAAGTTTATGTTCTACCCATAGGAGACGCATTTCCTCCTAAGTCTAGTTTTACCCATAGGAGATGCATTTCCTCCTAAGTTTAGTTTTACCCATAGGAGACGCATTTCCTCCTAAGTTTACTTTCACCCATAGGAGATGCATTTCCTCCTAAGTTTATTTTCTCCTAGGATCCAAATCTTAGTCTGATGAATC
Source organism: Nicotiana sylvestris (assembly GCF_000393655.2). Lineage (NCBI taxonomy): Eukaryota > Viridiplantae > Streptophyta > Magnoliopsida > Solanales > Solanaceae > Nicotiana > Nicotiana sylvestris. The sequence goes on from NC_091061.1 coordinate 56,103,752, forward strand.
TTTCTCCTAAGATAACCAAAAAACAAAAAATGACCTAGTCTGATGAACCTTCTCCTAGGATCAAAATCTTAGTCTGATGAATTTTTCTCCTAAGATAGAGACCTAGTCTGACGAACCTTCTCCTAGGATCAAAATCTTAGTCTGATGAATCTTTCTCCTAAGATAACCAAAAACAAAAAATGACCTAGTCTGACGAACCTTCTCCTAGGATCAAAATCTTAGTCCGATGAATTTTTCTCCTAAGATAGAGACCTAGTCTGACGAACCTTCTCCTAGGATCAAAATCTTAGTCTGATGAATCTTTCTCCTAAGATACCAAAAACAAAAAATGACCTAGTCTGATGAACCTTCTCCTAGGATCAAAATCTTAGTCTGACGAATTTTTCTCCTAAGATAGAGACCTAGTCTGACGAACCTTCTCCTAGGATCAAAATCTTAGTCTGATGAATCTTTCTCCTAAGATAACCAAAAACAAAAAATGACCTAGTCTGACGAACCTTCTCCTAGGATCAAAATCTTAGTCCGATGAATTTTTCTCCTAAGATAGAGACCTAGTCTGACGAACCTTCTCCTAGGATCAAAATCTTAGTCTGATGAATCTTTCTCCTAAGATACCAAAAACAAAAAATGACCTAGTCTGATGAACCTTCTCCTAGGATCAAAATCTTAGTCTGACGAATTTTTCTCCTAAGATAGAGACCTAGTCTGACGAACCTTCTCCTAGGATCAAAATCTTAGTCTGATGAATCTTTCTCCTAAGATAACCAAAAAACAAAAAATGACCTAGTCTGATGAACCTTCTCCTAGGATCAAAATCTTAGTCTGACGAATTTTTCTCCTAAGATAGAGACCTAGTCTGACGAACCTTCTCCTAGGATCAAAATCTTAGTCCAATGAATCTTTCTCCTAAGATGCTAAAAAAACATTTTGAAAAAGAGTCATTTTCCTAAAACCAGGCGCCCACCTGTATAACGAGAGGAATACATTTTAGTCTTTTTCATTTCAAGTGTTGAACCCAGGCGCCCACCTGTATAACGAGTGGAATACTTTTCAGCCTTTAAATTTCAAACCAGGCGTCCACCTGTATAACGAGAGGAATACATTTTAGTCTTTTTCATTTCAAGTGTTGAAACCAGGCGCCCACCTGTATAACGAGTGGAATACTTTTCAGTCTTTACTTTTCAAGTGTTGAAATTGGGAGCCCGCCCATAATAACAGAGGCATACATTCAGTTTTTACTTTCAAGTGTTGAAGTTGGGAGCCCACCCAGATAACAGAGGCATACATTTCAGTCTTTAATTTTCAAGTGTTGAAGTTGGGAGCCCGCCCATAGAACAGAGGCATACATTTCAGTCTTTACTTTTCAAGTGTTGAAGTTGGGAGCCCGCCCAGATAACAGAGGCATACATTCCAGTCTTTACTTTTCAAGTGTTGAAATTGGGAGCCCGCCCATAATAACAGAGGAATACATTCAGTCTTTACTTTCAAGTGTTAAAATTGGGAGCCCGCCCATAGAACAGAGGCATACATTCCAGTCTTTAAATTTATTGACAGGCGCCCACCTACATAACGAGTGGAATACTTTTCAGTCTTTAAATTTCTTTTTCAGGCGCCCACCTGTATAACAAGAGGAATACTCTTTAGTCTTATACTGCAGATTTTGGAAATCAGTAACCCCACCGGAAGGTAGAAGGTTACAACAGGAATCCCCAGCTCCGGGAAGCAGAAGGCTACAACAAAAATCCCCAGCATTCAACCAAGTTATAAATAGCAGAAGCTCGCCTCAAGAATGCGAGTCAACATCTGAGATGGTCGACAAAAGCTGGACACAACAAAAAGAAAAAAAAAAGAAAAGAGAAAAACAAAAAAGGGAGAAAAATACGGAAGTGGAGAACAAATGTGGTCTGCTCAAGAACTAGCACCTACAACTATCAAGTATCAAGGTTCAGATCCAAAGTCTGTATGAAGCACCATTCAAGACTCAAGACCAAGTTTCAGAAGACTTAAGAGATAAGAATCCTTGTAACTAGTAGCTGATAGGCTTAGTTAGTCTTTTTCAGTTTTCATTTTTGTTGTAATGACAGGACCGCGGACCGGAACCTCAACGGAACGGCACCTCGATCGACTCTCCACCTCGGTACAACTTCACTATCTCTCTCATTCCCGAACTACACGTGGCCTGATTCCTGTATAACCAAGGATATGTAGGCAGCTCAGATACCAGGGCTCGGTCACATTCCCTCCCTTTCCTTAAGTGTAGTCCGTCCAAGTAATGGTCGGGTCAAAAACACGTCTAGTCGTTCTTTGTCGGAAAACTCTTCGTGTTTCCAGTCAAAGAGGGGCAGCTGTAAGCACGTGATTTTTGACCCTCCCCGAGAATTTTCACATTTTTAGCATGAATATGTGAAATTGGGTCTAGTATAGCTATTTTAACTATTTTTACTTTATTTCGTTGCAAAAAGAAAATTTCAAAAAATATATATATAAATTTTAGTTTATGTATCTCTCATAAACTTGAAAAATACAAAAATTGCACTTTATTTTTGTACTTTATATAATTTCGAAAATTACAAAAAAATAAATAAAATATAGTTCTATTAAGGTTTTATAGTCATTTTAACTTTGAAAAATACAAAAATATTACCTCATATTTTATCTTAATATTTAAAACGAAAATTACAAAAAATAGTTTCATTAATATTTTGTAGCTATTTTAAATCTTGAAAAATATTTAAAAAGATATAGTTTTGTTTAAATACTAGTCTTATTTTTGGTAGTTATTTTGCTTACATAGGACTAGTTAAGCAACGTGTTCCTATTTCTCGGGTCCGGGCAAAAGAATAATATTCGGGTTCAAACTACCCGGTTTTAGGCCTAATTTTCGGACCTAGCCCATAATAAACCGTGTCCAGGACACATGGGGAACCCCACCACGCGTGGGGGACATAAGTCTCGAACCCCACCACGCGTGGGGCTCATTTTTCTTGACAAACCCATGCTAAATACACGGACAAAAACAAAGAAGGGAGGACTTCGGATTTTTTAAAATGGGGATTGTTCCTCCGTCTTCTTCCTCAAGAAAAATGAACGGAAACCCTACATCTGAGAAGGCATAAAACCAGTCCAAAAGAAAGAACCACCCCTCCCTCGTGTCCGAACGCCCTCTTCCTGCTTCATCCTCCCCGCAGCGACCAGCCAGTCCTACGCCCGTTCGTCACTGCCCCATCACCACCCTCCTCCTCCCAAACACCACCCCGTCACCTTCCCCCCATAAACGAACCCCACTGCCCAAACTATTAGCCCACAGCTGCTCCGTCCACCAGCTCACGACCAGTCCTCATCCTCCTAGGTTCATCGTCGACCCCATTGTCGCGTAGGTCGAGCAGCAACTATTGTTGCTGCTGTTCATCTAACACCACGTCAAACAGCAGCTCACGACCACCTGCTACCCAGCCTCGTCGACCACCGGCGTACACCTTCCACCTCCAGCTGCCTCACCCGTCATCACCCTCCTCGCCTCCAGGCCTCCATAGTCCTCGACCCTACTGTCAAAAACCATCAGCTCACGTCCAGGCTCCAGCCATCGCCACCACCTCACGTCTAACACCACGTCAAACACCTCTGCCCCCTCGACCCCTTCCTCTTCATCTCTTCGCACCAATCTGCTGCGTCAAGAAAAGTCAGTAGAAGCGAGCATGGTAGGTTGTTAGCACTTTCGGGCCGAGTTTTCAGTTTTCCGTGAGGTCGTTTTGTTCGTCGAGGTCCGGTACGTCGAGGTTGGTCGTTGAGGTCGCTGTAGGGGTTCGGTCCATGGCTCTATGCGTTTCTGTTTATTCAGGTTAGTAAGCCTCGATGTATTGGATTAAAGAAATTTTACGTTCAATGTTTGAAGTTGCAATATATCAATTGATATGATAATTTTCTGCTTATGTTTCACCGTATGCATTTTAGTTCATTTTTGTGTTATGTTATTATTGTTTACTTGATGTCATTTGATTTCATTGTATTAGTAGTCCTAAGACACAGTTTGACGTTGATTCGCTCGTCCCTTCATTGTCTTAGTTTATTTGGACAAGATTAGTATTAGTACCTGTTGTTACTACGTCCGAAACACTCATTCGCTTAACTTCTTTTATCAAATCTTGACAAGTTATGAGATTGTAGTTGTAAAGAAGCCGTAAGGTTTAGTATTGTTAAAGGCGTAAAAATGGCATCCTTTTAAAAATATAAAAAATAAAAAATAATAATAAAATAAAAAAAAACGGGACAAGCTTCGCCAAAAATAAAAAATGTATAGATTGTGGAGCCCTCGTAAAATATATGTATTAAATACTTAGATTCCGGGACGGGCCGTTTAGTAAATTTCACGGCCCTACCCAAAAATAATAATGCGCTAGTTGCTTCATGCGCGCCTTTAATAATTTAATTTTCCTAAACTCGGGTGCACATTTATGTGACCCAAATCTAAATCTCAACGGAATCGAAATGTATCTCTAATCACGGGTATATTGATTATGGCGTGGCCCGAGATACATTTCCATGGCGTTGCAAATTCCTTCAAAAAAATAAGAATGAGATGAGCCTCGCCGAATAAAAATACAAATTGTGGGGCCCTCAGTAAATACTTGTTTTAAATTACTTAGAATTCAGGAGGGCCGTTTAGCGAATTTCACGGCCTTCCCAAAATAATAACACGATAGTCTCTTTAGGCGCGTGTTTAATAATCTATTTTCTTAAACTTGGGTGTGCATTTCATGTGACCCAAATCCAAATCTCAAAACATCAAATAAAATGCGTTCCGGATTGTGGGTGCATTTCATGTGACGCAATCCAAAGACGTGTTTTAAGCGATGTTCACATTCTTTTGAAATAACAATAATAAAGCGGTAAAAAGTTAAAATTGGCACATTGGTTCATAATTGTATTTAAAATCAGATAAATAAGCCGAATATAACAGTTGAGCGACCGTGCTAGAACCACGGAACTCGGGAATGCCTAACACCTTCTCCCGGGTTAACAGAATTCCTTATCCGGATTTCTGGTACGCAGACTGTAATATAGAGTCATTCTTTTCCTCGATTCGGGATTAAAATTGGTGACTTGGGACACCCTAAATCTTCCAAGTGGCGACTCTGAAATAAATAAACCAATCCCGTTTCGATTGTCCTTTAATTGGAAAAAACTCCCCTGCGCCCCCGCGGGCGCGGAAAAAGGAGGTGTGACAATGCCTAGCCCGGACCCCTTCATGTTTGAAGCACCATCTGTGAAAAGGGTCCATACCCCCGATGATGTGCCTGGTTTTAACAAGAGTTCCTTTTCAACTTTGGGTATGAGGGTTTGCGTGAAATCGTCCACAAAGTCTGCTAAAGTTTGAGACTTGATGGTCGTACGGAGTTGATACTCGATATCGTACCCGCTAAGCTCGAGGGCCCATTTGGCAAATCGGCCCGATAGCTCGGGCTTGTGCAAAATATTATGAAGTGGGTAAGTGGTTAATACGCATAAGGGGTGACATTGGAAGTATGGTTTTAACTTTCTAGGAGCGCTTGTTAGTGCAAGAGCCAATTTCTCCAAGTGTGGATATCTAGTTTCTGCTTCTCCTAAGGTTCAACTCACATAATAAACAGGTATTGTACTCTTCTCGAACTAGGACACCAATTACCGCAATTTTTGATATCGCCAAGAACAAGTAAAGTTTCTTAACTGCCTTTGGGGTATGAAGCGGTAGTGGGATCCACAGGTATCGCTTTAATTCCTCTAATGCCTGCTGGCATTCCGGGGTCCAGGAAAAATCGTTCTTCTTTTTGAGTAGAGAAAAGAACTTGTGGCTTCGATCCAACGACCTCGAGATGAATTGGCCTAAAGCAGTTATCCGTCTAGTCAGCCTCTATACAGCTTTTACACTATCCACGATGGTGATGTCTTCGATGGCCTTGATTTTATCGAGGTTAATCTCGATCCCCCGATTAGACACTATGAAGCCCAGGAATTTTCCTGAACCGACCCTGAAAGCACATTTCTCGGGTTGAGTTTCATGTTATATTTCCCCAAAATCTCGAACATTTCCTGCAAATGAGCCAAATGGTCCTCTGCGCGCAGAGACTTAACTAACATGTCGTCAATATAAACTTCCATTGACTTACCTATTTGTTCTTCGAACATTTTATTCACTAGGAGTTGGTAAGTAGCTCCTGCATTTTTTAGCCCGAAAGGCATTACATTATAACAATATGTTTCATACTTGGTGATAAATGAGGTCTTTTCATGGTCTTCCAGGTTCATTTGAATTTGATTGTACCTAGAATAGGCATCGATAAAGGTAAGGATCCCGTGGCTAGCCGTGGCATCGATCATGGGATTGATGTTAGACAGTGGAAAAGAATCTTTAGGTCATGCCTTGTTCAAATCCTTGTAATCTACACGTATTCTAAGTTTGTTCCATTTTTAGGGACTACGACTACATTGGCTAACCATTTGGGTTATTTCACCTCCCGAATGGACCCTATTTTGAGAGGTTTAGCTACCTTGTCCTTTATGAATGCGTGCTTTACCTCAGACTAGGGTCTCCTCTTTTGCTTCATCGACTTGAACCTAGGGTCTAGGCTTAGTTGATGTTTTGTTATCTCCGGTGGGATCCCTGTCATGTCTAAATGGGACCAAGAAAAACAATCCATGTTATCAATAAAGAATTGCATAAGCTTTTTCCTGAGTTCGGGGGTTAACCCCGTTCCCAGGTATACCTTTCGGTTGGGCAGGTACTCGATCAATATAACATGTTCCAACTCTTCGACCATTGATTTGGTGGCATCGGATTCTTTGGGACCAATAAAGGTTCGAGTTAGAAAATCCTCTTCTTCTTCTTCTATCTCCTGCTTTCCCGATTCGGTCGAGGCTGGTGGTTGTGATTTCTATTTGGTTTCCTGTTTACTTTTGATATTCGGTCTTTCTGAGGTTGATAACGTCAGTACCGTTATTACCTCGTCAACTGCAAACATTTCCTTTGCAGCATGCTGCTCCCCATACACTATTTTACACCTTAGGACATCGGGAATTTCATCATTTGGTGGAGAGTCGAAGGGTATGCCCTCATATTGTAGATCCAAGGCCTTTCGAGTAGGGCATTGTACCTCATGTCTCCCCCAATCACATGGAACTTGGTATCTTTAATGGTTCCGGCCACTTTCACCAGTAGAGTAATCTCCCATTTAGTTGTTTCACTGGCCATATTGAAGTTATCTAAGACCCGAGCTATGGGCACGATTTGATCTTGTAGGCCAAGTTGCCCCACGTCCCTCGATCAGATGATATTCGCTGAGCTACCTGGATCCAGTAAAACACGCTTAACTTAAACTTTATTTAATAAGATAGTTACCAGAGCGTCATTGTGTGGCTGAGAAATGCCTTTTGCTTCTTCGTCGTTGAATGATAAGGAGCCTTCGGGCACATAATCCTGGGTTCATTTTTCCCTAGTGATTGACACTTTAGTGCATTTGAATATGGGTCCTTGTAGAACATCAACCCCACCGAAGATCATATGAATGGCATGTTGGGGTTCCTCTTGTTCATTTTTCTTATTGGCGTCCCCTTCTCTGAAATGATTCTTAGCTCGATCGTTGAGGAACTCTCCAAGGTCACCCTCATTGAATAGACGGGCTACCTCTTCCCTCAGTTGCCTGCAATCCTCTGTTTTATGACCATGCGTGCCATGATATTTGCACATTAAATTTGGGTTTCTTTGGGAAGGATTGGTCTGTATGGGTATGGGCCACCTAGTATCTTTGATCCTTCTGATTGCCAATACAATGCCTGATGTGTTGATGCTAAGTTATACTCAAATAACTGAGGTACCTCCATGGGATCAGCATGCTTATCAACACCACTTTTGCTCATAAGTCCCCGAGAATTCTGCCCCCAATCGCTTTTTCGATTGTTTCGGTGTGGATTGCGTCTTGACCATTGTTCCTTCGATCTGTGGTATATGGATGATATCGTTCTTTGTTAGACCTTAACTCCCTGTTGACGTCTCTCGGGGTTTTAACCGCGAACCTGTATGGTTGTACTGATGTGGAAGGGGCTCCTAATTGGTCGTCCTCGACCCTGATCTTCGATTGATATCCATTGTGCACATATGCCCAAGTTACAGCTGGATACTCGACCAAATTTTGTTTCAATTATCGTGATGCCATCGAACTCTACTCGTTCAACGCTTGGGTGAAAGCTTGAACTGCCCAATCATTTGGGACCAGCGGCAACTCCATGCGTTCTATTTGAAATCGGGATACGAACTCGCTCAGCATTTTGTTATCCCTTTGTCTTATCCTAAAAACGTCCAATTTTCTTGTTGCGGCCTTTATGGCCCCGTGTATGCTTTCACGAAAGAATCTGCTAACATGGCAAATGAGTCGATGGAATTTGGCGGCAGGTCATGATACCAAATTACTACTCCCTTTGATAAAGTTTTCCTAATTTTTTTCAAAAAAACGGACTCGATTTCATCGTCTTCTAAGTCATTTCCCTTTATTCTGCATGTGTACATAGTGATGTGTTCATTAGGATCGATGGTCCAATTGTATTTAGGTATATCTGGCATACAAAACTTCTTAGGAATGGGCTACAGAGCTGCACTCTGAGGAAAAGGCTTTTGTATGAAGTTTTTCGAATCCAAACCCTTTAAGATCGGGGGTGCCCCGGATATCTAATCAACTCGGGAGTTGTATGTTTCCACTGTTTTATCATTATCTTCGATTTTCTTATCTCCTGACTCAATTCTTTTGGTGAGATCCTCGAGCATTTTCATAATTGCAGGATCAGTCCCTGATCCATTGCCATTCGACCTCTCAGGCACTGACTCGGTACGGAGAGTGATTTTTGGCTCAACAACACTCGAAATTCCATGTTGACTTTGAAGCTGAGCAATAGTAGCTTGTTGAGCCTGTAGCATCTCAAATATTACATGGAGACTAACTCCCCCATCTCCTACGCCCTATGTTCCTTGGCCACTAGATCGGCCTTTCCTGTGTGCACTCCCTTCGGGGTCCGCGCCTAAGTCCGCATTCAAAGTAATGTGCAACCTGACATTAACTGGATCGGTAACTGGTACTCCCCGGAGGTTAACCGGTGGCACCCCAGCTCCTGAAGCAATTACATTGTCATTTTCCGTGTGAAACCCGAGACCATCGTCACCATGTACTAGTGCATTTTGCGAGATTGACATGTTTTAACCTGAAAGCAAAAATACTTGACAAGAAAAAGCTTGAAATAATGTGTGTTATCAGAATCATCACTGAACAGTCACTATTATGCTTATCCCCACAATGGGCCCCAAACAGTTTACCTTATAATTTGAGTAACAATTAAACTCATATTGTTGTTTCAAGTACATGTGATTCAATCCAATGCCTATTGATAAACAAGCAATTAAATAGATAAATTAGAGAATAAAATTGATCAAACCAGTACTTTAGCCAAATCTCGACCCCAACCTATGATGGCCTCGAGGTATAAGAATAACAAATGATAAAGCAACTTTGATAATCAATAGAGCAAAATAGCAAGAAAGTAATGGGCGTATATATTCTTCTCAGTGAATAAAGTCTCTTACAAATGAATGAGATCCTCCTTTACATAGTAGGGGAATACTAAATAAGGTACACTTCTAATTATAGTAGGAAATCCTATTTGATATTTATCTAACTGTCGAAGACCAATCCATTTCGGAATTCACACTGTGATCTTCGGTCCGTTGCAGATATCTCGCTCTTTCCGTTAATGAATCATACTGGCATCATCTCGAAGCACACCTTCTTCTGACCTCGGCAAGTGTTATCGACCTCGACCTTGGAATGGAACTTTGACCCCGCGCTCAACATTATCACGGCCCAAACCTATGGGCCGTAATAGGCACCCGGTACCTTACTCAACCGAGTACCAACATACATATCTTACTTATCACATCATCATAGGTAAGTGGGCTAGAAGGGGTGTAATGAGATAACCAAAGTAAACAGGAGGGAATACCCGCCATAGAACGACTTAACCTGATATAGAAACTCAAACCTGTGACATACGGGCCTATAAGGCTAATGTGATCTATTGTACACTTAAAATATAGGCCCACAAGGACATACAAGTATCCGTATATATGACATTTGTCTACAAGCTTCTAAGAGTACATATTTATCATAAAGGTCGGGACAGGGCCTCGCCACACCAATCAATACACGTCTAAATTATACTGGCCAAAACAGGCAACTCTGGAGCAAATGGAGTGCACCAACATCTTCCGCTGAGCTGATAGCCTACTTGGAGGACTCTTGACCTGTCTATCGGGACCTGCGGAAATGAAACACAACATCCCCAGGCAAAAGGGACGTCAGTACAAATAATGTACCGAGTACGTAAGGCATGAAGATAAATACATAAGAGACATAGATGAAACATGAAATAAATAATTCCGCCTGTAATTCTAAATAACTTTGTAAATTTTGAAACATTTATAATGTCATGCACATGCATATAAATGCCATGTCATGTATAGGTATAGGTGTACATAACATCATCTAGCCTCTATGGGTATTCCATCATATCATCTCGGCCACTGCAAGCAAAATCATCAATTTATACCAGATGATCAGGTGGTGGTGCGTATATAACGCTGTAACCTTTTCCCATATCCCATATACATATAATATACATATATACGCGTATATAATGTCATCTGGTCATGGGTCAATGTACATGTATAAATGAACGCAATGCATGAGAATTATGCCAATAAAATCCCTAGGAATGTCATAAGACCACTATGCCTTTGAGTAATATCATGAAATAAACTTTATAAAGTTACGTATTTTCTGAATCCCATGAATGTATGATAGAATAATAAGACATGTGGGAAATCAAGAATATAAGCATCTGTGGCATTTCTATGAATAGAGTCATTTATGGAAGTTGTGCATTCGCTCGTTTCGTTTGTGACATATAGATCATGCCAAAAGGAATGAAGGGATAACCTTAACATACCTGAGCCAATTCTCTTGACAATCCCTCTAACCCACGTCAATTGCGACAACACATAATGGTAGATCAAAATAGGGGGAAAATCCGTATGATATTCTTGAGAAAGATTGCACCGTACTTTCTTAAAATTGCAAAATCTCATGTTGCTAAGGTGCTAAGAAATTTTGTGAAAATAATAGCTCCGTATTTTATCCCAACATGTCAAACTTTGACGAAATTTATTTTCTTCGATTTGCTTGCCCTCTCACCTTAACAAATTTACTCATCACTTGTTTGAAATAGCATAATGCTTATAATCTCAAAATAATCCCATTCCCGAAGTTACGTCGATTAACTTATGATGAAACATTAACATACGAAAATGTGGGATGTAACATCTCATTTCCGAGCTTATACCAATTTACTTATGGCGTACTTCTACGTATGAAAACATGGGGTGTAACATCATTTCCCCATTTGGAACATTCGTTCTTGAATGTTGATATCACTTATCATTTTCATGTATGTCTTCCGAATAGTTTAGTACTCTCCTTGCCATCTTGGAAACTGTTCTTGTGAATAATTCCAAAGGACAGGGCATTCCCTCCTTTAAGCCTCTTTCTCACACCACGACTGGTGGTCGAAATTTTTCCAATCTTATAACAGTTGCTACCTTTTATTATGTAGCATGTACGACTCCGACTTTGTGAATGCACTTATGCGACTCTTCTTTACTTTTTCCTCCAGCTTTTAGCCAATCTCTAGGCCTTATTTTGTAAACATATACAGAGCTTGACAAGATGTCCATCTGGGCATCTATAAGTATACTTGAAGCTCTTTGCTCGGTACTTTTTTTAAACTTACGAATATTGCTATATCTTATTTCATAGGTTCGTTTATCCATCCGTATGACTTTACTGCATCAAGATAGTTCATACTATACCGTAACTCTTACTTCAATTTATCATTGTTGGGGTCTTCTACCAAATTCTAGCTTACTCTCTTTGTTTATCATATATGCATAAGTCTAAGTCCTTTAATGCTTCCTCATTACGGTTCATCTCAAGAATGATGGCCTAACCTCACTTCATACTTTGTAACTTTTATCCATCCATTGTTGATTTACCTCAATATCGATCTACAATCTACCACTAATAACTGAAACTTCTTACATAATACCTTGCCACTAGGGCTTACGTCTCATTGGGGAACATATAAATTGATTAGACTGATCCACCTGGGGGCGATACCATGCTTCCATAACCATATTTCATAATATCCCAATGTGATTTACCTTACGTGGGTATTTTAATCCTGTACAATTCATGAAATCCTCTTCAAATCATTACTCAATCGAAGGCCCAAACATCATCCTTTATCTGTCACATTTACACCATTATTCTACTACCAGGGCAGCATTCCATTTCTTCTAAAAGCTACTAGTCTTAAAATTCTTTTGGGTTAATTCAGGCTATACTGAGCTTTGTAAAACTTAGAGAAACCACCAGTTCTCTTGTTTTCATGGGCTTAATCCCGAGGACTTATCCTTTTTTGTCACCTTCTCGCTTGCCTTTTTTTATCCTTACTCATGTCTTCCTAAAACCTTGTCGCTCTACCATACTTTAGCTTGTGACTGATTTCTTTACGCTTTTCTGGAACATCAAGCAAGACATCACATCGTTTCAAACTCTTCTTTACTCTTTTAGCTAGACCTGTCGATACCTAGAAACCATAGGCTAGAAGATATGCCATTGACGATGCCGCTATCATTCCTGGATATTGAATCCCAGAGCCTCTAGCCTTTTGTCTGAAGTACAGACTATTCATAACCTTTTGTATCTGAGTATCTCATGTGTTGTTCACATTTACCTTACTTACCTTAAAATCTTACATCACATCTTCTATCTCTTTCATGACCTCTCTTCCACACAGGTATAATTCACATCCACAACTTGAACTTCCATTATAATACTTGCACCTTTTTACATGATTCGGTGAGAGCTTCGTACTAACTTCTTAGAGGCTGGTACTCTTCTAATTGGATTCATTGTAGAGAAGTTATAAAATATGACTACTGTACTATCTCTCTTGCACCTCTGATATTAAGAGTGATTCTGCAATGTTCTCAATCACGATGTCCATAATTTTCTAGGTGCAATAATCAGATTCCTGATTTACTTTGTTGTTGTAACTCTTTAGTTTCGTCCTTCTTCTGATCAGCCTTTATGTAGGCATAAGTTATCTCCCGATTTGCGGTTCATGGTATTAGTTATTCTATTTAGCCTTTCATGGGCACTGAGGAATATCCATGATACAATCCTTTAACAATTCAATCCTTCGTCTATGACCTGGGCTCAATTCATTTTTTTAATGTATACCAGAATCTTCTACGGCTGTATACGCTGCATATATAAAACTCCAAACTCTTAAGTGCGTCCATAACATCACTAACTCTGGATCATTAATTGAATAATTCTTTTTGTTCCATCTCAGCTTTCTTCAAACGTAATCAATTACTTTTCCTGGTCTTTCTGCCCCCTTTTTTGCGTGCATACTTAGCTTATCTTAGTGCCCATGCATATTGGAATTCCATACAACTTATATGACCTTGAATATTACTTCTGATTTTACTTCTCGTTCATTAGCCATGGTAGGTGACATTTTCTTATGGAGTGCATACAATGTTATTGTGAGACTGTTTTTACATGACCATTTCTTCTTCAAGTTACTATGATTAGGTTGGAGCCTTCTTTATTATTTCTTCAGCTAGTCTTCCATCATAGTACATAGGGAAGACCACCTGATTCTTGCAAGGTTGCGAGCTTATTACCTTGTTCACCCGACGGAATTTTTGATGTCCTTCCTCGCCTATAATTATCCGTAGTTACTTATCTCCATGCCCTTGTGCTTGTAGGGTTTCTTCTGAACTTGATACTTTTACTGTCTTCACAGCAGTGTTCTCTTTTATTTCTGTAGTACTCATACGGTACTTTTAACTATCCCAATTCCTATCTAGATATTTCTCAAGTTTACGATGTCATATCTGCGAGACTGAATGCCTCATGTTGGGGTTCACTATGTTTATCTTGCACGATCTATTGATTTGTCTATATCTTCTTGTCTAGGCATAACTAGGCTTTTCGTGAATCAACTACTAACTACTCGTTGGCCCATTCTCATATCAGTATTCCACATAATCTTTCTTGGGTTATTTCATTTGTCTTAACTTACACCTCGCATTGGCTTCTTACTTATTAATAACATCTCGGGCAGAAACCCTTACTTTCTCTCGTTACCGCCGTGCTTGCATAATGTTCTGGAATTGTAGCATATATGTAGGCTTTGAATAAGTACAATCTCATACCTCTCTCATCTTTGTCGCATTCTTCCTTTCCTATTCTATAATTACTAGAACCACTTAATTATGACTTAATGCCACATCACTCCATATTCCCTCCTTTAGGGGATAACTAAGGTTTAGAGCTATGACGATCTACCTATAGATGTTTTACCTCTTCTCCTTTGGCGTCCTTTCACATCATCGATGATTCTTACTCACCTTGTAGTAATCCTTCTATACTAGTAACACAGTTCCTTCCTCGCGAGGGTGATACTTAGTATAACTAGAACATACGGTCTCTTACGCTTAACTTTGCTCACATTGCTTGCTTTAGGGAAGCGTCTTCCTGAACGACCATTCTCTAAATTTCTCATGGATCTTCTTCTGTTGTCCATTCTATTATTGCCAGAATAAAATCTAAAACTCCCACGATACCAACTATTATCAAATCACTCAGCCCCTAATTCATGTTTAATTTATTTTTTTCATCAGTCCATACTGATTTCTATTACACTGGGATCTAGCTTTTCCTTCTGGTAGTCACGTTAGAGTCACGAACTTATTTCTCAAAATAAGGATATGACTTTATGGCCTATACTCTTTTGTTGTCTCAAGGTCCGTCACATCTCGTCTTTTCCTTCACTTGACTATAGACTCTATAATACTGTCATCTTTTTGAATCTACCGTTGTCATCCATATATCATATTTTACTCATAATGCTTCATTAACTCTCTTCTTATTTCTCTGCTAACATTTATGCATATCACCTTATTTTGAAAACTCCAACAAGACATCATTTTGCTTTTAACTCTCCTTTTCTCCATCCAGTGGCTCTTTAGGTTTGCTCAACGTTCTTGCTCTACTAGGGACAGGAGCCACACTAAGGTAATATTTATTCCTTCAAGGCTTCCAGTGCCTACCATTGTAGTACTCATATCTAGCTGCACTATTTTAGAGTGCACCACCTGGGTGTCTCACAAGGAGATTTATTAGCACATTTGAAATATCCTAACGAAATGTCAACAAACGCAAACATTTCATCCACCATTTTGTTCACTCTTAACCCCAGCCGGATCCCGATATCCATCTTTCTCTTACACTACTTCTGTTAGCTTCCATAGGTCATAAATGAGATAGGTGTGGCCAATTATACATACTTCTATTACAATTGAATGTGACTCAAAATGCTTATATTTCTCTACTTGAATTGTAGATAATGTTCATCTCTATTAACTAGGTACCTCGTAACCTTTTTCACCTTGCTTCTTTTACTTGTTGAAACTTATACCTTCTGATTCTTTCATTTCTTTTTACCATAAGAGTAGATAGGAATTCTTGCCTTAGGGATCCTTATCAAGAATGGCACGCCCCGAACCTAGAGAGGCGTGGCTGGCACCCGGTGTCGTGCTGGCCCGAGCGAACCACTCTGTAACTCATGATCGTTCGACCAAAACTAGAACATACATAGGTCGAGTTAGCTGGACTCGTTCCTTTTGTAACTATTATGGGCACACAACTCATTATTTACAACTTGTAAGTGGGAAAACACTGTATCACTAAACCATTTTTCTTAAAACATGAATATATATGGGTCGTTAAGGCCTCTGACCTACTGTACAAAATGAACCTCCGTCTACAAAGCCTCTAAGATTATTTGGCATCAAATGGGACAGGGTACCGCCTTACCCATAAGTCTATAGAAAAACTCTAACACGATAACTCATAGACTCGGCAGCACTCCGAGTGAGGTGGAGTCTTATCGATCCTTCGTTGAATGTCAATCTCGTCTACTATGAGGGCTCATCAAACTGATTATCTATACCTGCAGGTATGAATGCAGCGTCCCCAACAAAAGGATGTCAGTACGAATAATGTACTGAGTATGTAAGGTAGAACTAAAATATAACCATTATTCAACATTAATTAAATATATATAAGAACCAACCTGAATCTTTGAAGTGCGACCGTATATGCATACTTATTATACTTACATATATATAATGCTTCTCTTTGAGACTATTATCTATATGTATGATGCATGACTACCCAACTGATCAGTGGTAACTGTCTGATGGGCCGTAGCATGGTGGTAAATATGTAACTACCCAACCGGCCGTAGCACGGTGGTAAATGCATGACTGCCCGTACGGCCGTAGCTTGGTGATAAATGCATATGCATGAAGATGCATGTATTACTATATTATAAACATTAACATCTTTATCAAATACCTCAATAGGGAACTAGATACATACTTAGACATGCTTGAATATCATTTTACATGAATAAATAACATAAACATCCTGAACTGCTAAGAGGAGAACCACTTATAGAATAGCATTACATTTACGTATCGTTACGTGGATCATGCCAAAGGAAAGAAGGGATAGCCTTAACATACCTGAATCGATTCTCTTGAAATTTCCACTAACATATGACAATCGCGACGAAACACGTAACAGCGAGATCAAAATAGGGAACAATTCATACGAAATACCCGAAGCAATAACGTTGCTAATTGAAAAATGATTTTGGTTGAAACTCTTTCCTTAAGAGATAAGAAATAATACATAGATGGGATATGTAGACCTGAGTACCAATAAACCACCAAAACCATGGTATGCATTAGCAGATAGATAGAAGGCACCAAAGCTAACTGTATCGTTACATGCATGCTAACCCTGTGCTTGGCTTTTAGACCACTTGTATGAACCATCTTTTTCTTGCTAAAGTTTCTTTTATAAGTTATCTGAAAAAGGAAAGGAACTAATCGCACCCAAAAGAGGTAAATATAGTTTGAGAAACCAAGTTAAGTAAAAACAAAGAGAAGCTAAGAGTTGTATTATAGTCTATACCGTTTTCTAAGTTCAATGGTAAGCAAGCCACATATTTTAATGAAGCATGAGTCACAACTTTCCTAAGCCAGAATATGCCATGTAATGTTCTTATCCAAATTGTTTTTAGAAAATTATTAATTACCCGTATAATTAATAATTATCTCGAATTACTTAAAATATTACTCAGTTTTAATACACTTTATACACCTTACTATACTTTACTATCATGATCATATGGTACCATATAAAATTAATACATACACTATTATTTCATTAAAACATTCATGTAAAAATATATATATTTTCTTAAGTTCAATTTTCCTAATTTCATATAAAGAGTAAAAAATTTCGTACACTTAATTCTTAAAATGGTAAAAAGATAACCTTCTTTTCTTGCGCCAAAATAATTTCTATCTTTATAATAAAGAAATTCTCATAAACTTTCTCATATTATGAGTATAATTTAAAACATATTCGAAAGTAGTAATATTAATAACTATATAAAATCATATTTTTCAAAAAAAAAATGTCTTTGCAAAAATGTTCTACTCAAAATACCATGTCCCATATATATATATATGTATATATATATATATATATATATATATATATATATATATATATATATATGTAACGATATCAAGGTTATTAAACTTACGGGGTGTAACAAAGAAGCTTACACATCTTAGTATACACATGATCTGCTGGAAACCTCATCTTCATCCATCATAAGCATGATGCAAAAATCGAGTTCCTCTAACTCAACTCTTCCACATCTATATCGATTACCAATCGTCTTTCTGGATATAGGCATCGCGTAAGATAGAGTTTAGGAAATTGAGTTCTTACAACTGAGCTCTACCACACGATCTAGAGTAAGAAGAAAGAGTGACATTCATAAATTCCCTCTAGCCTCCTGCTTATAAATGTGGTGCACAACACACCCATAAACAAGACTCTACTAGACACAGCTTGTAGACTCCCTAGGACAGAACTACTCTGATACTACTTTTGTCACGACCCAAACCTATGGGCCGTAACGAGCACCCAGTACCTTACTCAACCAAGTACCAACATACATATCTTACTTATAACATCATCATAGGTAAGTGGACCAGAAGGGGCGTAACTAGAGTAAACAGGAGAAAATACCCGACATAAAACGACTCAACCTGATATAGAAACTCATACCTATGACATACGAGCCTATAAGGCTAATGTGATCCATTGCACACTTAAAATATAGGCCCACAAGGCCATACAAGTATCCGTATATATGAAATTTTTCTACAAGCCTCTAAGAGTACATACTTATCATAAAGGTTGGGACAGGGCCCCGCCATACCAAACAATACACGTCTAAATTATACTGACCAAACAAGCAACTTCAGAGCAAATGGAGTGCACCAACATCTTCTACTGAGCTGATAGCCTACTTAGAGAACTCTCGACCTGTCTATCGGAACCTGCATGCATGAAATGCAATATCCCCGGGCAAAAGGGATGTCAGTACAAATAATGTGCCGAGTATGTAAGGCATGAAGATCAATACATAAGAGACAGATGAAACATGGAATAAAGAATTCTGCCTGTAAGTCTAAATAACTTTGAAAATTCTGAAATATTTATAATGTCATATAAGTGCATATAAATGTCGTGTCATGCATAGGTATAGGTGTACATAACATCATCAAGCTTCTATGGGTATCCCATCATATCATCTCGGCCACTGTAGGCAAAATCATCAATGTATACCAGTTGATCAGGTGGTGGTGCGTATATAATGCTGTAACCTTTTTCCATATACATATAATATACATATATACACATATATAATGTCATCTGGTCATAGGTCAATATACATGTATAAATGAATGCAATACATGAGAATTATGTCAATAAAATTCCTCGGAATGTCATAAGACCATTATGCCTTTGAGTAATATCATGAAATAAACTTTATCAAGTTACATATTATCTGAGACCCATGAATAGACGATAGAATAATAAGACATATGGGAAATCATGAATATAAGCATCTCTAGCATTTCTATGAATAGAGTTATTTATGAAAGTTGTGCATTCGCCCGTTTCGTTTTTGACGTATAAATCATGCCAAAAGGAAAGAAGGGATAGCCTTAGCATACCTGAGCCGATTCTCTTGACAATTTCTCTAACCCATGTCAATTGCGCCAACACGTAACGGCGAAACGAAATAGGGGGAAAATCCGTATGATATTCTTGAAAAAGATTGCACCGTACTTCCTTAAAATTACAAAATCTCATGTTGCTAAGGTGCTAAGAAATTTCGTTGGATTCACGTTGCTAATGCTGGAGTTCTTGTATGAATTGGTTGTAGATGTTATAAAAATTCCTCACGTTACTTGAGTTGGAGAAGTCTTATGAAATTTCTCAAAGTTGTGAGCTTCTCCAGCCTTGACCTTGAGTTCTTGAATCAAACATCATTTTTTTATTCTTTGAAATGTCTTTTACTAAGTGGGTGTGGGCCCCACATCCTTGATGACTAAGCCAAATAATTTAATAAATAAGTCACCTTAGCATGTGATTAATGAGTCATTTATTCAAGACCTCTATGGCTGCCACCTTTTAGCTTATCCATTCTCAACCAATCATCCACCAACATCTTAGTTAATTGTTAGTCCCCCATTAACCAATAATTACCCAATTATCCACATAATTAAGAATTATCTCAAATTACTTAAAATACTACTCACTTTTAACACACCTTAGATACCTTACTATCATGGTCATGTGATACCTTGTAGGACACTAGTCCATAAATACCGGGTATTTTAGCTCGGGCCGTATTCTATCCCAACATGTCAAACTTCGATGAAATTTATTTTCTTCGACTTGCTTACTCTCCCTCCTTCATGAATTTACTCATCACTTGTTTGAAATAGCATAATACTTATAATATCACAATAATCTTATTCCCGAACTTACATTGATTAACTTACGACGAAACTTTAACATATGAAAATGTGAGATGTAACATCTCATTTCCGAGCTTATACCAATTTACTTATGGCGTACTTCTACGTACTGAAATATGGGGTGTAACAAACGTCCTGATCTTCCGATGTGATATCACTTTTTCCACCGAGGGACGAAATCGGGAAGCTCCGATTTCCACCGTATACAGATACTATGTTCGTTAGGACTCAAAACGGGAGATGAACATGAGATTGAAGTACTCTAGATAGGCTTAAAATATATTTCTCATTCCACGGTCTAAAAGTTTGATTTTTAAATGACATTGCACGGAGTACATATAAAATTTTATAAAAAGGTTGTCTTCAATCTAACACGAAAGCATATAAAATACAATGAATTTATAACTGAAAATTGCAATGTCTCTGAAATGTATATAATAATGGTTGAACATATAGCAACCCATTACTGGAATTATTTCTTTCGTGAATGATGTGAATTATTTATTACCATAGCATTAAGTACAAAATATCATTTACTGAGAGGTAATTTAAATTTTAGGTAAAGGGTAATTTGGTCATACAGTTTTTGAAGGACATTTTAGTAAACAAACTTCATCTTCATGATTATAATATAGTATGATAAAGCAACAAAAATAAAAAGTAAAGCATTAAAAGAAATAACGGGGTAGGGCATTTAGAAGGGGCAACAACCGAAACAATAAGTACAGAATCACCAAGTATGTCTCTTTCCAAAATAAGCAACAAAACCACCAAATTAAACTCACAATTCAAGTATCAAGTAAAGGTAATGAAATCATCAAATTGCACGGCATCACCCTTCGTGATTTTACTCTCATCCTCATCATATAATATGATAAATGCAATGACACGTCATCACCCTTTGTGTTTTTATTCTTTTCCTCATATGATATGACATATAAAATGGCATGGCATCATCCTTTGTGCTTTACTCTCTTCCTCACATGATATGATAAATGCAATGGCACAGCATCACCTTTCATGCTTTTACTCTCATCCTCTCATGATAATGATAGTAAAGCAATCAAGTTCATGGCAACACCCTTCATGCTTTAGTCCTCACATTCACTCAATCAATGATAAAAATATACAAATAAGGCACGGCAACACCCTTCGTGCTTTTCAATATTCCTCACCAAGCAATAATAATAACCCAAAGTATCAAGTAAGGTGGGAAGCAAATTTCAAATTCAACTGAGGTGTTATATTAAGTAATTTCAACTTTCAATATCACTACAACTTGAAAATAAGCAATAAACATGGAAGAAAACAATTAAAGAGTAACAATCTAACTAAGACATGGAAGGCGTAGCAAATGAAACAACCAGATACAATAAGACAGTTTCCACCCTCATGCATTAACCATGAAAACGCATATATACTTATCACCTTGTATATACGTCATCCCTACACATAATTCACGTAGCAAATAGACCAACAAGTCCTAATTTCCTCAAGTCAAAGTTAACCACGACACTTACTTCACTCAGCAACCAAATCAACAATCAATCACGGCTTTGTCTTTATCGATCAAATAATTCAAAATAAGCTTTAGTAACTACCCACAAACGAAAAAGACTCAATTTTGATCATTTTTTTGAAAAAGTCAAACAAAAGTCAATCACGGGCTTTCTTGGTCGAAATTCAAGATTCTGACCAAAACCTGATTACTCATTCACCCCCGAGCCCGATCATGTGACTTATTTCAAAATTTGACCTCAATTTGAGCTATAAATCTCAATTTTCCAAAATCCCTGAATTTTATCTAGAACTCCTAATTTCTACCATGGAATTGATAGATTTGATGTTAAACATTTGTGAAAAGTAATTCATATTAATTGAAATCTAGTTAAAGTTACTTACCAATGAATTTGGGAAGAAAAATTCTCTTCAAAAATTCCCTCTACAGTGTATGGGTTTGAAAAATGGTGTAAAATGAGCTAGGTTCAGATTTTTCCCTCTTTACACAAGACTGCAGAAGTCACAAATACGACATTTACCTCGCATTTGTGAAGCCCCAATCATCACAAATGCGTGGCATGCTTCACAAATGCGAAGCTGGACTCACCAGGCACATGGTTGCAAATGTGACACTGAGATCGCAAATGCAATGCCAGCTCAGTTCGC
The DNA here is from genome assembly GCF_000393655.2 of Nicotiana sylvestris. NCBI lineage: Eukaryota > Viridiplantae > Streptophyta > Magnoliopsida > Solanales > Solanaceae > Nicotiana > Nicotiana sylvestris. The sequence continues at coordinate 56,126,049 of NC_091061.1, forward strand.
AAAAGCGAACCTTTCTTCTCAAAAGAGAAGTACCAGCCCCCAACTTATTTTTGCAAATGGGATCATTGACCGAAAAATTGAGCTCGCAAATGCGAGCCACACCGCGCAAATGTGAGATCTACAGGTTGACACCAGTATCCGCTACGCATCACTTGTTCCAAAACCAGCGAAACTCATCTAAAACCTCACCTGAGCCCTTCTGGCTCCAAACCGAACATGTACACAAGTGCAATAACATCATGTTAATTTGCGTACCTTCCTAAATTACTATAAAACTTGGTTTTTTGCCTTACTTCTTATGCCTAAGTGAAACAAACAGTAAAAACAAGAACAACAATTTTACATGGAAAATCACTCAACTCATAGGTGCAGAAATCATGACCTACCACGTAGGATTTTAACTTCAACTTCACTATAAAAAATGAGCCAAATGTACTGATTACAAGACCTATAAACCAATACCTATACACTTCTCCTACTTCAACTATTTGAATGAATTACATGTTACTCTAACTTTAACACTCAAACAGTTACTCCAACTAACAGGTTATGAATGACATCTTAATTACAACTCAATTTCCTAATACACATGAACTAACAGACTCAAGAATAACATTGTCACTAATGATCAACTCGAATGTTGAACTCGAGATACAATATGTTGTTCCTCAGTTAATGTGCAAAAGGATGATCTTCTCAGTCCACAGGGAAAGTATTTAACTTCCCAGTACTCAGAGATCGTTAAGAGTCATAAACATAGTCAACTTCTTTTTTGATAGCAATCTTAAAGCTCCAAGGACTCCACGAATCTTGTGACTCTTTTCTATCACTTATAGGAGCAGATATTCTCGGACTGTAGTAACTTTGTATAAAAGTTATTACCTTGTAAGAACCTTCAGAGCTACCTTAAGGACCTAGTTCTTAATACACTTTAGCAGCCACCTTGAGGATCTAGTTCTTAGCACACTTTTACTGGACACACTTTGTTAATCATCAAAACCCCAATTCCCAACGAATTTTCTCTTTTTGATGTTGACAAACTTTGTGCTTACAAATCAGGTAATGGCATTCAACAACACAAACACAAACATATTTGAAACAGACATCTCCCAAATTCAAATACAACAATCACCCCCCTCCCCCCCACAACTCTATCTTCACCCTTTTGGTATCATAAACAAACAAAAAGATGTTAGACAGTGTAAGAAGACAATGCAAAATTCATGGAAATTGAGGCTACAGCACAAGCACATGATATATCAAGACAAATGAACTATGCCAAAAATAAGAAACATGAGAGAAGCAGGTAAACAACATAAGAAAGTGCATTACGTTGATCCAAATTAAGCCCAGTGCCTTGAACTAAAACATTAAAACAAAATATGTTGAAATATCCTACAGACTACTGAGACCTAGGCTAGAACAACAAAATACATAGCCTTACTAGGTTAACAAAATAGACTGGTGACAAAGGGTAATGGACCAGGATCAAGGGTGAGAAGAGGAAGGGGTTAAGGCTTTCACAAGGGTGGCAATCTGTTGAGCATGGGTCTCTCTGTCTTTTTTGAGTTCCTCCCTTAGCTGTCTGGTTTCCTTTCTCAACTCATCATTGTCCTCCCTAAGCTTACATTCTCTTCCAAAGCCAACTCAAACCTTATAGAGAGTTCAATAGCCCTGCTGATTCCAAGCAAAACGGCAGAACCAGTTGGCCCTCTAGCCTTGATCTCATCATATCCACACTTCTTAAGTGTGATAATATCCATAACATTATTGTGATTCCCAAACTTCAGCTCAGGCAGGGCTATATTGAGCTTGTTAAATAGCTTAGTTAGCATGAAGCAATAAGATCTATCATGCTTAGGCTTGAAGAATCATCAGGATTGGAATGTTTATAGATCTACATGTATCCAACAACTCCATTACAGTCATATCAAGTAGGGTGGCCTCATGCCTCCTATCATATCTCTACAGATTGCAGGAGTTCACAAAGTGAAGAGGAAGTTTGTGAGAAGGAGTCATGTCAGTCTTGAACACCTTTTGGGGAGCATCCAGCTCAAACTTCTAGGAGAACGTTCTGGTAACCACAATGCGTATGTCCACTTTATTATCAATAGCATGCCATTTTTTCTTCAGATAGTTGTCAAATCCCAAGGAAGGAATGTTCAGCAGCAACCCAAGCTCTTCAGCATCAAACTCCATCTCAAATTCTCTCACATAAATCTTTAAGACCTTTCCATCTAACTAAAAAATTTCATAAAACTCGACCACTATAGGTACACATACATGGGGAAAGGGTTTAACAAACATATGTGTCCATCCCCGCAATTCAAGCTTTTTCACCAGCTGGGCCATGCCTTTTTCATCAGTATTGGCAAGTATCTTCTCATTCAACATTTTTCTATTCTTGAACTCAGTCAACTTGTCAACTATGGCAGACACAACCCTTTTCTTATTCAATTTGCTTGTCTTCTGAGAACTGGAAGTTGCCTTGGTGGGTTTAGTAGCATTCTTCTTTACTTATGGTTTCTTGCCCTTTATAGAATAACCAAATTAATCCTCCTCATCCAACTCAACTACAATTTTAGTAGCAGTAATTTGCTTTCTTAATCATTTGTTCATTAACAACTTTTCTTTTGCTCCTGGTGAGAGGAGTCCTAGTGGGAGGAGTCACTTCATTTCTTTCCTGTGACACTGGTCTTGTAGGTTTTAAAGGAGCCTTCCTGCCCTTCTTTCTTACCTCAGATGAAGGCAAATCATCCTGATCACTTTTAATCTCCCCATCTCCAACAAAGGAGTGAATCAAGGCCTAGGTTGTTCTGCTCCTTCCTCTTTGTGAACTTCTTCTAAAAGGGACATGACCGTATTCCCAATTATTATAGAGCCTTCAGATTCCTCACTAAATTATGTTCATCACTTTCAGATTCAGTACCCTCACTTTCTCTTTCTCTTTCTTTTTCATCTTTAGTACCCTCACTCTCAGAGTCGTCTTTTCTCTCACATTCTTTTTCTTCTTCCTCAGAATCTCACACTTACTCACCTAGTTGTTCTTCTACCTCACCTTCTTTTTCCTCACCTGATTCCCCCTCATTCTCAATTTTCCTTTCTTCAGTACTTGTAGTTTTCCCCTGCACCTTTTTTCCCTCCTTATTTGCTTCTCCTTCTCTCTCCCCTAGAACTTCCTCATCATTATCATCATCTATCCCACTATATGGAATACCATTGGAACCCTTTTTATCCCTTGTTTCTTTCTCACATCCCCCTCCCCCAACCATAGGTAGGTCATCAATTATTTCCATGTTTTTGTCCTGAGTCATTACTTCTTTTCTACAATAGTACGCTTTATATGTGGTATGACACTTAGGATTACAACAACTTCTAACGAGGAAACTTCAATTATAGAGGCTAGAACATCATGTTTTGATGGAAGAGGTTTTACCTAATCATCCTTGACGAGTGCAGATTCCTCCTGAGCAGTAGCCTCATTTACTTTTGACTCCCCCTTAGTAGTAGCACGATCCACTACCTTACCACTCTTTACTAATTTCCTTAAAGTAGCCTTGACCTTAGTGGGTTTGGAGGTGATTTGTGAGACGGATACATGTGTATAGGTAGTTGGTTTTGGAGATGGAAGTATAGTGGGGGTGGAAATTGAAGGCGTAATAGTAATAGAGGATGATGGAGAAGAAATAGTAGAAGGCATGGGTGGAGAAACAACAGGTGTAGGTTCAAAATCACCAACCAGTTTTAAACTTTTCTTTGGCATGGACTTCTCAATATTGGGTTTAGTTCCAGACTTAGAAGTTGATTTTGCTTTTGACGGAGTTTTTCTAGACTTATTCATGGTGGTGAGAGGACGATGAATTTTCTTTTTCTTGCTTAGGGTTTGAGAGGAACATTGAGGTTTGAGAGATATACCAAGAGAGGGCTTTTAAAGAGAACAAACCTGATCTGACTAGAAGAGAAAGGGTAACTGAATATAAGTTCTAATGGGACTCTAATAACTGTTACTTTTGACTAGTGGACTCTTAGAATTAATTGGACTCTAATTACACTAGGATTCCCCCTTGATCCTGGACTTTGATAACAAATAGAAGTGATGTTATCGGGATAAGGGAGTCTGAGTGTAGCAATAATTTCAGTTATTAAGTTTCAATGATTTAGGACAAGAAGACACGTACCTGAGTCTAAAGACCAACTCTTTTGAAACTCCTTAGTCATTTCTGCAACAAAGTTTCCAACACAATAGGTTAGTATCATAAGGCATAGTCATCAGCTAGACTTTTTAGGCAAGTATATATATTTAGAACAAGTATGAGGCTAAATCAAGCATTTGATACTTAATTATCTATATCTATTGACTTCTTTTCTAACCAATCATTGGGGTTCAACCTAGTTGGAGGTATTGATTAATCACAATTCTAGTCTGTTTCTTTCAAAGTGGTCCCTACTTAGTGCTTTAGTGAAAATATCAGCAATTTGATCTTCAGTTTATAGAAATTAATTGAGATACTTCCTTTCTCAACATTGTCTTTGAGAAAGTGATGCCTGATATCAATGTGTTTGGTTCTCTTATATTGACAAGGATTTTTAGCAATATTTATGGCACTGGTATTGTCAAAGAAAATAGAAACCAATAAAAAACAATAGTCCTTGAGGTGCTACCTTATCTATAGCAATTGAGCACAGCAAGTTATTGCTGCTACATATTTTGTTTCAGCCGTAGATAGAGCCACTGAGTTTTGCTTCTTTGTTCCCCCAGACACCAGGCATGAACCAAGAAAATGTGCTTTTCTTGAAGTACTTTTAATGTCAACATGAAAACCTACACAGTCAGCATTATAACCAACTAGGTCAGAGTTATATCCTCTTGGATACCCTAGACACAAATCAGGAGTTCCTTTAAGATATCTAAGTATTCTCTTGACTGCCTTTAAGTGAGACTCTTTGAGATTTGCCTGAAATCTTGTACATAGACCCACACTGAACAAAATATTAGGCCTACTTGCAGTAAGATACAATAGTGATCCAATCATTCCTCTGTACAACTTTGCTCCATACTTTTGCCTTCATCATCTAGATCCATCTTTGTTGGAATGGCAATTGGAGTATCAATTGAGTTTGAAGAATACATGTTGAATTTCTTTAGAAGTTCTTTGATGTAATTTTTGCTGATGAATCATGGTTCTAGTAGGTGTCTGCTTGATTTACAGCCCAAGAAAGAAATTCAATTCACCAATCATGCTCATTTAAAACTCACTACCCATCGATTCAGCAAATTCCTTACACATAGCTTCATTAGTAGCCCCAAAGATAATGGCATCCACATACACCTGCACAATCAAAAGATTCTTTCTTTTATTCTTCATAAATACTGTATTGTCCACCTTACCTCTTATAAAGTTATTGGCTTAGAGGAATTTTGAGAGCCTCTCATACCAGGCTCTTGGGTCCTACTTCAATCCATATCTTTGTCTAATTTGAAAACATGGTCAGAGAACTCTTCACTTTCAAAACCAGGGGTTGTTTAACAAACACTTTTTCCTTTAGGTAGCCATTCAGGAATGCACTCTTCATATCCATCTGAAATATAGTGAATTCCACGTGTGCAGAAAAAGCAATTAACATTCTTATAGCTTCCATTATGGCTACAAGAGCAAATGTCTCATCATAGTCAATGCCTTCTTCTTGATTGTGTCCCTGAAGCACCAGTCTGGCCTTGTTTTTTGTGGTATTTCCTTGCTCATCCAGTTTGTTCCTAAACACACATCTGGTACCTATAACAGTTCTGTTTTTGGGTCTTTGCGCTGGATGCCAGACCTTGCTCCTCTTAAATTGATTCAGCTCCTCTTACATGGCTATTATCCAATGTGGGTCCTTTAGGGCTTCCTTTATATTTTTAGGCTCACTCTGTGAGAGAAATGCAGTGAGTACACACAGGTTTTGTCACAACTCTGGTTCTCCCTCCATGAATCATCGTAACGGCAACTAGTCTCTACGACTAGGTAAGCCTAGCAATACAGAATTTAAACAACAATTGTAGAAGAAATAATTTTAAAAAACCAAAATAATGAAATAAAACAATGTTTAAAATATCGCTCGGCATACACAATAACAACTCTCGAAGCTAATAATATTTCCCAAAACCCAGTATCTCATGATCACAACCCTTTGAATGTCTACAAGCATCTAACTCCCAAATGTCTAACAAAGAAACGAAAGTATAGAAGGGCTAATACAAAAGGGAGAGTAGAAAGGGACTCTTCGGTCTACGGACGAGGCAGATATACCTAGGAGTCTCTACAAGCGCCTCGTCTCAAGCGTGATAAGTCTAAGTGGAAGTACCTGGAACTGCATATGAACAACATGCGCAGAAATGGCATGAGTACACTACAGCGGTACTCAGTAAGTTCCAAGCCTAACCTCGGTCGGGTAGTGACAAGGAAGGTTAGGGCCCTACTGAGATTAAATAAAATATAAGGTTCAATAGTGTAGAACAAAACAGTAAAAGTAACACAGGATATAAAAGACAGCAACAACTACTACAGAGGCAAAGTAAACACAGAAAGAAATATAGCTTAGCATAAATATAACAGCCGAGGATCTCCCAGAATATCATCCTATAGTCCCAAATGTAAATATCCAGTGGATCTCCCGGGATACCGTCCCATAGTCCAACTCATAGTGCGAGGGGATATCCCGAAATACCGATCTGTAGTCCCAAATGTAAATACTCTATATAGGGGGGAATCTACCAGGTGTAGTCCCGTAGTTCCAATGTAAATGTGCAGGGGGATCTCCCGGAATACCATTTTAGGCAAGCCACTTACCTCAAATCGACTCAAAATCAACCTGAAACCACGTTCTTGCCACGAGTACTTGACTCCAAATGGCCCAAATCTCCAAGTGATTCCCCTTTGGTTTCCTCAAAAATCTCCTTCAAAAGCTTCAATCCCATTCAAAAATGGTAGAAAAATGAAGAAGGGTCGCGGATTGGCTATTTAAATACTGCCTAGTTATTCCTTCTTCGCGAACGCGGCCACTATCTCGCATTCGCGAAGCACAAAATCACCAACCAATTCAACTCCTCATTCGTGAACGCGAACACCTCCTCGCAAACGCGATGCTCAAACTCTCCAAGCCTTCGCGAATGCGACTCCACCTACGCGAACGTAAAGCACCAAGCTCCTGGGATCCCAGCAGCCACAAATACTCTACGCGAGCGCCGAACCTGACTCTCGTTCGCGATGCACACTATGTCATACCCTTTGCAAATGCGGGAGCAGCGTCGCGAATGCAAAGGGCAAATTCTCTGCAACACAGAACTGAAGAATTCTGCAACTTTCAAAACAAGAATTTGGTCCGTTTAACTACCCAAAACTCACCTGAGGCCCTCGGGACCTCAACCAAACAAGCCAACATATCCCATAACATCATTCAAACTTGTTCCAACCTTCGGAACACTCAAAACAACATCTAAATACCAAATTTACATCGGATTCAAGCCTAGGAATTCCAAAAAATCTCAAATTACGCTTTCTATCAAAAAGAATATCAAACCTTATCCGAATGACCTACAATTTTGCACACACGTCACATCCAACACTACAGAGCTACTCCAACTTCCGGAATTCCATTTCGACCCTTGGATAAAAATCTCACTATCGAGCCGGAAATTTAAAAAATTCAACCTTCGGCATTTCAAGCCTAAATTAGCTATGGACCTCCAAAACACAATCCGAACACGCCCCTAAGCCCGAAATCACCCAACGGAGATAACAGAATCCCATTCCGAGGCTGTCTTGACACTGTTCCGACTACGGTCCAATTTCTAAAACTTAAACTCTTATTTAGGGACTAAGTATCCCAAAACTCTCCAAAACTCAAAACCAAACATCTTGGCAAATAAAAATAGCAGAAATAAACACAGGGAAAGCAGTTAATAGGGGATCGGGGCGTTAATTCTTAAAACGACCGGCCGGGTCGTTACAGGTTTCTCAGAGATGACTTGCTTTGCATTCCTACATTTGTATTAGAGATAATATTCTCAAGAGGGTGTGAGCTTTGATGTTTCCATGGTCTAACTTGCATACCTTGAGAGGGTTCAGGAGAGGAGTAACCCAAAGGAATAGTGCCAATAGGTGCAGCTACACCTATCTAAGTATCAGTCTATGTAGTTCCCTCTTCTTCTTATTCTTCCTGATCACTTTCATCTCACTCAGGATTACCTGATGCTCCTTCATGTTGTTGTTCAGATTCTGCATAAGTTCCTTCATCAGTGAGCCCTATATCATAGTCTTCATCCTGCAAACCCTTCTCGTCCATGTTGTTAGATTCATCAAAAATAACATGAACATTTTCTTCTACACACATAGTTCTTTTATTAAAAACTTTGTAAGCTTTACTATGTGATGAGTGACCCAGGAAAACTTCCTCATCACTTCCGTTATCAAACGTACCTAGACTTTTTTCCATTGTTGTGCATAAAGCATTTACACTCAAAAGCTCTTAGGTGAGTGATGTTGGGCTTCCTTCCTCGAAGTAACTCATAGTGAGTCTTCTCAAGAATGGGTCTAACCATGCACCTTGAGACAAACTGGCATGTCCCAGTTTTATATGCCACAATAGTGGATCACCTTCCACTACACTAAAGCATGTATTCTTACCCTAAGGAAGAGACATAATAAATATCTTGTAGACATTGTTATGTCTCTTGCCTTATAGAACAATTTCATCAGTATCCAGTTTAGTCACAGTACAGATTGTGGAATTAAACTTTACCGTATTGCCTTTATGACACATTTGAGAAATATTGAGAAGATTATGCTTAAGTCCCACTACATAGTACATATGTTCTATAGCATGAGAGAGTGCCTTACCAACCTTACCAATACCTATTATTTGCCCTTTCTTCCCATTTCCAAATAACATACTCCCTCTTTGGAAAATTATCAGTAAGAGGAAAAAAAATTTCACTAGTCATATGTCTTGAGTATCCACTGTCTGGATACCAGTCTTGGTTGTTTCCTCTCACCTTAGCCTGCAACAAAAATCAGTTAGTCTTGGGAACCTAAACAAGCTTGGGTACCTTTTTGTTGGAAAAAGGATAAATCAAATCTCTTCTTGCCCATAAGAGGAGAGTGTTAACAGTCCTTTTCTTATTGACCTTTATCCACTTAGTTTGAACAGAACAATTGATTATGGGTTTTTCTTCCTTCTCCACGCGTTTAAGTGACCTAAAGGTATTTTTGAATTGAGCATGAATTAAGGCAGGGCAACCATTTCTGAAGTGTCCTACCTTCCCAACAGTGAGTGCACATCTTATTATGATAAATTTCCACATACTTGGGATCAAACCTAGGTACATGTTTCTTATAAACAATTCCTGATTTATTAGTGATGCAATTTTAATTTAGCCAATTCAGTGCATCAGAAGATTTATGCCACTTGCCTCGCCTAGATAGTTCATACTTTGCATTTTCAAGGTTTTCTTGCATTACTTTATTCCTACAGTCAGCATCATACAGACTATTTTTGAGCTCATTTGGTTCCTTTTCAAGATTGCTTTGCATATCACTCATCATTCTCTTTCTGTTTGTAGCACATTGCTGCTCATTATTAGAAGTGAGCTCAAGAACTTGGTCCTTAAGATTTTGGGCTTGTCCTTCAAGATCGGCTTTATTATATTCAAACTTTTTAAGATCTAGATTAACACATAAAAGGTTGCTTACTAACTGATCAAATCTGGCACTTAACCTATCCATCTTAACTATCATGGTAACTAATATGGCCATTAACTGTTATTTAGTCATAGCATGGATATTTTATTTCAAGTTAGAGATACTTACCTGATTTGATTCATCTTAAGTCTCTAAGTCGCTCATAGCCGTCATTCCTATGACTTCCTTTTCTATCTAGATTTCTTCAATTGCCATTAGGGAAACCTTAATGTCTTCTCTTCCAAAAGCAGCTTCAAAAGTCCTCCATATATCATGAGTAGAGATGCAAGAGGGCACCTTGTAGAGAACACTCCTTGGTAGACTTCTGTAGAGCAAATCCTTTGCCTTAGCATTTTTCTGGATCATCTGACAATCCTCATCATCATATTCCTCCTCCCTCTTGATACTTTTGTTTCCATCACTATCCACTTTAGTAGGTGTAATTGATCCATGATTAACAATTATCCATAGATCAAAATCAGTAGCCTGTAGAAATACTTCCATATGCATCTTCCATTCATCATAGTAATGTCCATCAAAAGGAGGGGGTCTTTCAATGTGCATTCTTAGATATATAAGAGGTTCAGCTTCAACAACCTTGTGTAAATCGATCACAGCATAAAGACTAATAGCCTCATCCTCCTCCTCTTTATCACTTCCACTGTCTTCGTATGCTACTAGAAAGGCTTGTTTCATGGCCTCAATGAACCCTATTGCCTAGGATTTTGCCTTTGTTTAGTCCTCGTTCTTTCATTTTTTTTCCCTTTTCTCTTTTTTTTTAGCTCTTTCTTTCTTCCACTCAATTTCCCACATTGGGTAGTCTGTGACTATGTGGTCTAGTTTGTTGCACTTGTAACACCCATCATATGAAGACTTGTCAATCTTTTTAGGTTTTCCATTGTTTACTCTCTTAGGTGCATTCTTGGAATTCTTCATGAAACTTTTGAACTAAAAAATCATTGCTAGGTCCAGTTCATCATTGTTAGACTCATCTTCTTAGGATGCCTTAAGAACCAAGGTCTTATCCCTATTTGGTTTCTCCTTGCATAGTTCCAGCTTTCTCATCTCACAGGTTTTTAAGTTTCAATCAACTCATCCAGTGAGATCTTATCCAGCTCATTTACTTACGGGATGGCTGTGACTTTTGATGTCACGATCCGGAATTTCCACCCTCGAGACCGTGATGGCGCCTAATATTTCACTTGTTAGGCAAGCCAACATTAGAGATTATTAAGCCAAAATCTTAAACCTTTCCATGATTAACAACAATTAAGCCATAACGAGTTAAAAAGAATGCAAAAATCCGTAAAAACCCTTAATAATTATACACAATTATCCAGAATCTGGAGTCACAATTCATGAACTTCTAAGATTAACTACAAGTAACTGCCCGAAATAAAGTACAATTGTTTTTGAATTAAAAGAAATAGTAAACCGAAACAGCTAGAAGGGGACTCCAAGGTCTGCGAACGTCGGCAGACGTACCTTGGATCTCACGTAGGATGAAGCCAATAGCTAGTCTCAAGATCAGCTCGGACCGACACTAAAATTTGCACAGGAAGTGTAGAGTACAGTATCAGCACAACTGACCCCATGTACTAGTAAGTGACGAGCCTAAACTCGGCGAAGTAGTGACGAGGCTAAGACAAGACACCCATAAATGAACTTGTGCAATATAAAAGTATACATACCAATAACAACAATAGAAGAAGCAAGGCAAGTAATATTGGGAAGGGGACATGCTGAGGGGATCACAAGATAAGGACTCAAAGCAGTAATAAGGACTTGATCAACCAATATGCCTTGAATAGATAGAAACAAGTAAATACAGTAAAGGAAACTGAACGGCATCACCGTTCATGATTTTACTCTCAATCTTACCTTATGAAATAATAGAAACGACATGGCATCACCCTTCGTGCATTAACTCTCTTATTATATGGCATGACATCACCCTTAGTGCATTACCACTCACAATATGGTACGACATCACCCTTCGTGCATTATCATTAACAAAATATGGCACGACATCTCCCTTCGTGCATTAACACTCTCCCTAACCAAAACAAGGAACAATAATAACAGGGAGATAGAAATGACAATAACAAGTCTTATTTCAACATTTGGTTCCACAATATCAACATCAACTTTGAGTCAATGCTCAATCAATACCAAGGTCCGTAAATATGATAGAGCACTCAACATAACAAGTAGCTAGTCTAAACATGGATAATATGATCAAAAAAAGCAACAATTACAAGAATAGGACTCACTCACATGTTATAACTCGACAACAATGCGTAGGTACTTGTCACCTCATCAATACGTTGTACTCAACATTCAAACACATAGCAAACAGGCAAAAAAGACCTAATCCCTCAAGCCAAGGTTAGCCACGACACTTATCTCGCTCCAACGGCCAAACTCAAAGCTCAACCACAGCTTTTCCCTTCACACAAGCCTCCGGATCAATAGAATCTAGCATATTACCAACCAAACGATTCAATTTAAGCCTTGGGAACTACCCATGATACCAAAGGATTCAATGTAGACCATTTTGAAAAAGTCAACAAAAGTCAACACCAGAACCCGCTTGGTCCAACCCGAAATTCGGACCAAACCTCGATTACCCATTCACCCCAAGCTAGCATATATAGCTGGTTCTGGAATCAGGCCTCAATTTGAGGTCTAAATCCCCAATTTTTCAAAATATCTAGTTTCTACCCAAAATCCCCAATTCCACATGAAAACCTTAGATTCTAGTTTGAAATCTTGTAAAATATAGTGAAAGATCGAACGAAACTAGTTTAGAATCACTTACCTATGATTTGGGAAAGAAAGGTTCTCTATAAAATCACCTCTTGTGTTTTAGGTTTTGAAAACTTGAAGAATAGGAGAAAAATTCCGTCCAAAAGTCATTTTGATCAGTTCCAGGTGTCGCATTTGCGACCTGGGGTTCGCAAATGCAAACCCCGCAAATACAAAGAACCAATCGCAAATGAGAAGGTCTCCCCATTCTTGCTTGCATCGCAAATGCAAAGGAAATCATGCAAATGCGAGCCTGACCCTTTCCGCAAATGCGACCATGTGATCGCAAAATGCAATCACTGCCTTCCCCTATCCCAGTTCGCAAATGCGAAATATTGGTCCCAAATGCGAATGTTGGCCTTCCCAACCACTTTTCCTAAATGCAATGAGTGGATTGCAAATGCGAACCCAACAGTGGTCCCAAATGCAATGCTTGACCTCGCATTTGCGAGGCCTGAGGCTTGCAACAAAATCTGATGCACTGACAGTGTTCTAAATCCTTTTTTTACTTTGTAGCCTATTAGAAACTCACCCAAGCCCTTGGGTCTCCAAACCAAATATGCACATAAGTCTTAAAATATTATATGAACTTGCTCGTGCAATCAAATCGCCAAAATAACACCTAGAACTACGAATTTAGTACCAAATCGAATGAAATTTTCAAGAAAACTTTGAAACTTCTAATTTCTCAACCGACTGTTCGAATCACGTCAAACCAACTCTGTTTCTCACCAAATTTCATAGACAAGTCATAAATATTATATTGGACTTGTACCGGGCTCCGGAACCAAATTACGGACCCAGCATCAACAAGGCCAAACATCAATCAATTCTTAAAAACCATTAGATTTTCAGACTTTTAATTTTCAATAAAAATTCATAACTCAAGCTAGAGAAATCCGAATTCGATTCTAGGCATACGCCCATGTCCCATATTTCAAAACGGACCCACCGAGACCGTCAAAATACGGGTCCGGGTCTGTTTACTCAAAACATTGACCAAAGTCAACTAAAATTAACTTTTAAGGCAAAAATTCTTATGTTTATCAACTTTCAACATAAAAACTTTCCGGAAACACACCCGGACTGCGCATGCAAATCGAGGAGAGATAAAATGAGGTGCTTAAAGCCTTGAAATATGGAATTTGGTTTTAAATCATAAGATGACCTATCGGGTCATCACATTCTCCACCTCTAAAATAACCGTTCGTCCTCGAACGGACGTACAAAAGTACTTGAGCTGGTGAAAAGGTGGGGATATCTACTCTGCATATCGGACTCGAACTCCCAGGTAGTTGCCTTAATAAACTGACCCCTTCACTGCACTCAGACTGAAGGATAACTTTTCGATCTTAACTGACGAACCAGCCGGTCTAGAATAGCTACCAGCTCCTCTTCGTAGGTCAAATCCCTGTCCACTAGACCATGCTAAAGTCTAACACGTGGGATGGATCGCCGTGATACTTCCGGGCACATGGAACATTGGATGGACCGCTGATAAACCAGATGGCAATGCAAGTCTATAGGCCACCTCTCCCATTCGCTCAAGGATCTTAAAAGGCCTGATATACCTAGGGCTCAACTTGCCCTTCTTTCCAAACCTCATTACACCCTTCATGGGTCATACCCGGAGCAATACTCTCTCTCTCCGACCATGAATGCAACATCACGAACTCTACGGTCGGCATAACTCTTCTGCTTGGACTGAGCTGTGCAATGTCGACCCTAAATAATCTTGACCTTATACAAGACATCCTGTACTAACTCTATACCCAACAACCAAGCCTCCCCCGACTCAAACCATCCAACTGGCGATCGGCACTGCCTACCTAGTAATGCCTCATAAGGAGCCATCTGAATGCTCGACTGATAACTGTTGTTGTAGGCAAACTCCGCTAGCGGTAAGAACTTTTCCCACGAACCTCCGAAGTCTATACATATCATCTAATTTCTGAATAGTGCGCTCGGACTGCCCGTCTGTCTGAGGATGAAATGTTGTGCTCAACTCAACCCGCGTGCCTAACTCATGCTACATTGTCCTCCAGAAATACGAGGTAAACTACATACCTCGATAAGAAATAATAAACACAGGCACACCGTGAAGACAAACAATCTCACGGATATAAATCTCTACCAACCGCTCTAAAGAATAGGTAACTGCCACAACAACAAAATGCACTGACTTGATCAGCCTGTCCACATTGACCCAAACTGCATCAAACTTCTTCTGAGTCTGTGGTATTCCAACAACGAAATACGTAGTGATCCGCTCCCACTTCCACTCAGGAATCTCTAACTTCTGAAGCAAACCACTGGGCCTTTGATGCTCACACTTTACCTGCTAACAATTTAGACACCGAGACACATATGCAACTATATCTTTCTTCATTCTACTCCACCAATAATGTTGCTGCAAGTCATGATAGATCTTGGCGATGCCCGGATGAGTAGAATAACGGGAACTATGGGCCTCCTCAAGAATCAATTCACGAAGTCCATCCACATTAGGAACACAAACACAACCCTGCATCCTCAAAACTCCATCATCTCCAACAGTAACCTACATGGCACTACTGTGTCACACTGTGTCCCGAAGGACAAGCAAATGACGGTCATCATACTGCTGATCTTTGATACATTCAAATAAAGAAGACCGAGTGACTGTACAAGCTAAACGATGGCTGGGCTCAGAAACATCCAACCTCACGAACTGATTGGCCAAAGCCTGAACATCTAATGCAAGCGGTCTTTCACCGATTAGAATGTACGCAAGGCTGCCCATATTGGCTGACTTCCTACTCAAAGCATCGGCCACCACATTGGCCTTCCCAGGATGATACAAGATGGTGATGTCATAGTATTTCAATAGCTCCAACCA
The DNA here is from genome assembly GCF_000393655.2 of Nicotiana sylvestris. Taxonomy (NCBI): domain Eukaryota; kingdom Viridiplantae; phylum Streptophyta; class Magnoliopsida; order Solanales; family Solanaceae; genus Nicotiana; species Nicotiana sylvestris. The sequence goes on from NC_091061.1 coordinate 56,141,451, forward strand.
CCTCCTCTACCTCAAATTGAGCTCCTTTTGCTTGAATAGATACTGCAAACTCCGATGATCCGTGAATACCTCACATAGCACTCCTTAAAGATAGTGCCTCCAAATCTTCAGTGCATGAACAATGGCTACCAGCTCTAGATCATGATCGAGGTAATTCTTCTCGTGAACATTCAGCTGCCGTGAAGCATATGCAATAACCTTGCCACCCTGCATCAATACTGCACCCAGACCAATACGAGATGCATCACAATACACCGTATAAGCCTAAATCTGTGGGCAACACCATTACCGACATCGTAGTCAAAGCTGTCTTGAGCTTCTGAAAGCTCGCCTTACAATCGTCTGACCATTTGAACGGGGCACCTTTCTGGGTTAAGCTGGTCAACGGGGCTGTTATAGATGAAAATCCCTCCACAAACCGATAGTAGTAACCTGCCAATCCAAAGAAATTATGAATCTATGTAGATGAACTAGGCCTAGGCCAATTCTGAATGGCCTCAATATTCTTATGATCCACCTGAATACCCTCTACTGATACAACATGCCCCAAGAAGGCGAATGATTCTAACTAAAACTCACATTTTGAAAACATAGCATATAACTGTCTATCTCTCAGAGTCTGAAGTACGATCTGAAGATGCTGCTCGTCCTCCTCTCGGCTGTAGGAGTAGATCAAGATATCATCAATGAACACAATCATAAAGGAATCTAGGTAAGGATTGAACACCCGGTTCATCAAATTTATAAATGTTGATGGGGCATTTGTCAAGCCAAATGACATCACTAGAAACTTGGAATGCTCATATTGAGTCCAAAAAGCTGTCTTAGGGACATCGGATGCCCTAATCCTCAACTGATGGTAGCCAGACCACAAATCAATCTCTGAAAACACCTTTGCACCCTGAAATTAATCCAATAAGTCATCAATCCTTAGCAATGGATATTTGTTCTTAATAGTGACTTTGTTCAACTGTCGATAGTCTATACACATCCTCATCGACCCATCTTTCTTCTTCACAAATAGCACTGGCGCACCTCAAGGCGAGACACTAGGTGTAATAAAGCCCTTATCAAGCAAGTCTTGCATCTGTTCTTTCAATTCTTTCAACTCTGGCAGGGCCATACGATATGGCGGAATAGAAATGGGCTGAGTGTCCCAAACCAAATCAATGCAGAAGTCAATATCCCTGTCGGGTAGCATCCCCGGCAAATCTACATGAAATAACTCTAGAAACTCCCGGACAACTTGTATAGAATCAATAAAAGGAACCTTCACACTAGAATCGCGGACATAAGCCAAATAAGCTAGACACCCCTTCTCAACCATACGTCGAGCCTTCATATAAAAGATAACCTTGATGGTAGAATGACCAGGAGTCCCTCTCCACTCTAATCAAGGCAACCCCCGCAAGTCTAAGGTCACCATCTTGGCATGACAATCCTATATAGCGTGATAAGGTGACAGCCAATCCATACCCAATATAACATCAAAGTCTACCATATCAAGAAGTAAAAGGTCCACACTAGTCTTAAGACTCCCAATGGTAACCACACACGATCGATAAATGTGGTCTACTACAATAGCATCTCCCACAGGTGTGGACACATACACGGGGGTACTCAAAGAATCACGGGGCGCAACCAAATATGAAACAAAATAGAAGGATACATACGAATTAGTAGAACCAGGATCAAATAGAACTGAAGCATCTCTATTGCAAACTGAAACCGTACTAGTGATGACGGCATCAGAAGACTCGGCCTCAGGACTAGCTAGAAAAGCATAACATTGGGGATGGTCCCCACAAGTCTGGACTGCATCTCTAGGACGGGCCCTAGCTGACTGGCCTCCACCTCTGGGAGCCTGACCTCCACTCTAATGGCCTAACCACCACTTGTGGTTGCCTGACCCCTACCTTTTGCTTGCTGAGTGGGTGGTGAAACATCCAGTGTCGTGACCATGGCACGAGAACTCTAATGCTGAGAACTGCTCGAGGCACGAGGGCAAAATCTAGCAATGTGCCTCGGATCACCACAAGTATAACAGGACCTCGGCTGCTGTGACTGATGACCCTAAAATTGACGTTGAAACTGGCCCTGTCAGCCAAAGTAACCACCCTCAAAGCTTTGGAGCGGAGGTGCACTAATAGGATCTGGTGGTAAACTATAGGATAGCTGATCGGAATAATGCATATGAGGGCCATAACCACCTAAAGCACCATGGGATGCCTGGAGTGCCGAATGAAACGGACTGGGAGGATGGCCTCTATTAAAGGTACCTCGGCCTCCAGATGAGGCCCCACTGAATCCACCGGAGTGATGCGGCCTCTTGTCAAACCCCTGACCTCTCTCCTGAGCTAAAACCATCTCGACTCGCCTAGCAACATTAGCAGCCGTTTGGAAAGATATCTCACTCTCAGTCTCCTTAGCCATCTACAATGTGATAGGTTGAGCAAGTTCCTCAATAAACCTCCTCAACCCCCCCCTCTCGGTAGGAAACAGAAGAATAGCGTGACAGGACAAATCTACAAAATGGGTCTCATACTGAGTGACGGTCGTACTGCCCTACTGGAGACGCTCGAACTACCTGCGACAGTCCTCTCTCAGGGTGACAGGAAGGAACTTCTCAAGAAATATCTGAGAGAACTGGTCCCAAGTAAAAGCAGGCGGCCCAGCTAGTCTGGTCAATACAAAATCATTCCACCATCTCTTGGCAGAACCAATCATATGAAACACAGCAAAGTTTACCCCACTGGTCTCTACCATCCCTATGTTCCGCAGCATCTCATGGTAGCGGTCAAGATAATCCTGGGGATCCTTAGAAGATGCACCACTGTAGTGAACTGGAAAGAGCTTGGTGAATTTGTCCAATCTCAACAAACCTTGGGAGTCATATCATGACCATCACCGGCCTGTGTCGCAATAGCGGGCTGAACTACTCCAACTGGCTAAGTTGCTGGAGTCTGATACTGGGGAGCCATCTGCTCCGGGGTGTGAGTGGCAGGAGTTTGTGCTACTCCTCTATCTTGAGAGATGACTGGTTCCATGAGAAAAGTGCCAGTCTGGGCTACACTTTCCATCAGACCCACCAAACGGACCAAAGCATCATGTAGCACTAGGGTGGCGATGAACCCCTCTAGGACCTGAGCTGGTCTAGCTGGAATGGTTTGGGCTGGAACCTCCTCATCAAAATCTGCTTGAGGCTCTGCCACTGGTGTCGTTGCTCGAGCTCTAGGCTGAGCCATGTTCCTTTCTCGGCCTCTAGCACGGCCTCGGCCTCATTCTTTGCCCCTTGTAGGAGCTGCCATTGGGGGCTCTGGCTACTGTTCAGCTGAAGATGTGGTACGTGTTCTCACCATCTGTGAAAGAACAAGAGTAGAAGAGTTTGATTAGCACTAAGAGAACAAATTCGCATGATAGAGAAGAATAGAAGTGACATTGTTCCTAAAACTCTGTATCCTCTAGGAGATAAGTACAGACGTCTCCGTAGAGATCCCCCAGACACTACTAAGCATGTTTGTGAATTGTGATATCTAGGCAAACTAGTGCTATGATACCAACTTGTAATGGCACCTAACATTTCACGTGCTAAGCAAGCCAACATTAGAGATTATTAAGCTAAATTCTAAAACCTTTCCATGATTAACAATAATTAAGCCATAACGAGTTAAAAAGAGTGCGGAAATCCATAAACAACGTTAATAATTATATACAACTACCCAGAATCTGGAGTCACAATACACGAACTTCTAAGAAGAACTACAAGTAACTGTCTGAAAGAAAGTACAACTATTATCTAATTAAAAGAAACGGTAAACTGAAACAGCTAGAAGGGGACTCCAGGGTCTGCGAACGCCGGCAGATCTACCTTGGGTCTCTTGTAGGATGAAGCCAGCAGCTAGTCTCAAGATCAGCTTGGACCGACACCAAAATCTGCATAGAAAGTGCAGAGTGCAGTATCAGTACAACCGACCCCATGTTCTGGTAAGTATTCCTAACCTCGGCGAAGCAATGACGAGGCTAAGACAAGACACCCATAAATACACATGTGCAATATTACAATATAAATACCAATAACAGAAACAAAAGAAGCAAGGCAAGTAATATTGGGAAGGGGACATGATGAGGGGATCACAAGATAAGGAATCAAAGTAATAATAAGGACTTGATCAACCAATATGCCTTAAATAGATAGAAACAAGTAAACACGGTAAAGGAAACTGCACGGCATCACCCTTCGTGCATTAACTCTCTCATAATATAGCATGGCATAACCCTTCATGCATTAACACTCACAATATGGCATGGTATCACCCTTCGTGCATTATCACTCACAAAATATGGCACGGCATCACCCTTCGTGCATTAACACTTTCCCTCACCAAAACAAGGAACAATAATAACAAGGAGATAGAAATGACAATAACAAATCTTATTTCAACATTTGGTTCCACAATATCAACCTCAACTTTGAGACAATACTCAATCAATACCAAGGTCCGTAAACATGATAGAGCACTCAACATAACAAGTAGCTAGTCTAAATATGGATAATATGATCAAAGAAAGCAACAATTACAAGAATAGGACTCACTCGCATGTTATAACTCGACAACAACGCATAGGTACTTGTCACCTTATCTATATGTTGTACTCAACATTCAAACACGTAGCAAATAGGCAAATAAGACCTAATCCCTCAAGCCAAGGTTAACCATGATACTTACCTCGCTCCAACGGTCAAATTCAAAGCTCAACCACAGCTTTTTCCTTCACACAAGCCTCTGGACCAATAGAATCTAGCAAATTACAAATCAAACGATTCAATTTATGCCTTAGGAACTACCCACGATAGCAAAGGATTCAATTTAGACCATTTTTGGAAAAGTGAACACCCGGGCTCGCTTGGTCCAAATAAGAAATTCGGACCAAAACTCGATTACCCATCACCCACGAGACCGGATATATAATTGGTTTTGGAATCTGGCCTCAACTTGACACCTAAATCCCCAATTTTCGAAATCCCTAGTTTCTAACCAAAAATCCCCAATTTCACCATGAAAACCTTAGATTCTAGGTTGAAATCTTGTAAAATGTAGTGAAAGATCGAAAGAAACTAGTTTAGAATGACTTATCTATGATTTGGGAAAGAAAGGTTCTCTAGAAAATCGCCTCTTTTGTTTTAGGTTTTGAAAATTAGAAGAATGGGAGAAAAATCACGTCCAAAAGTCATTTTGATCAATTGTCGGTGTCTCATTTGCGACCTGGTGTTCGCAAATGCGAACCCCGCAAATGCGAAGCTCTCCCATTTCCTGCTTGCATCGCAAATGTGAGCGTGACCCTTTCCGCAAATGCGATCACTGCCTTCCCCCGTCCCAGTTCGCAAATGCGAAGTATTATTCGCAAATGCGAATGCTGGCCTTCCCAGCCACTCTTTGAAAATGCAATGAGTGGATCGCAAATATGAACCCAACAGTGGTCTTAAATGTGATGCTTGACCTCACATTTTCGAGCTTTGAGGCCTACAACAAAATCTGATGCACCAGCAGTGTTCTAAGTCCTATTTTTACTCTGTAACCTATGCGAAACTCACCTGAGCCCTCGAGGCTCCAAACCAAACATACACACATATCATAAAATATTATACGAACTTGCTCGTGCGATCAAATCGCCAAAATAATACCTAGAACTACGAATTTAGCACCAAATCGAATGAAATTTTCAAGAAAACTTTGAAATTTCTAATTTCTCAACCGGACGTCCGAATCATGTCAAACCAACTCCGTTTCTCACCAAATTTCACAGACAAGTCATAAATATTATATTTGACCTGTACCGGGCAACCAAAATAAGAACCCGGTATCAACAAGGCCAAACATCAATCAATTCTTTAAAACCATTAGATTTTCAGAATTTTAATTTTCAATAAAAATTCATAGTTCAAGGTAGGGACCTCGAAATTCGATTATGGGCATACACCCAGGTCCCATATTTCAATACGGACCTACTAGGACCGTCAAACTACAAGTCTGGATCCATTTACTCAATACCGTTGACCGAAGTCAACTAAAATTAACTTTTAAGGCCAAAATTCTTATTTTTATCAACTTTCAACATAAAAGCTTTTCGGAAACACGCTCGGACTGCGCACGCAAATTGAGAAGGGATAAAATGAGGTGTTTAAAGCCTCGAAATACTGAATTTGATTTTAAATCATAAGATGACCTATCGGGTCATCACATTTGATTCCCAAGAAGATGGGAGAATCCTTAGAATCTTGCTAACTAATTCTTCGAAAGTAAATACTTTTCCCAGTGACTTCAGTTAATTTTTTTATTATAGTGAACCTAGTGATTATTTCCTAAACAGATTTAGACTCATTCATAGAGAAGAGCTCATAGTTCTTCATGAGCAGCTCAATCCTTGATCTCTTCACTTGATTTATTCCTTTATGAGCATTTTGAAGTGCATACCATATCTCCTTTGCATTGGAGCATGTAGATATCTTGTTGTACTCATCATGCCCAAGTCCACAGATGAGGATCTCCTTGGCCTTTGCATTTTTTTCCATCATCCTAAAATCTGCAGCAACAAATTTAGAGGGCTCTTTAGGAACAGTTTCATTTTGCCCATTTTGTTTTATGGGAGTCTGTGGTTCACAATTCACTATTGTCAATAGTTCATAGTCATCTGCCATTAGAAAATCTTCCATTCTTGCCTTCCACCAACTTTAGTATTTTTCGTTGGACAGAGGTGGTCTATTAATTGACTGCCCTTCGTTAATTCTAGGTGGAGCACTCATTTTGCTTCCAAGATCTCTCTAGGTGTTAACCACGTTTGAGAGAACCTGCTCTGATACTGAATATTAATTTAAGTGCCTTTCTAATTTTTTAAAGAACGTGGTTCTTTGCCGTAATCCTTACGCATAAATGAAATAAAGTAAAAACAAGAATATCAATTTTTACGTGAAAAATCACCCGGCTCAAAGGTGCAAAAACTACGACCTACCACGTAGAATTTTTACTTCAACCTCACTAGAACAAATGAACCAAATGTACTGATTACAAGACCTATAAACCAATACCCACACACTTCTCCTACTTTAACTATTTGAATGAACTACAAGTTAATCTAACTTGTACACTCAAAAAATTACCCCAACTAACAGGTTATGAATGACATCTTGATTACAACTCGATTTTTAATACACATGAACTAACAGACACAAGAAGAACACTGTCATTGATGATCGACATGAATGTTGAACTCGAGATACAATATGTTGTTCCTCGGTTGATGTGCAAGAGGATGATCTTCTCAGCCCACACGGAAAATATTTAACATCCCAGTACTCCGAGATTTTTGGAGTCGTACATACAGTCAACTTCTTGTTTGATAGCAATCCTAAAGCTCCAAGGACTCCACAAATCTTGTGACTCTTGTCTATCACTTTTGCGAGCAGTTATTCTTGGACAACAGCACTTATCGCATCAAAATCCCTTTCCAGCAATCTCGGACTATAATAACTTTGTGTAAAAGTTATTAGCTTGTAAGAACCTAGAGCTACCTTGTGGACCTGATTCTTAACACACTTCAGCAGCCACCTTGAGGACCTGGTTTTTAGCATACTTTCACTAGACACGCTTTGTTAATTATCAAAAATCCCAATTCTCAACACATCCTACAAACTTGCTTCCTACCTCAAATCATCAAAATAACTTCAAATAACAAGAATCGGTGATTAAAACTCAAGAATTTGAACTTAAATTCAATTTCACAATCTTTCACATAATGTGCCGAAATATGCTCGGGTCACCCCGAACCCCAAGCAAACAAGCGTACAAGTACAAAAATATTATGCGAACCTACCGGAACTATCAAAATAACGATCCGAGGTCATTTACAAAAAATATTAACTGTGGTCCACTCAAGCATCATTTTAAGAAAAAAATCATATTTTCTTCAAAATTTTATGTAAAAACTTTCCAAAAAACGACACGGACCATGCATGCAAATCAATAAACATCAAATGAAGCTACGTGATCTGTCCTCATGGTACTTTCGAAACATGGAAACGTAAAATACCGGATGTACCCCTGCTAAATTAGGAGGCAATGTAAGCCTATAAAACCTCCCCAACTCTCTCCAAGATCTCGAACGGGCCAATAAACATCGAGCTTAACTTTCCTTTCTTTCCAAACTGCATGCCCCTCTCCAATTATGCCAACAAGTCCGAAATTACCCCGAAATAGACCCGAGCCCCTCGATACCCCTCTCCAATCATGCCAACAAGTCCAAATACGATATCCAAGTTTATCCAAAGGCTCGAAACACCGCAAATATAATCAAAACTGCGAATCAAAGATTAAATTGTTCCTTTAATTTTCAAACCTTCAAACTTTGCTGAATGCGTCCGAATCACAGTTAAACATTCGTGATCAAAATCAAATTTTGCACACAAGTTCCAATCAACAAAATAAACTTATTCAAGGCCTCAAAACTACAATAGTAGTCTAATAATATCAAAATCAACTTTCGGTCAAACCTTTAAACTCTCCAATTCTTCAAATTGCCAACTTTCGATAAATAGAGCCAAAAACTTCTAGAAACATCCAAGTCAAAATTCGGACATATGACTAAATGCAAAATCACCATATGAACCTATTAGCAATATCAAATTACCAATCCGAAATCATTTACTCAAATGTCAAACATTGGTCAACTCTTCCAACTTAAAGATTCCAAATTGAGAGTTGCTCTATCAAATCCATCCTGAACCACTCGAAAATCAAAATTACTCATGCACGCAAGTCATAATTGATTTCTTATACTTCAATACCACACAAGAGGGGGGTGATTTGTGTGGTACCCAATTTTCGTTTAACTTGATTATAGAAGGATCTGGTTCTTCTATGTGTTCCAACTATAACTGTTGCGGAATAAATAAATACAGAAAATAAAGAACACAGAGATTTTACGTGGAAAACACCTGACTCAAAAAATAAAAAAAAACCACGACCTACCTTCCAGTAGGATTTTCCCAAACTCTCCACTAAAATCACTGAGCCAAAAACTACATTTACAAAAACTCTTTTGTAAACCTAGGATTAACTTTAATCCCGTTGTGGCACACAGCCTCTAACTGTTGCGACAACTTCAAGTTAACTCTAACTTGAAAACTCTAAGTACCTAATACAATTGCTTCTATATAAGCTGAAAGATACAATGTAAAATCACCTACTACAATTGAACCAGAATAAAAGATAGACACTTGGAAATGGTTCTTCTATCTTGTTCAAGTATTTTCAGGATTGCACGCTTGAATCACACATAAATTGCTTGCAAAATTGCCTTGCTATTGTTCTCTCAATTCACATTTAACTTCTGCTTATGTGCATTACCTATAAAAGAGAACAATACTGATATTTAAGGAGTTAGCAATTAGAGATTGACTAGGATACAAATGCTATTCTTCTAAGGTGGAAGAGTTCTAGTTGATCTCATACTCTAACTCTATTTTTTTCCTAAACCGTGTTCTCTTTATGTAAGGAGTCTTTCTCCTTATCCAATATGCAACCTTTTCGATCATGATCAGGAGATATCACTTCTGATAAGTTAGGTTTATCTCCTTCACGTACATCCCACATGTTTGGGTTGATCATAACTGTGTTTCACAAGATGGACCTGGTCCATGTCTGAGTTCCTTTGTCAGTCTTCAAAACTTCACCTTTACTTGGGCCAACAATAATACACCGTATGAAGCTGCTCAAGTTCTCAAATCACAGAACAAAATTCTAGAACTCAAAATGATTGGTCGGTTGTTACAATACATTGAAGTATTAAGAAAAGAAACGGTTTTAATTTTCCAATATTCAGATTTTAATGCAGTTTCAGACATCTTAATCTTAATAAAAATAAACGAGATTTTTGTTAGCTACACTAAGCATATGATATTTACTCGACGTGTACTCACTGTATCATCAGTGTGTGTACAATATAGAGAGTATATATGAGTATAACTAGGATACATTTTCCTTTCATTCATCAAACTAGAAATAAAAATCAAAAGATAAAAAATTGCCAACAGAAAAGAATCGCAGGAGATCGAATTTCTTCGGGTTAGTATTTCGTTGTGAGACTCGTTCATAAGATGGCCTTTTCCAACAAAATCCTGGTAGATTATTGGACGAGTATTTTTTGGATTAAGAAGAGAGTGGTGGACATTAGAGAAGACGATGTTGCTAATTAATAGTTATGATAGTTGAGCTATAGAATTGAATTACGCCCAAATTCAATTCCAAGGTGGGTTCTCAAACATATTTTTTTTCAAACACTAATGTTCCCATTTTAAGAGCGAAGTGTAAGAAAGAGGATTACAGTGGAGGAAAGAAGGTTGAGCTGGGTGGGAGATGAAATTGAAACGAGAGAGGGGAGCACATCTTTCGTTTTCTTATGTTGAAAATTTTCTCAATGTCTATTTTCCATATAAGTATATTTGTTCACGAAGGGCTCCAAAAGATGTTGATTGTAAATTTTTAGTTCCGTAAATACACTACTCATTAGCTAAGGGATTGTTTGATTCAAATATAAAGAAAAATAATCACGAGATCAAATGTGCAATTATTTAATTTTGTGTTTGGTTGGATTTTTATTTTCGGTATAAACTTGAAAATAAAAATTTATCCAAACTTATATGTTCAAAATATCAAACATTTGTTTTTATCATACCATATAATTTTTGTTTTTAGTCCAGGCGAACAAAAGATTTACTAAAGAGTATATCTGGTAAATAATCTCCTTATTATTTAATTCTCGTATTATAATCTCATATTATAATAGTAATATAACTTGTTTGCAAACAAAACTACCTTGATGGTATTAGATATACTTTGGATAAGTACATGAATTATAAGGGAAAAGTTTTAGAAATATACAAGAACTAAAAAATATTTATCAGTGACTAGTCTAACAATCTTATTTACAACCAGCTAGCCTAATGATCCTATTTAGTAGTTATTTCTTGAGTAGATGTAACTGAAATCTATTGGAAACACTTCTATGAAGCTATATATAAAATTTCAGAAAGATTGGAGGATTTTAAAGGATTTGAAATCAAAATCAGCTTTGAGATTGACCTAAAAAAATATTGTGATAATGTATATCATATGTATATTACTGTATATCAATCACTTGTTTTCATGGATATCATAGATACATTATATTAAGGGGGGGGGGGGGGGCTGGGGTTATAAAGAGATATATAGACAGGACGCTTAGATATACACGCCTCTTCAGACACCAACTCAAAAATTCGACTAGTGTAACGACCCGACCTGTCGTTTTGAGCTTTTGCATTTCGCCCTCCAGTTCTCGGGCATAACTTGCCCCGTGTGGTGTATTATGACTTATGTAAATCACTGGTGTTGGGTTTCAGGTTAATCAAAATTAATTTGGAAGAACATTCTCAGTTGAAAGCTTAAAATTTGAAAGGGTTTGACCAAAATTTGACTTATGTGTATTTGATCTCGGATGTGAATTTTTATGATTTGGTTAGCTCCGTTAGGTGATTGGTGACTTAGGAGCGCGATCGGAATGGGTTTTGGAGTTGTAGAGAAGATTTAGGCTTGAATTGGCGAAATTGATATTTTGGCGAATTCCGGTTGATAGGTGAGATTTTGATCCGAGGGTCGGAATGGAATTCCGAGAGTTGTTGTAGCTCCGTTAAGTGATTTGGGATATGTGTGCAAAATTTCAGGTCATTCGGACGTGATTTGGTTGGGTTTTTGATCGAATGCGTGTTTTGGAAGTTTTAGAAGAACTTAGGCTCGAATTTGAGGTAATTTGATGGTTTTTGGTGTTGTTGAAGTGTTTTGATGATTGGAACGAGGTTGAAACATGTTTTAGGATGCGTTGGTGCTTTTGGTTGAGGTCCCGGGGGCCTCGGGTGTGTTTCGGGTGAGTTTTGAGCGAGTACGGCCATCCCGGAACTTAGAAAATGGATGGGGCAGTCATTGGTGCGCGGGGCGCGGCCCTTTTTGCGCTGGGCGCGGTGGCCCAGCGCGGGGGCGCGGTCAAGTGCGCGGTTCGCGCGAATAGAAGACCTGCAAGTCGTCGGTCCAGCTTCGGAAGCTCATATCTTTTGAACTACAAGGAAGTTTGAGGTGATTTAAAAACGAAAGTTGTAGCCCTTCGTGTCTAGTTTCCAGAAAGGTAAAGATATAGCAATTTGGACATCTGTAGCGAAAGTTATGGCCAAAATACTAAAGTTTGTCCCTGCAGAGCAAGACCTGCGCGACCGCGGTCGTTTTTGCGCGGACCCCGCTGGTTTTGCGCGGACAGCGGTCATTTTTGTGCGGTCAGCGGTGTCGGAATCCGAGGGGTACTCTATAAATACGAGGTTTTGAGTTTTATTTAATATTTTGACCTAGAGAGCTCGGATTTTGGCGATTTTTCGAAGGTTTTTCAAGAAATTTATCGGGGCAAGTGATTTTAACTCAGATTTGGCTAGAATACATGAATCTATCACTGAATTCATCATTTAATTCGTGATATGAGATGGAATTTGGGAAGAAAATTGTGAAACCTTTCAAAAATGTGAAATAATGATTTGAAGGACCAAATGGTATCGGAATTGGATAATTTTGGTATGGTTAGACTCGTGAGGGCATGAGGATTCTGAAAATGTAAATTTTACCCGATTTCGAGATGTGGGCCCGGGGTTCGGGTTTTGCTAATTTCGAGATTCTTGATATTTTTCGATTGTTTTCGACGCGCGTGGAGGCCGATTGGAGGGGCAAAGGCGTCGCGAGCTAGAGATTTCACCGGTTCGAGGTGAGTAATGATTGTAAATGATGTCCTGAGGGTTTGAAACTCCGGATTGCACATCGTAGTGCTATATTGAGGCAAGATACGCGCTGGATGACGAGCGTGGGGTCTTTTACTACTGGGGATTGTGACTTGGTCTATCCCGATTGATGAATTTACCGAATATTTGACTGAAATTTATTTGTTATCATCATGATTTGGGCTGATTGCCATATTTGGGCTTCGTGCCAACTAATTGAACCCTTCGGGGATTTTTATCATTGTTTCCTCACTGTTTTGACTTATTACTTGAACTCAGTCCTGTTTATATCTACTGTTTTACAAACTCAGCCACTTTTACTCAGATTTGAAACTTAAATGATATTTCTAAATGATGTTTTGGCTGAGAACTACTGTTTTACTAATGCCCGAGGGGCTTGTGATGAGTTTCGGACTGAGTGAGGCCGAGGGCCATATGTGAGGATATGTTGAGTGATATGAGGCTGAGGGCCTGAGATACTTTATATGCCACGCGGTGGCTTGAGTGATGTGAGGATATGCTGAGTGATGATGCCACGAGGTGGCTTGATATAGCACTTGGGCCGTAAGGGGACCCTCCGGAGTCTGCACACCCACAGTGAACGCGGGTACCCATGTGATTTGAAACAGTGGTAACAATGACACTGTATGATGCAATTTGGTCAGGTAACAATGGCTGACCATTATACTGAGTGATTGATACTATGCCCGAGGGGCTAATATGAGTGATTGTGAGGTTACAGTGGTAACAATGACACTGTATGATGCAATTTGGTCAGGTAACAATGACTGACCAGGAATAACACCGTGCGGTCAAGTAACAATGGCTGACCAGGAACTAACTTGTGCCCGAGGGGCTAGTACTATTCTATATGATTGCCCGAGGGGCGAGGTTTATGTGTTCATTTTGCATACCTACTTGTCTTTTACTTGTTTAACTGTGGTATTTGTGCCCGAGGGGCGAATTTCTGTGCATAGCAGCACTAATTGTTTTGAAATTATTTTACAACTGTTGAAAAGATCATTTTCAAAAGTGGTTTAGAACCGAACCAAGGTATTTTCTAAAGAATTCACAGTTTCACTGATTTTTCTCAAGGAGTTTTACACTGCTTCTATATAGCATGTCGGTTGCTTTATGTGGTTTCTTGCTGCTCAGTTATTATTTACCTTTATTACTTACTGAGTTGGAGTACTCACTTTACTCCATGCACCTCGCGTGCAGTTGCAGGTATTTATTCACCCGGTAGCGGGTATTGGCTGTGTGGAGGCAGAGTTGTAGAGGTTTTAGCGAGGTGACTGCAGCGTTCGCAGCACCACTGTCTTTCTGTGTTATTCATTATTCTTGTTCAGTGTATTTCTAGACTGTAAAGTGGAAATTTCATTCTTATAAATGCTCGTGACTCGTGACACCCCGGTTTGGGCTGTGTCGGGATGGTTTCTACTGTTGTTTTCGTTAGATTCCACAATTTATGAAGATTATATTATATGTTATTACTGTTTGTGATATTTAACTATTTATAAGAGGTATTCTTTTTGGTCTGGCTGGCCTTGTCTTCACGAGAGGGGCCATCACGACCGGGTTCGGGAATTGGGTCGTGACAACTAGTAACTCTTAAAATCAACCCCAAAACTTAGTATAAGCTTCACATGAGTATTATCAATAAGATTTTTGAACACTCAATTGAAATTACAACATTTCTCGAATTTCAATTTATAGATCTGAATGCCTCAAATTCTAACAATAATGGGTCTCAAAATTTTCTCCTAAATTTCGTGATTTCACTGTGTTTCCATGGTGTTTCAGTGATTGAAGGTGATGGTTAATAGCGTGTTGACGTGATGGTACTACACGTGGTGGTGGATTAGTGTGGAAGAAGGTGGTTTTTTCTTGCACTTGATTATTATGAAAGAAAGTATAGCTAAATCGGTAAATACATAGTTGAGCCAAAATTGATAGTACTAATTTTGTTTGGACAGAACAAGGCGTGAATTTCCAGTTCTAAGTTCACATTGTAAATTTTCACGCTATATCCCGTTTGTATATTGCTATTTAAAATCTATATATATATTAAAGCAAGAAAGTTACCAGATATAATTGACATTATGGTTAAGCTAAGTGGCAAGTTAATAAATGTCAATAGTATATGGTAACTTGATTCTATATTTGATTATTTTAGTTAAATACAAATACAAATATAATAATATATATATAGACACACACACACAGAATTTGAATTAAAAGATAATTTTGAATTTATAGATAAAGTTTTAAAATTTGAATTTAAATTAAAAATAAAATTTATCTTTTTTTATCATGTTATCATACTTAATTCGGTTAATGATCATATGGAATCATGTTAGGAACTTTTGTTATTTTTTCTAATTATTTAAATACTACTTCGCCTCTAGCAACAAAAAAACACTACTCCATATAACTATAAAACTCTTTCATATTTAAAATCCTATAAGTATAGTTGTTTGAAACACTGCAGCTAGATTTGAATAAAACGAATTTCTTTTAAAATAAATGTAATATATAGGGTACACGTCTATGTTTATCCAAATAACAAAAAAGAGTTTACAAAACCAAATAAAAGTTTACTTACATATATAATAAAGTAAACATACATGTTGAAGAAAGAAACATCACAAAATTAGTCAATATTAAAAAAAAAAGTTGTATTGTTTTCTTCTCGAAAAATATTTGTTTGAATAGTCAATTTGCATAAATGGACATCAAACAAATAACAAAACTTTGGCTATACAATTGCTCTCATTAATTTTAAATTGAAGGGTATAAGCTGAAACCCCTTCATTTAGTTGTAGTCAAGCCAATATTGCAAGGGTATAATATTTTTTTCGTTGTGGAATATTAGTTTTGAATCATTAAATTATGTGAAAGGTTTTTTTTTTCAAACTCAACAAGAGAAAATTTGGTTTCTAATTGATAGTTTCTATAACGACTTTTAAGTGTAACAAAGAGTATATATAAAGAAAAAATTAGTATGACGTATTTTTTTTTTAAAAATGTAAACATATTATTTCGAAAAAACTCTTTACTTTTTGTACTTCAAATATAATAAAAAGATAAGATATTTTTGAACATTAGTAGAGAGTTTTAAAATTATTATAATAGAAGTTATATCATGCATAAACTCAAAAAACCGAAATGTTATGGAATATTTACATAATATCCGACCATATTTATTGTTTACTTTTTATAGATAATATAAATAGATGATATACCGACAACACACGATTATACATATATATTATATATGGATTATATATAAATTACACATCATTCAATTTTTTAATTTAAGTGGTTGGGTGAGCACCTATTTAGGTTGATTAGATAAAGCCAAAAGAAAAAATATGAAATAATTTCAATCAAAGACTAAAAATATAATTAATTTTCATATGTAGACAATTTTTATTAAAACTCATCCTTTTATAGTGAAATAAATTAATTTTTTGTAACAAAAGAAATAATGACATAAAAAAATAAGATAAAGAAAATAAATATTGAAAAAAGAATGTTAGAAAGATCTAAAATCTAGAAATAAAAGATGACAACAAATTTCTTCTTATGTTCCATCATTGTTGAGTATAAAAAAATTGAAAGTTAATCTCATCGATTTCAAATATATATTTTTTCAACTCAAATACATAGATTGTAAGATAAGGATATCTTAGAATACTTTTTCTTTAATTTACATTGTGTGTCATTTTTAAAAAATTACTATTACTAACAAACTGATATGATATTCGAATTTGAATTGAAATGCAATTTAAGTAGTTTGCATTGAGGTTAATAATTAACTAATTTAACATTTAATGATTCAAAGAACAAATTTTTTGTATATATAGGGTATTAAAATTAAATTCTGGAGCTAGAGATATCAATAAACTTAAAGTGGAGT
The DNA here is from genome assembly GCF_000393655.2 of Nicotiana sylvestris. NCBI lineage: Eukaryota > Viridiplantae > Streptophyta > Magnoliopsida > Solanales > Solanaceae > Nicotiana > Nicotiana sylvestris. The sequence continues at coordinate 56,158,217 of NC_091061.1, forward strand.
CATACTGAAATATTTAGATAGCCGATTAAAGTGAATTTTAAATTAAGGATAATATCTTCACTTGCATCATTATAAAAATAATTATTATTATAATATATATAAAGTTTTAGAAATTGAAACTTCAAAATAGAAAATATTTTTGAAAGATAATATCGTACCAAATAAGAGTTCAAGTCGTAGTATAAGAGTCGCGTCGTAATCAAAGAATCGTTTATATCGTGTCAACCTTTGTGCTTTGCCATAAATATGAGTTATTATTTCACTTTGTGGCTATTTTTAGGATCCAATGACACCTATGAGAATAGTGCAAAAATAAAATTATCACTACGAGAATTGAGAAAATGTTAGTCTTTTTTCATTTAGTGTTTCGTAATTAATATCTGACGATTATCTATATTATTTAGAAGTTTTAAATGTTAAAGTTATTTACATATAATTCAAATAACTCAGATATTTAACATGGTTAATGTCAAATATCAAAATGGAGTAAAAAAAAATCACTAGCTAAAGAATTTTTTATATTTTTAGAAAGCCAACTAAAATGAGTTTTGAATTAAGAATAATATTTTCAATTACATTATTATAAAAACAATTATTATTGAAAAATAAAGTTTTAGAAACTGAAATTTTAAGAAAAAAATATTTTTTAAGAGATATCAACACACCAAATAAGAGTTCAAGTAGTAGTAAAAGAGTTAAGTCTTATCCAAAGAGTCATTCATTGTCTCAATATTTGATTGTTTTGCCACAAATATGAGTTATTATTTTGCTTCCTGACAATTTTTAGGATCCAATGACACCGGCAAGAATGGTATCAAAAAAGAAAAATAGAAGAAATAGTTAATTTTTTTCATGTAGTTAATATCAAATGATTATCTATATTTACTGAGAAAGTGTAAATTTTAAGATTATTTACATACAATTCAAATTACTTAAATATTTGACATGATTAATATCCGTGCATCCGCACGGGTACTAATACTAATATATTAATATTTTTAAAATTATTTAACATGTACATAATTTTAGTGAACTTCAGACAAGATACCTTTCCTCCTCCTCCTCAAACTGTGAAACAAAAATTTACCGTGATAACGAAAGCTTCTTTTAATGTGAAGGTTTGAATGGTGAGTGAGATTTATGTTAGACTTGATGTTTAACAAAAATAACTCGAGAACATTAACAGATCACCTACAAAATGAGTTTGTTAGATTTATAGTTGTATCGACAAATTGATGATTGGATTTGCCCTTTATGATAGTTGAAACTTATGTTTCAAATTTGATCTCACTTGAAGTAGATTTGGGTGTTGAATCGTGTGTTGGATTATTAAAAATCGAAAAATAAAATTTTGTTTTTACGCCAAAAAGAAAAAAATTCAATTGAAAACACCTGGATTTCAGAAGAACACATTTAAGTGCTGTCACAATCCAAATTTCTCTTCGTAAGATGTCGTGATACCACCTAATCTCTACGACAAGGTAAGCCTAACATTAATATAACTTGACACAAATAATCAACAAAATGCTAAAAACAAGTGTGAATAACTGATATAAACTCCTAATAATAGAATCAACAATAGTACGCTCCCCAAGAGCGGTGGAACTGAGTAATAAGCTCTACAGAGTCATATTAGAGTGTCTAGTACATTAGTGTTTGAATAAAAAAATACAACCATAGTAAACGTAAAGGAAGGCGACTCCAAGACCTGCGGACACCGAGCAGGCATACCTTGTGTGATGACCCAAAAGGTCATCACTTGTGTCGCAAGTGCATTCAGTGTTCCGACGCCTAAAACCTCCCTTTTACTCCACCTTGATTTGTGTGCATGGTCCGTACCTATATCCGGAAAGCCTTCTATGTGAAAATGTGAGAAATAGAAATTTTAGAGTTAAATTTTTTTTTGATTATGGTTGACTTTGGTCAACATTTTTAGCAAACGGACCCGGATCCATATTTCGATGATCTCGGAAGGTCCGCAGTAAAATGTGGGACTTGAGCGTATGCTCGGAAACGAATTTCGAGGTCCCAAGCCTTAGAAATCAATTTTTGAAAGAAATTATTTTACTGAATTATCCAAGAAATAAAGAAAAGAATTAATGTTTGAAACCATTGTTATCGGACCCTTATTTTGGTTCCGGAGCCTGGTATAAACTTGTTATGGTATTTGAAAGATAACTGTGAAATTTGGTAAAAAACGGAGTTTATTTGACATGAGTTGGACTTCCGATTGGAGAGTTATGAACGATGAGAGTTCTTGATGAATACGTTGAGTTTCGAGGTTTAATTCATGATTTTACATGTTATTTTGATGAGGTGATCACACGAGTAGGTCATACGATGTTTTTGAGGATTTTGTGTGTATTTGGTTTGGAACCCCGAGGGCTCGGGTGAGTTTCGGGTAGGTTCCGGGATGCCTTAGGCCTAAAAACGCAATTGTTGCAGGTTCAGAGAATTTGCAGATCTCTCAACCCGCCAGTGCGGTCCGCACGAAAACGTGTGCGACCACGGAAGGGGCCAGCGCGGTCCGCTGTCGGCCTTGTGCGGTGCGCGGTGGAGGGCTGTGCGATCGCAGTCCATTTTGTGTTGTCCGCACAGAGCACTAGACCGCAGTACCCTCAGGAAGGCCTGTGCAGCCGCAGTCCATTTCGTGCGGTCCGCACATAGTACTGGACTGTAGTACCCTCAGGAAGGCCTGTGCGGCCACAGTCCGTTTTGTGCGGTTCCGCACAGGGGATCTGAGAAGGGTATAAATAGACGGGATTTTCAGTCATTATTCATTTTTCAAAACCCCAAAAACATAAGAGACAATTTTTCAAACAACCTTTTTTCTCCAAATCAATTGTAAGTCATTTTTAACTAGTTTTCTTCAATCATTAACATCTTTTAACATGATTTCAATTTCAAATCAATGATTTTCATGGAGAAAATTGGGTGTTTTGGGTAGGACCTAGGTTTTTCAAAAAAATGGGGATTTGGACCTCGTTTGAGGTCTGATTTCAAAATAAATCATATATTTGAGTTTGTGGGGAAATGGGTAATCGGGTTTTGGTTCGAACCTCGGATTTTGACCATGTGGGCCCGGGGGCGATTTTTGGCTTTTTGGGTAAAACTTTAGAAAACTCATTTTCATGCATTCAAATTGATTCATTTAGCGTTTATTGATGTAATTAAGTAATTTGTAACTAGATACGAGCGAATTGGCGGTGAAATCAAGGGGTAAAGCTATAACTGAAACTTGAGTTGTGTTCGAGGCATCGAGGTAAGTGTTTGGTCTAACCTTAGCTTGAGGGATTAGGAGTTGAGTCCTATTTGCTAATTGCTTCTTGTTGAGTATGACGTATAGGCATGGTGACGAGTATCTATACGTTGGTGTCGCGCATGACCGTGAGTCCTAAATTGATACTGGTTGTATTCTTAAATAATACTATGAATGCTATAGTGGGTGAATTCTTGATAATGAGTAAAAACTTAAGTTTATTTTCATGGAAGATACTTATGATTGAGAAATGGTGATAATTGAGATGAGTAGGAGTTGAGTTAAGAATGGTTATAGCTGATTCTCCCTTGTGGGGACGTATATACTTGTATTGTTGAATTCCCTTGCTGGCATAGTGTAGTTTATTGTTGAACCCTTGTCGGGACTGTTATTATGATCACTGTTGACGGTATATTTGGGACGGGTTGCGCGCCGCAACACTTTTATTATATATGGACCGGGTTGCGCGTCGTAACATTATTATATATATCTATGGATCAGGTTGCACGCCGCAACAGATATTATATTGGATCGGGTTGCACGCCGCAACTGTTAAATATGTGGATCGGATTGCACCCCGCAACAATATTAAGTGATAAGGGATCGTGTTGCGCGCCTCAATAGTATTGTTATTGCATTGTTGTAGATATTGAATTGTCCTTTCATATCTTATTAAGTTGTTGTTCGATTTGGTATGTTCCCCGAAGCATGTACCCCCTCCCATTTAAACTGGTTATTCCTATTTATTTTCCGCCATATGTTATATAACTGCACAAGTTTATCTGGAGTCTGGTCCTAGCCTTGTCACAACCTCGCTGGGGTTAGGCCAGATACTTACCAGCACATGGGGTCGATTGCGCTGATGCTACACTCTGCACTCTGTGCAAATACCGGAGCAGCATTGGATCAGTAGCTTGGGAGCCAGCCTTCAGTCCACCGAGATTCTGAGGTAGGCCTGCAGGCGTCCGCAGGCCCGGCGTCTCTTCTATCTATTATCATGTTTAGTTATCACTTGTATCCGAGACAGACTGTGTTTCTTTCCTTCAGACAATTGTATGTAGTAGTCATAGACGGTCCGTGAATGTTGTGACATCAGTTTCTGGGTAGAGGCATATGTTGATTTCCGTATTATTTTGGTTTATTTTGTCTAAGTCTTCCGCTTAATCTCATATTCCGCTATTATTTAAATGTTTATCACTTGTTAATATAAGTTGTAAAAAGGATTAAAACAAAAGAATTAAAGATTCCTAATTTCGTGGCTTGCCTAGCTTCTACTAGTAGGCGCCATCACGACTCCTGAGGGTGGAAAAATCCGGGTCGTGACAAGTTGGTATCAGAGCTCTAGGTTACATAGGTCTCACAATTCATGGACAAGCTCAGTAGAGTCTGAGGGATCAGTACGGAGACTTCTGTATTTATCCCCCATAGGCTACAAAGTTAGGAAAACTTCACATTTTTTCTTTCCTGTAGTGCGATTTTGTTTCTCAATGCTAATTGAATTTCTACTCTGTTCTCTCGCAGATGGCGAGAACACGTGTTTCCTCATCTACCGCTCAACAGCCCGAACCCTCAACAACAGCTCCCACGAGGGGTAGAGTACGAGGCCGAGGCCGTGCTAGAGGCCGAGGTAGGGACAGAGCTCAACTCCGAGTAGCAGCACCAGTGACGGAGCCTCAGGTTGATTTTGATGAGGAGGTTCCGGCCCTAGCAGTTCCGGTGGGCCCAGCTCAGGTCCTAGAGGGTTTATTGCTACCCTAGTCCTTCAGGATGCTCTGGTCTGATTAGTGGGTCTCATGGAGAGTGTCACCCGAGCAGGCTTGCTTCCTGTGGCACCAGCCATCTCTCAGGCTGGAGGAGGGGCCCAAACTCCTGCTACTCGCACTTCGGAGCAGATAGCTCCCCAGATTCAGACTCCAGCGGTTCAGCCAGTTAGAGCCTTTCAGCCGGGTGTGGTAGCTCAGACCGGCGATAGAGTGGCTATGTCTGTCGATGCTTTGTGAAGGCTAGATAGGTTCACCAAGATCTTCACTTCTACTTTCAGCGGTGCATCTGCTGAGGATCCCCAGGATTACCTAGACAGTTGCCATGAGGTTCTCAGGAACATGGGTATTTTTGAGACCAATGGGGTCGATTTTGCTACATTTCACTTATCTGGATCCGCCAAGTCCTGGTGGAGAGATTATTGCTTGGCTGAACCAGCCGGATCACCAGCCTTGACTTGGGAGCAGTTTACAGTGTTATTTCTAGATAAGTTTCTCCCCATTACTCAGAGAGAGGCCTATCGGAGGCAGTTTGAGCATCTCCAGCAGGATTCCATGACGGTTACCCAGTATGAGACCAGATTCATCGACATGGCTCGCCATACCCTTGTAATCCTTCCTACCGAGAGAGAGAGAGGGTGAAGAGGTTTATTGATGGACTTATTCACCCGAATCGTCTTCAGATGGCTAGGGAGGCTGGGAGTGAGATTACTTTTCAGGAAGCAGCCAATGTGGCCCGTAGAGTTAAGATGGTTCTGTCACAGGGAGGTGGTCATGGGTCGGACAAGAGGCCCCGCAATTCAGGCAGATTTAGTGGTACCTCGTCCGGAGGTAGATATTCATATGGTAGAGGCCATTTTCCTAGGCCTTTCCAGTCAGCACTTCAGGTTTCTCACAGTGTTTCATGTATCCGTGGTCCTCAGATATAGTATTCTGATCAGCAGTCCTACAATGCACCACCAGCTCCTATCAGTGCACCGCCGCTCCAGAGTTTTTAGGGTGGTCTTTCAGGTCGCCAGGGTCAGTCTCAGTTTCCTCAGCCGCAACACTCAGGTGGATGCTCTGAGTGTGGTGAGTATGGTCATATTAGGAGGGCTTGTCTGAGATTGGTGGGTACTCAGTCGCAACAGCAGGGTCCCCATGCTATGGTTTAGGCACCAAGTGTTCCATATCCTGCCCAGCTAGCTAGAGGTGGGGGTAGAGGTGCTAGAGGTGGAGGTAGAGGATTTAGAGGTGGAGCTCAGACCGCTAGAGGTGGAGGCCAGCCAGCTACATGTCGTCCCAGAGATGTAGTCAAGGGTGGTGGGGCACATCCCCGATGTTATGCTCTTCCAGCCATGCCCGAGGCTGAGGCTTCAGATGCAGTTATTACAGGTACGGTTCTGGTTTGTGATAGAGATGCTTCAGTGTTATTTGATCCAAGGTCTACGTACTCGTATGTGCCCTCTTATTTTATACCATATCTGGTTATGCCTAGTGATTCTTTGAGTGATCCTGTTTATGTGTCTACGCTGGTGGGTGATTCTATTGTGGTAGATCGAGTCCATCGTTCATGTATAGTTGTGATCAAGGGTCTTGAAACTCGTGTAGATTTATTGCTTCTGGACATGGTAGATTTCGATTTTATATTGGGAATGGACTAGTTAACACCTTACCACGCTATCTTGGACTGTCATGCCAAGACTGTGACCTTAGCTTTACCGGGTTTGCCCCGTTTAGAGTGGAGAGGGACTCTTGGTCATTCTACCCATAGTATTATCTCTTATGTGAAGGCTCAGCGCATGGTCGAGAAGGGGTGTTTGGCCTATTTGGCGTATGTACGTGATTCTAGTGCTGAGGTTCCTTCTATTGATTATGTGCCCGTTGTTCGTGAGTTTCCTGAGGTTTTCCCTTCAGACCTGGCAGGTATGCCACCCGACAAGGATATTGATTTCTGCATTGATTTGGATCCGGGCACTCAGCCCATTTCTATCATGCCGTATCGTATGGCCCCGCCTAAGTTAAAAGAGTTGAAGGAACAGTTGCAAAACTTGCTTGAGAAAGGTTTCATTAGACCCAGCGTTTTGCCATGAGGTGCACCGGTGTTGTTTGTTAAGAAAAAGGACGGATCGATGAGGATGTGTATTGATTACGGGTAGTTGAACAAGGTTACAATCAAGAATAAATATCCATTGCCGAGGATTGATGATCTGTTTGATCAGCTTCAGGGTGACAAGTTATTTTCAAAGATTGATTTGAGATCTGGCTACCACCAGCTGAGGATTAGGGCATCCGATGTCCCTAAGATAGCTTTCCGCACTCGGTACAGGCATTATGAGTTCTTAGTGATGTCATTCGGGGTGACAAATGCCCCAGCAGCTTTTATGGATTTGATGAACCGAGTATTCAAGCCTTATTTGGACTCATTCGTGATAGTCTTCATTGATGATATCTTGATATATTCCCGCAACCAGGAGGAGCACGAGCAGCATCTCAGAGTGGTTCTTCGGACTTTGAGGGATAGTCAGTTTTATGCTAAGTTCTCGAAGTGTGAGTTCTGGTTAAGTTTAGTTGCATTTCTGGGTCATGTTGTATCAGCAGAAGGTATTCAGGTTGATCCGAAGAAGATTGAGGCAGTCAAGAACTGGTCCAGACCAGCATCAGCTACAGAGATTCGGAGTTTCTTGGGGTTGGTAGGCTACTATCGTCGGCTCGTGGAGGGGTTTTCATCCATTGCAGCCCCGATGACCAGGTTGACCCAGAAGGGTGCCCAGTTCAGATGGTCGGACGAGTGTGAGGCTAGCTTTCAGAAGCTCAAGACAGCTTTGACTACGGCACCGATGTTGGTTTTGCCTACAGGTTCAGGATCTTGTACAGTTTATTGTGATGCATCTCGTATTGAGCTTGGTACGGTGTTGATGTAGGATGGCAAGGCCATTGCTTATGCTTCGCGACAGTTGAAGATTCATGAGAAGAACTATCCGATTCATGATTTGGAGTTGGCAGCCATTGTTCACGCATTGAAGATTTGGAGGCATTATCTGTATGGCGTGACATGTGAGGTGTTCACGGATCACAAGAGCCTTCAGTATTTGTTCAAGCAAAAGGAGTTGAATTTGAGGCAGGGGAGGTGGTTGGAGTTTTTGAAAGAATATGATATCACCATTTTATATCATCCGGGAAAGGCCAATGCGGTAGCCGATGCTTTGAGTAGGAAGTCAGCCAGTATGGGCAGTCTTGCTTATATTCCGGCTGGTGAGAGACCGCTTGCTTTGGATGTTCAGGCTTGGCCAATCAGTTCGTGAGGTTGGATGTCTCTGAGCCCAGCCGTGTACTAGCTTGCACAGTCGCTCGTTCTTCGTTATTGGAGCATATCCGAGATCGACAGTATGATGATCCCCATTTGTGTGTCCTTAGAGACACGGTGCAGTGCGAAGGTGCCAAGCAGGTTACCTTAGATGATGACGGAGTTTTGAGATTGCAGGGTCGAGTTTGTGTGCCTAATGTGGATGGGCTCCGAGAGTTGATCTTAGAAGAGGCCCATAGTTCCCGATACTCTATTCATCTGGCACCGCAAAGATGTATTAGGATTTGCGGCAGCATTATTGGTGGCGTAGAATGAAGAAGGACTTCGTTGCATATGTGGATCGGTGTTTGAATTGTCAGCTGGTTAAGTATGAGCATCATAGGCCTGGTGGTTTATTTTAGAGGATTGAGCTTCCCGAGTGGAAGTGGGAGCGGATCACTATGGACTTTGTTGTTGGACTCTCGCTGACTCGGAGGAAGTTCGACGCAGTATGGGTCATTGTTGATAGGCTGACAAAGTCAGCGCATTTCATTCCTGTGGCAGTCTTCTATTCATCTGAGAGGTTAGCTGAGATCTATATCTGGGAGATTGTTCGTCTTCATGGTGTGCCTGTGTCTATCATTTCAGACCGAGGTACGCAGTTTACCTCGCGTTTCTGGAGAGCAATGCAGCGAGAGCTGGGCACTTAGGTTTAGTTGAGTACAACATTTCATCCTCAAATGGACGGGTAGTCCGAGTGGACTATTCAGATTTTGGAGGATATGCTCCGAGCTTGTGTCATCGACTTTGGAGGCTCGTGGGATCAGTTCTTGCCTTTAGCTATGTTTGCCTACAACAACAGCTACCAGTCAAGTATCCAGATGGCTCCTTATGAGGCTTTATATGGTAGGCAGTGTCGATCTCTGATTGGATGGTTTGAGCTGGGAGAGGCTCGGTTGTTGGGTACGGATATGGTTCAGGAGGCCTTGGACAAGGTCAGGATTATTTAGGATAGGCTTCGTACAGCTCAGTCTAGGCAAATGAGTTATACAGACCGCAAGGTTCGAGATGTGGCTTTTATGGTCGGTGAGTGGGTATTGCTCCGAGTGTCACCTATGAAGGGCGTAATGAGATTTGAGAAGAAGGGCAAGCTTAGCCCTAGGTTCATTGGCCCATTTGAGATTCTTGATCGAGTGGGAGAGGTGGCTTATAGACTTGCTTTGCCGCCGAGCTTATCAGTCGTGCATCCAGTGTTTCATATGTCCATGCTTCGAAAGTATCACGGCGATCCATCCCACGTGTTAGATTTCAGCACTGTCCAGTTGGATAAGGACTTATCTTATGAGGAGGAGCCGGTGGCTGTTCTAGACCGGCAGGTTCGTCAGTTGCGATCGAAGAGTTTTCCTTCTATTCGTGTTCAGTGGAGAGGTCAGCCTCCTGAGGCATCAACCTGGGAGTCTGAGTCCGATATGCGGAGCCGTTATTCTCATCTTTTTCCCGACTCAAGTACTTCCTTCTTATGTTCGTTCAAGGACGAATGACTGTTTTAGAGGTGGAGAATGTGATGATCCAAAAGGTCATCATTTGTGTCGCAAGTGCATTCAGTGTTCCGAGGCCTAAAAACTCCCTTTTACCCCACCTTGATTTGCGTGCGTGGTCCGAACCTATATCCGGAAAGCCTTCTATGTGAAAATATGAGAAATAGAAATTTTAGAGTTAAAACAAAATTTGATTATGGTTGACTTTGGTCAACATTTTTAGCAAACGGACCCGGATCCGTGTTTCGACGATCCTGGGAGGTCCGCAGTAAAATATGAGACTTGGGCGTATGCTCAGAAACGAATTCTGAGGTCCCAAGCCTTAGAAATCAATTTTTGAAAGAAATTGTTTTACTGAATTATCTAAGAAATAAAGAAAAGAATTAATGTTTGAAACCATTGTTATCGGGCCTGTATTTTGGTTCCGGAGCTCGGTACAAACTTGTTATGATATTTGAAAGATAACTGTGAAATTTGGTAAAAACGGAGTTTATTTGACGTAAGTTGGACTTCCGGTTGGAGAGTTATGAACGATGAGAGTTCTTGATGAATATGTTGAGTTTCAAGGTTCAATTCATGATTTTACATGTTATCTTGATGAGGTGATCGCAAGAGTAGGTCATACGATGTTTTTGAGGATTTTGTGTATATTTGGTTTGGAGCCCCGAGAGCTCGGGTGAGTTTCGGGTAGGTTCCGGGATGCTTTAGGCCTTCAAAACACAGTTGTTGCAGGTTCAGAGAACATGCAGATCTCTGAACCCGTCAGAGCTGTCCACACGAAAACATGTGCGACTGCGGAAGGGGCCAGTGCGGTCCGCGGTCGGCCTTGTGCGGTGCGCTATGGAGGGTTGTGCGGCCGCAATCCATTTTGTGCGGTCCGCACAGGGCACTGGACCGCAGTACCCTCAGGAAGGCCTGTGCGGCCGCAGTCCATTTTGTGTGGTCCGCACAAGGCACTGGACCGCAGTACCCTCAGGAAGGCCTGTGCGGCCGCAGTCTGTTTTGTGCGGTCCGCACAATGGGTCTGAGAAGGGTATAAATAGATGGGATTTTCAGTCATTATTCATTTTCCAAAACCCCAAAAACATAAGAGGCAATTTTTCAAACAACCTTTCTTCTCCAAATCAATTGTAAGTCGTTTGTAACTAGTTTTCTCCAATCATTAACATCTTTTAACATGATTTCAACTTCAAATCAATGATTTTCATAGGGAAAATTGGGTGTTTTGGGTAGAACCTAGGTTTTTCAAAAAAAATGGGGATTTGGATTAGTGGGGGAATGGGTAATCGGGTTTTGGTTCGAACCTCGGGTTTTGACCATGTGGGTCCGGGGGCGATTTTTGACTTTTTGGGTAAATCTTTAGAAAACTCATTTTCATGCTTTCAAATTGATTCATTTAGCGTTTATGATGTAATTAAGTAATTTGTGACTAGATACAAGCGAATTGGCGGTGGAATCAAGGGTTAAAGCTATAATTGAAACTTGAGTTGTGTTCAATGCATCGAGGTAAGTGTTCGGTCTAACCTTAGCTTGAGGGATTAGGAGTTGAGTCCTATTTGCTAATTGCTTCTTGTTGAGTACGACGTATAGGCATGGTGACGAGTATCTATACGTTGGTGTCGCGCATGATCGTGGGTCCTAAATTGATACTTGTTGTATTCTTAAATGATACTACGAATGCTATAGTAGGTGAATTCTTGATAATGAGTAAAAACTTAAGTTTATTTTCGTGGAAGATACTTATGATTGAGAAATGGTGATAATTGAGATGAGTAGGAGTTGAGTTAATATTGGTTATAGTTGATTCTCCCTTGCCGGGACATATATACTTGTACTGTTGAATTCCCTTGCCGAGATAGTGTAGTTTATTGTTGACCCCTTGTCAGGACTGTTATTATGATCATTGTTGACGGTATATTTGGGACGGGTTGCGCGCCGCAACACTTTTATTATATATGGATCGGGTTGCACGCCGCAACATTATTATATATATTTATTGATCGGGTTGCATGCCGCAACAGATATTATATTGGATCAGGTTGCACGCTGCAATAGATATTATATTGGATCGGGTTGCACGCCGCAACAGATATTATATAGGATCGGGTTGCATGCCATAACAGATATTATATTGGATCGGGTTGCACGATGCAACAGTTATATATGTGGATCGGGTGGCATGCCGTAACAATATTAAATGATAAGAGATCGGGTTGCGCACCGCAACAGTATTGTTATTGTATCATTGTAGATATTGAATTGTCCTTTCATATCTTATTAAGTTGCTATTGGACTTGGTATGTTCCCCAAAGCGTGTACCCCCTCCCATTTAAACTTCTTATTCCTATTTATTTTCCGCCATATGTTATATAACTGCACAGGTTTATCTGGAGTCTGATCCTAGCCTTGTCACTATCTCACCGGGGTTAGGTCAGACACTTACCAACACATGAGGTCGGTTGTGCCGATGCTACACTCTGCACTCTGTGCAGATACCGGAGCAGCATTGGATCAGTAGCTTGGGAGCCAGCCTTCAGTCCACCGAGATTCCGAGGTAGTCCTGCAAGCGTCCGCAGACCCGACATCTCTTCTATCTATTATCATGTTCTGTTATCACTTGCATCCGAGACAGACTGTGTTTCTTTCCTTCAGACAATTGTATGTAGTAGTCATAGACGGTCGGTGAATATTGTGACACTAGTTTCTAGGTAGAGGCATATGTTGATTTCCGTATTATTTTGGTTTATTTTGTCTAAGTCTTCCGCTTAATCTCATATTTCGTTGTTATTTAAATGTTTATCACTTGTTAATATTAGTTGTACAAAGGATTAAAACAAAAGAATTAAAGATTCCTAATTTCGTGGCTTGCCTAGCTTCTACGAGTAGGTGCCATCACGACTTTCGAGGGTGGGAAATCCGGGTCGTGACACCTTGAAGTCTCCGTAAAGCAGCTAACAGATAGTCATTAACGACCGGCACAAGCAGACATACCTGGATCTGTACAAAAGATGTGCAGAAATGTAGCATGAATACACCACAACCTCGGTAGAGTAGTGACGAGGACAAATCAAGACACCTACTAGGATATAAATAAACAGTGAGAAAACGTAATAAGGTTAAATAATGAAAAGTGAAAAAATAATTGATATATAACACAAGATAATAGCATGAACTACAGGAATTTAAGCATGAAAATAATATAAAGGAAGCAATAAAAGAGAACCACAGTGGTCATATACGAACAACAACTGATGGAACAAGGAAGATCAAAGCAACAAGAAATGTTCCTTCCAAAACTCTTTGCAGCACGAGATAAACAACAAGAATTACAACAAGGTACCACCTCGTGTACAATAAGAATCACAACCGAGGTACCACCTCGCATAAATCAAGAATCACAACTAAGGTACCACCTCATATTCATATTTTCAATTTCAATCACAATCTTTCCTTATACCGTTGCATGAGCCTTACATTTGAAATAGGTTTTGAAAATAGTTTTTCCGAAATAGCTGCATGCGCTTTAACCCACCTTATGACGTTGTATTCTTCACGTAGGTCCCCTACAAGCAACACACACATAAGTCCCACCTTATACCGTCGCATGCACATTAACCCCAAGCCTTATACCGCCCGCATGCGCGTCAATATCACATTACAATAACAACTCGCACCACAAGTACTCATATATCACAACTTGCTAACAATCAACAATATCAATATTTTCACAACAATAGCACATGGCTCCACCACAACGGGTACAAGAATATCAACAACAACAATGAATGTAAAATGCTCAACAAGGAAGATGTTTCAATAATAACAATTTCGCCTCAACGTGATAACAGTTTTCACAACTTCAACAGCAATAACTCAAGAATAAGATAATGTATAACCATGATATTAAATAAAAATAACTCGCAATGGAAGAGATAATGTATAACAATGACTTCAAATAATGGAGATCAACAAGGAAAGAGATAACATGAACAATAACTTCAAGTAATGATAATCAACAATGAAAGAGATAACATGAACAATAACTTCGAATAATGATAATCAACAACAAAAGAGATAACAAGCAACAATAATTGTCACAATCCAAATTGATGGGCCGCGACGGGTGCCTGAGTCCTACCTGTCAAACACCCCTAAGCATGTGTCTAAGATATGAACCTGAGTAACATTTGTTGAATTACGAAAATAAGATACAAGAAGGAAACATGCGTTCAAGGCATATGCACGTATATAGGCAGAATATAGTGGGCGAGCCGGCAAGGCAGCTATAGACAACTATACATCCAAAACTGAAAGCCGACAAGGCCACATATAACTCAACTAGACATATTGTCTATAGACCTCTAAAAGAAACATAGCTATACAAAGATAGGACTGAGCCACGTCATACCCATATACATATATATATACATATATATATATATGTATATGGGTATGACGTGGCTCAGTCCTATCTTTGTATAGCTATGTTTATTTTAGAGGTCTATAGACAATATGTCTAGTTGAGTTACGTATCGTACCAAAACCAAAGAAGCTCCGGATCAAGTGGAGCACGCCAAATCTCGCTGATTAGGGATCCTAAGGAGGGGGACCGTCAGCTTGCCTACTTGTACCTGCGAACATGAAACGCAGGCCCCGTGAAATAGGGCGTCAGTACGAAAAATGTACTGAGTATGTAAGGCATGAAAATTAGTACGTAACAGACATAGATAAAACACGGAATATAGAAATACGTCTTTAAATCTGAATAACTTTGTAAATTCTAAAACGTTTATAACGTTATGCACATGTGTATAAATGTCGTGTCATGCATAGGTATGTGTGTACGTAATATCATCAAGCCACTGAGGGCATCCCATCATATCGTCTCGGCCATTGTGAGCACATCATCAACATATACCAGTTAATCAGGTGATGGTGCATATATAACGCCGTAACCTTTTCCCATATTTCACATACATATATTTACATATATACGCATATATAACGCCATCTGGTCATGGGTCAATGCACATGTATAAATGAGTGAAATGCATGAAAAATACGTAATAATCTCAATATTCCTTCCGGATAAACTTTTTCAACCGTGTATTATTCTGAGACCCATGAACAGAAGATAATAATATTTTTCATGGGGAATCAAGAATGTAGACACCCCTACTATTTCTATGAATAGAGTAATTTATAGAAACTGTGCGTTTGTTCGTTTCTTCAGTATAATTGGACCATGTCAAAAGAAAGAAGAGAGGGTCTTAACATACTTGTTCCTGGAATTATTTGAACGAATTTGCTTCTACGAAATATGGACAAAATTCTGCTTGAAATTTTGAAACGAAATTTGGTTGCTCTTTGAAATTTTAATCGAAATGTTGGCTAAGGAGTTGAATTGATGAACGAAAATGATTCTGCTTTCTCACATTTTTGGTTTTAAGACAGAATGCAAATGTTGATTGATCTTTACCAATTTTATTGGATAATGCTCACAAGAGTCTTCATTAGATAAGACTTGTAAATTAGCCCTTTAAACCTTTTATGACACATGTAAAGGTGAATAATGAGTCACCTTAAACTAAAAGGGGGAGGGGGGCTGGCACGTTTCTTTTTTTGGGGTGATTTTGTTAATTTTTATTCACTTATTAGTTAACTGGGTAATATTTCGTTATCCGGTAGTTAACCAACTACCCGCATAATTTCAAAAATTATCTCAAATTACTTAAAATTCTATTTATTTTTAATATACTATATATATACTCTATACATTATACTACAGTGGTCATGTGGTACCTTCATGGTACTAGTTCATAATCATCGGGTATTATCGCTTGACCCGTATTTTATTCCAAATTGGCCACTTTCAACAAAACTCGTTTTTTTTAATTCGTGTACCCTTTATCCTTCATGACACTTATTTCTCACTTGTTATAAATAGCGTAAATACGTTAACATCAAGATGATCTCATCCCCGAGTCTACGTCGGTTAACTGAAAACGAAATTTTAACGTACGAAAAATGCGATATGTAACAATAATAAATGCAACAAGTTCAACTAAAGCATGAGAACAATTTATCAACTAGGATGAAAAACAAGTGTTAAGAAAATCATTTAAGGCATGTAAGGATAGACTAACACAAGTAAGGATAAATTGTTTATGAGAAGTTAGAACATGATATGACAATTCAATTAACACATGGATAGAGGGTAAGTAGCCTAAACTGGTCAAATACCACGTACAATTTATGTACCCACTCATCACATTGCATGCACAGCCTTCACATAGCACAAATGAATTTATCAATACCAATCCAAAGGGGTAGTTCCCCCACACAAAGTTAGGCAAGATACTTATCTCAACTTAGGCAAATCAACCCTCGAAAATAGTTTTTCTCCTAAAATTCGCTACCACATGGCTCAAATCTAACCAAAATCAACTTAATATCATCAAACAATGCAAGGGAAATCAATTACAAAAGAAAAAGGCATGATCTTTATACTTTCCTCAAAAGTCAATAAAATTCAATTCGGGGCTCGCCCAATCAAAATCCGGGTCTAATGGTAGATTTCAAATACCCATAAACCCACGAGTTCTTATATGTGATTAGTTTCAAAATCCGAGTCTAAATCGACTCTTAAAACTCAAATTCTTATTTTTCAAAAATTTAACAAAGTTTTCACAAATTTTCACTTTGATTCACATGATTTTGATGTTATAATCTAAGATGTATTGATGGAATATGATCATAAACAGATTAGAATCACTTACCCAAAGTTTGTAGGTAAAAATCCCCTCTCCAAATTGCCTCCTATCGAGTCTAGGGTTCAAAAAAGAGAGAATATTTTCAAAAATCCTGTCTCCCAGCCCCCTTTTGTACCAGCTGCAGATGTCGTATTTGCGACACAAGGTTCGCATTTGCGAGCCTTAGCTATTGCAGACCAGGGCTCGCATTTGCGAACCTTGAAAGCATAAGTCAACATTGCATTTGCGATAAAAGGCTTCGCAATTGCGAAGCTGGAAACTTCGCAAAAGCGAACAAATGTTCGCAAATGCTAACTTAGTCCAAATCCTGCCGAATTCACAAATGCGAAGGGGAAGTCGCAATTGCGACATTTGAGCCTCCACTATTACCTTCGCAATTGCGAGGTTGGTGCTCGCAATTGCGATAACTGAGCTCCAACAACACTAGCAATACATTTTCAGTTCAAAACCATTCCGATACATATCCGGAACTCATCCGAGCCCTCAAGGCTCCAAACCAAACATTCACACAAGTCTAAAAACATCATACAAACTTGCTCGTGCGATCAAAACACAAAAATAACGTCTAAAACTACGATTTGAAATCTAAAACGCATGAGTTTCATAGTAAAGTTCAAGAATTTCTAGAATTACAACTAAGCGTCCGAATCCTATCAAATCAACTCCAAACGACACCAAATTTTGCAAACAATTTTTAAATAGCATAATAGACCTATTCCAAGTCCCAAAATCAAATTCTGAGCTCGATAGATAAAAGTCAACCTATGGTCAAATCTTTCAACTACAAATTGCCAAATTTCGGAAAATCAACACAATTCAACCTCGGACTTTTGAAATCAATTCTAGGCATACGCCCAAGTCCGAAATCACGATATGAAGCTATTAGAGTCATGAAAACATAGTTCTGGATCATTTTCATAAAAGTCAAAGTTTTGTCAACATTTCTAATTTAAACTTCTTAGTCAAGAATCAAATGGTCCAAATTAACCTGAAAGCTTCCCAGAACAAAAACTAATCAACCCCGCAATTCATAGACTAACGTGCATAAGGACATACCTGAAGTGATGAATAGATGAAGATAATGACTCTCCATGTTATGTTCGGTCTCCCAGGTCGCCTCCTCGACTGGGTGACCCCTCCATTGAACCTTTATTGAAGCAATGCTCTTTGATCTCAACTTTCGGACTTGTTGGTCCAGCCACCGGCTCCTCAATATAAGTCAAATCCTCATCCAATTGGAATGTGTTGGAGTCTAGAACATGAGACGGATCACCATGATACTTTCGAAGCATAGAAACATGGAAATCCGAATGAACTGCAGATAAACTAGGTGGCAAAGCAAGCGTGTAGGACACCTCACCATTCCTCTCAAGGATCTCAAAAGGTTCGATATACCTAGGGCTCAATTTGCCCTTCATCCTGAACCTCATCACACCCTTAATAGGTGAAACCCAGAGTAAGACTCACTCTCCAACCATGAATATAACATCGTGAACCTTCTGATCCACATAACTCTTCTGTTTGGATTAGGCTGCACGAAGCCAATCCTTGATCATCTTGACTTTCTCTAAGGCATCTCAAACAAAATCTGTGCCTAATAACTTAGCCTCTCCCCGCTCAAACCACCCAACTGGAGAACGACAACGTCTTCCATATAGGGCTTCATGAGGAGCCATCTGAATACTCGATCGGTAGTTGATATTGTAGGCGAACTCCACAAGCGGCAAGAATTGATCCCAAGAACCCTCGAAATACATAACGTAGGCACAAAACATATTCTCCAAATCTAAATGGTGAGCTTGGCCTGTCTGTATGTATGAGGATGAAATGTTGTACTCAACTCAACCCGTGTACCTAACTCATGTTGTAAAGCTCTCCAGAAATGCGATGTGAACTGTGTACCCCGATTAGAGATGATGGATACTGCCATACCATGAAGTCGGGCAATCTCGTGGATATAAACCTAAGCCAGCTGCTCTGAAGAATAGATAGTCACTACCGGGATGAAATGAGCCGACTTGGTCAACCTGTACATAATCACCTATACCGCGTCAAATCTCTTCTAAGTTCATGGGAGCCCAACAATGAAGCACATGGTGACACGCTTCCATTTTCACTCGGGAATCTCAAGTCGCTAAAGCAAATCACCCAGCCGCTGATGCTCATATTTTACTTGCTAATAATTTAGGCACCGAGCTACATACTCCACTATGTCTTTCTTCATTCTCCTCCACCAATAGTGTTGTCTCAAATCCTAATACATCTTAGCGGCACCTGGATGAATGGAGTATCGTGAATTGTGGGCCTCCTGAAAAATCAACTCACGCAACTTTTACAACTTCAACACCAATAACTCAATAATGAGACAATGTATAACCATGATATTAAATAAGAATAACTTGCAATAGAAGAGATAACGTATAATAATGACTTCAAATAATGGAGATCAATAAGGAAAGAGATAACATGAACAATAACTTCAAGTAGTGATAATCAACAATGAAAGAGATAACACAAACAATAACTTCGAATAATGATAATCAACAACGAAAGAGATAACACGCAACAATAATAGAGGCAATAAGTTCAACTAAAGCATGAGAACAATTATCAATTAGGATGTAGAACAAGTATTAATGAAATCATTTAAGGCATGTAAGGATAGACTAACATAAGTAAGAGTTGATTGATTATGAGAAGTTAGAACATGATACGACAATTCAATTAAAGCATGGAAAGAGTCTAAGTACCCTAAACCGGTCAAATACCACGTACGATTCGTGTACCCACTCGTCACCTTGCGTACATCACTTTCACATACAACAACAACAACGACCTAGTAAATTCCACTACCCCTACCACGAGGGAGTAGAGAGGCTGTTTCTGAAAGTCTCTCGACTCAAGAAGATGAAAAGAGAAAAGAGACAATTGTGAGCACGTGATTTTTGCCTCACGAAAACTACTCCAAAATAAATCAAAAATAAAATTAATTTCTTTTAGTGTGCAATTTTAGAATTTGTGTTGCGTTTATTAATTGTTTGTGTTTTGTCCGTAAATGTTAACATTGTTATAATTAAACGAAAATAAAAATACATGTTGCATGCATATCTAGGATTTAATTATGCATTTAAAAAATAATTGAAATAAAATCACAAAAATATTCATCCACCCCATCCCTATATAAGTCCAAACCCCTACCCCGGCCCCCTAACTAAACACCCCCCCTCTCCACTGTTCATCATCGTCTCAAAAAACACACCCCTAACCCTAGCCGCCCTAATTCCCCATTGCCTGAAACCCGGCGGCAACAACGCCGTCGGTCACCACCTAAACACCCCAAACTCATCACAACCTCCTCTTCACGGATCTGGCATTAGTTTCCTTCGAATCAGGTCCCAACTCTTCGAATCTTAAATCGAAGGTTGGCCTGAAAACCTTATCTTCTCCAATGGCCTCCAAAGTAACACCACAGCTTCCCCTGAATACCCTCACCACGGATCTGTTAGTAGCATGGCTCGAATCCTCCTGGAACTGCTCGAATCTTCATTTGAAGATTCGAGTGAAACCTGACCCTATCCCAACCTACCTCAAACTCACACCAGTTACCCACCTGACCTCCCTCGTGCCTAGAATACCATTGGTTTGATTCGAATATACCTAGAAATGTTCGGATTTGAAATCAAAGAATCAGAAACCCTAAAAAATTTCAATTTTTGGGTTCTGCCCCAAATTAAATAAAAGGTTGGGGTGTAATCGACCTTAGTCGAAGTATTTTCAGTTGATAATACTTCGACTAAGGTCTGTTTGATTTCAAAAGTTCGAATCCAAGTTGCCCCTGTGTCCGTGTGAATTTGAAGAAGTAAAGGTATTTTCCCTATTTTTCTTTTGTTTCCTATGTGTATAATGTTGTTTGTTTCAGTAGCTGGTGTAATTTTTCATATTTGTTTAGTTGGTTCTGTGATTCTATCTCATACCCGTCTATTTGATCAAAATTATACTATTGTTTCTGTTGGTATGATTACTTACAATGTGTGTAATCGACTCGATTAAGTTCGTCGATTAGTTATAGTATGAATTCTCGTTTATGATAATACTGATTGAAACAATTTGTTTCTATTTTTATAGACTGTTTGTTGACAATTGTTGTAGATAATCAGTTTAATTAATACTCGTCAATTAAATCACCCTTGTTTATATTTCAATGAGTCTGTCAAAATAAATGTTGTGTATATATTGTTTCCTGAACATTAAGTTTCAGGGCATTGTTAGTATATTGACAATGCTCCTGTGTTTGTTTGATTTTAGTCCAATGTTGAAATTCAGTTTAACTTGTTATGTTGAATTCAGTATAATGTTGTTGTGATGTTGGGTTTGAATTCAAGTTTACAGGGGTTGGTTAAATACATCTATGTTAAGAAGTTGATTAGGATTGGTTCTAGTTGTTTAAATCAGAAAGATAACTAAGCCTGGATAGATTATAAGATCTGTTTTGTATCAGATTCTGATTTTTGTATTAAGGGCAGTAATAACAGTAGGATTTCAGGGTATTTCTGGGATAGAATAGTGAGGGTAATATGATAGTATAGTGGGCTGAAAGTGGAATGTTAATGGCTATTACTTAATGAGATAATGGGAAACAAAGGGTAATGGGCTGCTGAAATTCAGGATAAGATCACTTAATGAGATTTAAAGTAGAAAAAGCAGATTTTAATGGGACTTTCTGATTTTAAAAGAAGAAAGGGTCCAGGCAGCATTTAAGATAAGGGGGGTAGACCTGTATAAATACAGGAAGCAGATTTTTAGAAAAAAAAGATCAGATTTTAAGGCAGATTTTTTTAAGAGAGAGATTTGGAGAGAGATCTGATTGGAGAGATTTTGAATACACAGAAGAGAGACATTAAGAGGAAAAAGAGAGAAAAAATCTGGAGGAATACACATAAATACATATATACAGAGAGAAAATCTGGACAGAAAGAGAGGAAAACTGAACAGAAAAATCAGAAATAGGAATTTGAAACAGATAGAAGAAAGAAACTGAAATCTGAAACAGATAGAAGAAAGAAACTGAAATCTAAAAATGTTATTTTTCTAGAATCTATCCGTTGTTTGTTTGTGGATATTGTTCAGTTCAAATCTGAAATTTTTCTCAAGTTTCTGTTACTGTTCATCTGGGTTAACGGGTCTTGTTCAGACCTGCTGTGTTATTGGTATATTCTGCTGATTTTGTTACTGCTGCTACTGGTGAAATTTACTCCTTCTACCTTCATTTTCAGGTACATATCTTTTAAACTCATGTTGTGAAAAGCTTCAGCACGGCAAATAAATGAAGTTTGGAGTTATAATTCTGTCTTCTATTCATCTAAGGTCTTTAGTGTAAAAGTTTGGTTTTGTTTCAATTGATTAATATAGTAGCATGTTTTGACGTGATGACTATAAGTTAAATGTCATTTCTTGAAGTTCGTATAAGTGTTGTAATAAGGTTAATTTCGAAATTTTCATTAAGTGAAGATATAATTGAGTTGTCAAGGTAGGGAACATGCCATAAAGTTGGCCATTATTTAAATTTTATGGTATTGTTAGCTAAGTAAAGAGTAATGTAGAAATATCAAGAAAACTACATTACTAACCTCTGTTGTTAAATAAGGTTAAAATGATGTTGGTGGTATTTTTCGTATATAAGATAACGGGTGTGTGTATAACCATTAGTGAAAGGTGGTTTGATATAGCTCGTTACGATGTTAAATGTTATGAATGTTTCAGACGTACAATTATGTTGCATGTAAGGCAAATTTTATTGAATCGATTTGTATAATAATTCCCTTTCTTATCAACTTGATGCCTATCTACCATCGTAAACAAATTAACCAAACGATTACAACTTTGGATTAAAAACAAGTAATGTAGAAGGTGATTAGGTTTATAAATTATAACATTTTTTTAAAAAAATATAAAAATAGCATTCGCCTCAAATAGAATAATGAAAATTCTTCGAAAATATCACTTCCTTTCTTACATCAATTCTTTCCCAATTTTATACGTAATTCGCACGTTGTTTATTTGGGTAGGCAAATATTGTATTCACTAAATGGTAGTATTAATCACACGTTGTTTATTTTTACTCCTTGAATTCGAATGGTTTGAGGAATATAATTCATACGCGAAAAAGTATAATTTGTGATCAACGTCCAATAAATTATAAATTTTTTCAAGGAATTTAGAGACTAGAGGAATATTTATTTCTCATGATGTTCACATAAAAATACGTAGATATAATAAACAATCTGTAAACAAATTTATACTACCATCAAGAATATTTTTATGATTAGGGATACGTTCGCGTAACCTGATTATATTTCTAAAAGCAACTCGGATTATGCGTTCGCGCAACTTCGAGTGAATATTTAATAAAAGGGATTTTTCGGAGAATAGCAAATGAATTTCCTAAAAACCCGAGATGTGCGGTTCACTATTTAAGAAAGACGAACGTTCTTAATTTTATTTTAAGCGCAGTTTCGAATATCAGATAAAAATTTTTTTTATAATAAAAATATAAAAATATTATCAACCTTTTTGTGTACACGTATGCGTGGCACGATTCTCTACAATTATAAAAGGTATATAATACGAATATACGTACGCGTAATTCGTTTATATAAATTGTAAACAATAAACAGAAGCGGTAACAAAATCATGCAATAAAAATGTAAAATCGAGATAATTAAGCCAAGAATAAAAACAGTTAAGCGACCGTGCTAGAACCACGGAATTCGGAAATGCCTAACACCTTCTTCCGGATTAACAGAATTCCTTACTCAGGATTTCTGGTTCGCAGAATAACAAACAGAGTCATATTCTCCTCGATTCAGGGATTAAAACCGGTGACTTGGGACGCCTTAAAATTCCCAGGTGGCGACTCTGAAACAAATAAATAAATCCCGTTTCGACTGTCCTTTAATTGGAGAAAACTCCCTATGCACCTCCCGCGGGCGCGGTAAAAAAGGAGGTGTGACAGCTCTGGCGACTCTGCTGGGGACCGAACCCAGAATCTCTGGTTCAGGGTTCAAGAATTCGAGCTTAAAATAATTGTTATAGTTGGCTTTATTTATTATCTGATTTTTTTACATGATATATGCCCAATGTGCTAAATGACACTTTTACCGCTTTAATATTATTTGAATTATGAATATATACAACTGCTACGAAACCCCCTTCTTTCTGAGTCTTCTAAATTTATGGTGCACACGTGCGCGTGGCCCACCTTTCTGTTAAAGTCATACCAAATAAGACGAAGTTGGGACAAGTAACTAGGCCGGGTAGACTTTCGTGCTCCCGGTACGTTGCCCCCACTTCGGCTCAAACTGTCCGTTTGGGTGAGCCAGGTTTAGAACAATATGCCTCAGGTTTTTCACCTAGAATAACTCAGCCATGTACCGGATCCCTAGTAGGAACGTCTATTTGCATCATGTACATTTGGCCTTGGAGACTCAACACAGGGGTTGGGTCTGTCTAGGACAGGTGAACCTGAAATAAAAAGACCATCCTGATGCATCCTACTTGCTACCTGTGCATTCATTTGCCTCGAATTTGCTTGTTGACCAGCTTAATTGAAAATATTTTTGAGAGCCGAGGAATAAAATGGATTATTTTTAGAATATTCACAAAAAATAGTTTTAAACCTTGAAATAAAAAGTGTTTAATAAATAAAAATTGAAAATGATTTTTTTTTAGTGTATATTTTCAAAATGAGTCTTGACTTTATTAAAATTAAATTTCAGATACAAAATGAGCACCACACAAAACCCCCATCCACGAATACAGACGAGTTTCTATTTCAGCTTCAAATGTGGTGGTATGAATTAGGCGAAGACGGTCAAAAATGGGTCGTCAAGCATTTGGGAAATCTCACGGATATTATGAAAGTTAAACCCTGTGATGATCTGATTGCGGCGTTAGTAACTTTTTGGGACCCTGTTCACAATGTCTTTCGTTTCTCTGATTTCGAGCTTACTCCTACATTAGAGGAGATAGCTGGATATGTTGGTTTTGACGGAAGTCTAAGAAATCAAAACCTAATATTTACAAAGGCTCCCTCGGTACATCGATTCTTCGGTCTTCTGAACATCAGTAATCAAATCAGGAAAAGCAATGTCATCAACGGATGTTGTTCTTTCAACTTCTTGTATTCAAGGTTCGGAAAGCCAGATGGATTTGAAATTCACGAGAAAGGCCTTACTAACAAGCAAAACAAAGACACCTGGCAGATTCACCGTTGCTTCGCCTTCATAGTGGCTTTTTTAGGAATCATGGTCTTCCCAAACAAAGAGCGAACAATTGATATTCGCACGGCAAAAGTTGTACAGGTCCTCACCACCAAGGAAAATCACACTCTTGTCCCGATCATTCTCTCAGACATTTATCGGGCGTTGACTTTATGTAAATCAGGAGCAAAAGTCTTCGAAGGATGCAAAATTTTGTTGCAAATGTGGGTGATTGAACATCTCCAATATCAGCCCAAGATCATACAGTATGGGCCAAGCAATGATAATTTCATCGAGAGTTATGAGGAAAGAATAAAAGATTATAAGTCCCCAGAAGGAATAGAAGCATGGGTATCTCATCTAAGGGCTTTAATGGCAAATCAAATTGAGTGGACTTTGGGATGGCTCCCGATGAGGGAAGTGATACACATGTCAACCTCAAGTAGTTATTTGCTACTATTGGGATTGAGAAGCATCCAGCCATATGCGCCACTAAGAGTTCTAAGACAACTAGGGAGATACCAAGTAGTTCCTGATGATGAAGATTTGAGTATGCAAGTAATCGAATTACACCCGGAAGCCACTATTCCCGAGGCTCTAATTCAGCAGATGTGGAATGGATGTCGATACTTGAAAAATGATACTCAAGTCCCAGACACTACAAGGGGTGAGATAAATCGTGGATATGCAAGGTGGTTTGAGAAACGGTCTCGTGTGGATGATGTACCAGAACCCGAGTTAAGAAGGCCAACAAAAAGACCCCATGTTCAAAACTTTAATGATAAAATCCAAGAGCGGTTGACTTGGGGAGAAAAGGAAAAAGGGTACAAAGCAACTATCCATGCCCTAAAGGAAAATCTGAGGAGCCTCAGTCTGGAGAAAGATTTGCAAGCACAAGAAGTCGAAGGCGAGAAGAAGAGTTTAGCTTGTGAGAATGAAAATCTTCACGCTCGATTTCAAAAAATGAAAAGAGCTTCTGAAACACCAATGAGGAGTTGGAAGGATCAAAAACCCATCGCCAATCTTTTTGAAAGAATGCAAGATTATGATTCCATTCTTGCAGAAAACGAAAGGGCGTTGAGCAAAGCTAAAGAAAGAATCCAACAATTAAACGAAGAAGCCAGATCTAATAAGGAACGCCAAGTAAGGCAATCCGAAGAAGACAGGGCACAATTCAAAAAGGAAAAAGACCATTGGATACGTTCAGAAGACCAACTTCGTGCACAACTAGAAGAGGCAAGAAGATACAATAGAGAACATCAACAAGCGGACATCGACAGAGAAAGAGCGCAGGCAAGATTAGAGAAGGCCAGACTCCGAGCTCTATTAGAGTCAGCTCTAGATCGTGAAGACCGTGTCAGAGATATAGCCACCACTCGCCAGCAGCAATTGCAGAACCAAGACCAACGTCTCCAAGATTTCAGGGCACAAATCCACGACCTGGCGGTCTACACCTCTCAAAGTTATGTAAACTGCCAAGGAATGTATTATGAAAGGTTTACAGAGCATGCACCCATTTTTGCCCATCATCTAGCAATGGAGTTGGAAAGGATGTATCGTACGCTGGGAGGTCATCCAGGTCAAGCCCCACATTGAGCAAATAATCCAATGATTGACAACAAAAGTGGAAAGTGGGGCATGTTGTGAGATGTTAAGAGTTGTATCTTTTATTTGATTTGAGTATGTGTGTTTCAAACCATTTTCTTATAAAGGTTTTCAAATGTAATGTCTGTTCCATCTTTGTATAATAAATAAAAGTGTTTGCCTTAGGTCCGAACTACGCAAGGTCTGATTCATGCGGGGGCATGATACGTAGGCAATCTCTATAAGATTCGACCACAATACAATAAAAAATGTATATAAGAAAATAAAATAAGAGTGAACAACAATAAAAGACCAAGAAAAGCTGGGATGACACAAGCAGCCAAGCAAATGCATAATAGAAATGGGTTATTTGTCTAGGAGCATTGCATCTCAACGTGTAATTATATATGTGTTAAACTCTCAAAACTAACAAGTTTGCTCATTTCCAGAATTCAAGCAGTTAGTTTCTCTAAAGAGTATACTGGCATATTATCATTATCACACGAGATCAAAAGGACCAATACCCGAAAGTATGTCTATCCCAGATGTTGACACAGGTATTGAGATAGAGGAGATGGATGTCGGGAAAATGAAAGAAGAGATGTTTAAACTCAAGCAGCAAATGGCTGAGATGTACCAGGCCTGGTCTACAGGGCAGTCACCCCCATCTTACCCAACTAACCCTGCTCCATCAATGGCCCAAACTCAGGATAATCTTACCACTGAATTATCCCCAAATTTCCCCATCTACCAACACTACCAAGGCACCACCTCTCAGACACAGCAGTCTCCCCCTCCTAAACCAGTTCCATACTTTCCTCCACCAGTGACTCCTATTTTCGTAGCACCTCCCCCGGCTACATTCCACAAATCTCCTAGTGAGCCCATATTCCAGGCCCAGGACAATCAATATTACCCCCGGAGCCCACCTTCAAGGCCTCCGAAATCCATTCAACTACTCCTCGTTTTGACCTCCCAACCGAAATTGACAAACCAGTCAAAAATGTTGAACAAGAAGAGATGTTCAGAAAGGTCAAAAGCCTAGAACAATTGTTCCGAGACATGCTAGGGTTAGGAGGATAGGTCAGTGTGGCCTACAAAGATTTATGCTTATTCCCAAATGTGCAATTGCCAGTTGGCTTCAAGTTGCCCAAATTTGACCTATACAATGGGCACGGCGACCCAGTAGCCCACTTAAGGGGTTTCTGTAGCAAGATGCGAGGAGCTGGGGGAAAGGACGAATTATTGATGGCTTACTTCAGTCAAAGTTTAAGCGGATCAGCTTTGGAGTGGTATACACGCCAGGACCATGGGAGATGGTACACCTGGGATGACCTGGCACAGGCATTTGCATACCATTTCCAATACAATCTGGAAATCATCCCAGATCGACTATCTTTGACAAAATTTGAGAAAAAACACAATGAAAGTTTCAGAGAGTATGGCTTCCGGTGGAGAGAACAGGCAGCAAGAGTGGATCCTCCTATGAAGGAGAGTGAAATGGTAGACTACTTCCTCCAAGCCTTGGAACCAACTTACTATGCCCATTTGGTTTCAGCGGTAGGTAAATCATTCAACGAAGTAGTAAAAATGGGAGGTATGGTGGAAGAAGGCCTCAAGACAAATAAAATCATGAGCTATTCGGCCATCAAAGCGACTACTCAAGCTATTCAAGGCGGGGTAGGAGGAATCGGAAGAAAGAAAAGGGAAGAAGCAGCGGTAGTTGATTCAGGAACTTGGTTGGGATCGAGAGGTTCACCTCCTTACTATAATCAACATCGACCTCACCAATCAACTCACCACCACAATTCATCTCAACACTACTATCACCCTTCGGAAACCTCATTTTTCCATCAACCATACACAAGCATACAATCATCCACCGGCACACGCTAACTGGCGTGCTCCTGTCATACCAGGTACTTACCCACGAGCCTATCCCAGACCAGGTTTCAGGCCTAGGCCAGCATTCAGGGGAGAAAGGGAATAGAAAAAGAAAACCTACACTCCATTGGGAGAGTCCTACACTAGTCTGTTCCACAGGTTGAGACAGCTAGACATGCTAAGACCAATACAATCCAAGCTACCCAATCCTCCTCCAAAGAATCTGGACTACACCATTAGCTGTGAGTATTGTTCCGGTACACCAGGCCATGATACGGAAAAATGCTGGCATTTAAAAAATGCAATACAAGAGCTAATTGATACTAACAAAATCGAGGTTCAAACCCCCGAAGCTCCCAATATCAACAGAAATCCAATGCCAGCCCATCAAGAGGCTAATATGATAGAAATAGTACAGGTTGATAGGGAGACAAAGAAGTTGTCACAAACTGTCATGATGATCAGGTCTCATGAAGCCAAGCCGGATAAGCAGTTAACAGAGGAGAAGTCGGTACTTAAGCAAAACAGAAATGATGATGAACCATTTGTGGTAGTCGAGAAGGGATCTTCGAGCAAAGTAGCCACAAAGCCAGAAAGACCGAAAGTGATAGTACCAGGGGTTGCCAGCAAACCCATTGTATTCGTGGAAGGAGCCCGTACAGATCGGGTTATTATCAAACCTGTAACCCAGCTACCAGTGATCAACAACAAGGCCATTCCATGGAACTATGAATGGGTGACTGTAATGTACAAGGGAAAAGAAGTCAAGGAAGAAGTCTGTGAGGTGCAAGGCTTGACTCGTTCGGGAAGATGTTTTACTCCCGAAGAGTTAAGAAAAACTAAAAATAATCCAACACCAATAAAGAGAGCTGTGACGGAAGAAGAAGCGGAAGAGTTTTTAAGAAAAATGAAGCTCCATGATTATTCTGTTGTGGATTAACTGAAGAAGACGCCCGCTCAAATTTCATTATTATCATTATTGATCCATTCAGAGGAGCACCGTCTGGCTTTGATGAAAATCCTGAATGAGGCTCACGTTCCTGATAAAATCTCTGTAAATCATTTGGGAAGAATAGCCAACAGAATCTTTGAGGCAAACAGAATTACATTTTCTGATGATGAATTGCCTGTGGAAGGTACTGAGCACAACAGAGCTCTTTACCTCACCGTGAAATGTGAAAACTCCGTAGTAACCCGGGTATTGGTTGACAACGGGTCAAGTGCAAACATCTGCCCTCTCTCCACTTTAAGCAAATTGAAAATCAAAGAGGAGAGGATCCAGAAGAATAGTATTTGCGTACGGGGGTTTGACGGTGGAAGCAGAGATTCATTTGGCGACATAGTGTTGGAACTGACAATAGGGCCGGTTGAATTCACGATGGAGTTTCAAGTACTAGACATAACTGTTTCTTATAATCTGTTGTTGGGTCGACAATGGATCCATGCTGCTAAAGCAGTCCCGTCAACACTACATCAGGCGGTCAAGTTTGAATGGGATCATCAAGAAATAGTTGTGCATGAGGAAGAAAGTTTAAATGCTCACAGCAGTGCCATTGTACCGATCGAGGGAATAGAAAATGACCAGGGACCATGGGTTTACCAGGTGTCCGACACAGTGTCGGTAGAGAAAATTCCAGAGGGGAAGTACATTCCGAATCCAAAGATAACCTCTGCATCAGTCATGGTAGCCTATGAAATGTTAAAAAATGGTTTTATACCCGGCAAAGGTCTGGGCTCATCTTTGCAAGGAATTATACAACCAGTATCTCTCCCCGAGAACTGGGGAACATTTGGTTTGGGATTCATACCCACTGTCACCGACGTGAGAAAGGCCAGAAAGCTGAAACAAAAGGCATGGGTTCTTCCAAAACCAGTCCCACATCTATCAAAGTCTTTTGTCAAGACCGGTGCTAAAAATCGCCCGATAACAACAATTCCTAAATCCCTGGTCAATCCTGAGGAGGAATTAATTGAAAGATTCGAGAAATTGTTTGACGATGTGAATATGGTGGAAAGCGGGGAAGGTTGTAGCAACGCAGAAGTTCAATTCGTTGGGCCAGAAACAAAGCTTAATAATTGGAAAGCCACTCCTCTCCCCATTCGAAAGGAGTCTTGGTAGTTTATTTTGATTTTCCTTCAGTTTGTTTGGGTTACCTCAGGGTTGTAATCCCAATGCTTATCTTACAGTTTGTTTGAAGTGTGCAAACCTTGTTATCTTTCATCATCCAATAAAATACAGTTTCCTTTTTCATTATCATTCCTGATAGTTTTCTTTTCCTTTTCTTCTTTTTCTGTACAGTTCTTTTTACGCTGGCTCTAGTGATATGGCATGCATGAGGAATCCTCAGCCCAGTCTTAAAAATCAATCTGGTTCCGAAATAATAATTCAAGAAATATATTGTGATTATGAATCAGAATATGATGAAGATGAGGTTTTTGAAGAGATTAGTAAAGAGTTAATTCACTTTGAGGAAAAAATCAAATCTAACCTGAGTGATACCGAGGACATCAATATAGGGGACATGAATAATATCCGGGAAACTAAAATAAGTGTCCATCTCGAACCAATGATCCGAGAAGAGTTAATTGAAGCACTCATAGAATTCAAAGATGTTTTTGCATGGTCATATGACGACATGCCGGGTTTGAGCACTGATTTAGTGGTTCACAAATTGCCCACCGATCCAATGGTGCCTCCTGTCAAGCAGAGGCTGAGAAAATTCAAGCCTGATATGAGTGTGAGAATTAAGGAAGAAATCACCAAACAGTTGGAAGCAAAGGTCATTCGAGTCACTCGATATCCTGTTTGGTTAGCTAATATCGTTCCCGTACCAAAGAAAGACGGCAAAATTAGAGTATGTGTCGACTACCGCAATCTCAACAAAGCAAGTCCAAAGGATAATTTCCCATTACCCAATATCCATATTTTGATCGATAATTGCGCCAAGCATGAGATAGGATCTTTCGTGGATTGTTATGTCGGGTATCATCAAATTCTAATGGATGAAGAAGATGCAGAAAAGACGGCATTCATCACACCATGGGGAACTTATTGCTATCGAGTAATGCCTTTTGGTTTGAAGAACGCCGGGGCAACTTATATGAGAGCAATGACCATAGTGTTTCATGATATGATACACAAGGAGATTGAAGTATACGTGGACGATGTGATCATAAAATCAAAGCATCAGGCCAACCACGTTGGGGATTTGAGGAAATTCTTCTTAAGACTTCGCAAGTACAACCTCAAACTTAACCCTGCCAAATGCGCATTTGGAGTTCCATCTGGAAAGTTGTTGGGATTCATAGTCAGTCGATGATGCATCGAGCTAGACCCGTCAAAAATCAAAGCCATCCAAGAATTGCCACCTCCAAGGAACACAACTGAAGTAATGAGTTTGTTAGGGAGGTTGAATTACATCAGCAGGTTTATTGCTCAGCTCACGACAACCTGTGAGCCTATTTTCAAATTGTTGAAAAAGGATGTTGCGGTCAAATGGACCGATGAGTGTCAAGAAGCGTTTGATAAAATAAAAGGATACTTGTCAAACCCACCCGTGCTGGTCCCGCCAGAGCCAGGAAGACCTCTGATTCTTTACTTGACGGTCTTGGAAAATTCATTTGGTTGTGTATTGGGGCAACATGACCTCACCGGCAGAAAAGAACAGGCCATCTACTACCTTAGCAAGAAATTCACAGCTTATGAGGTTAAGTATACTCATCTGGAAAAGACATGTTGCGCCCTAACGTGGGTAGCTCAGAAGTTGAAACACTATTTGTCGTCCTACACTACTTACCTCATTTCTCGTCTGGATCCGTTGAAATATATTTTTCAAAAGCCTATGCCAACGGGAAGACTTGCAAAGTGGCAGATATTGCTCACAGAATTTGACATCATTTATGTGACTCGAACTGCAATGAAAGCCCAAGCACTGGCCGATCATTTAGCCGAAAACCCGGTCGACGAGGAGTACGAGCCGTTGAAAACCTATTTTCCCGATGAAAAAATAATGTATATCGATGAGATCGAGGAAATTGAAAAACCTGGTTGGAAACTTTTCTTCGATGGGGCTGCTAACATGAAAGGAGTCGGTATAGGAGCTGTAATCATTTCTGAAACAGGGCATCACTATCCTGTTACGGCTCAACTACGATTTTATTGCACCAATAATATGGCTGAATATGAAGCTTGTATTTTGGGGTTAAGGCTAGCCGCAGACATGGGTATCCAAGAAATCTTAGTCATGGGAGATTCGGATCTTCTGGTACATCAAATTTAAGGAGAATGGGAAACCCGAGACTTGAAGCTCATACCATACTGACAATGTCTACATGATCTTTGTCAGCGTTTTCAATCAGTGGAGTTCCGACATATTCCAAGGATCCATAATGAGGTTGCTGATGCATTGGCTACCCTGGCATCAATGTTGCATCATCCAGACAAAGCTTATGTAGATCCACTACATATTCAAGTCCACGATCAGCACGCTTATTGCAATATGGTTGAAGAGGAATTTGACGGTGAACCGTGGTTCCACGACATCAAGGAGTATATCAGGATGGGGATATATCCCGCACAAGCCACAGGAGATCAAAAGAGGACCATTAGGCGATTGGCAAATGGATTCTTCTTAAGCGGAGGAGTTTTGTATAAAAGAACACCAGATCTTGGATTATTAAGATGCATAGATGCCAGACAAGCTACAACTGTCATGTCTGAAGTACATTCAGGAGTTTGCGGACCCCACATGAGTGGATATGTGTTGGCAAAGAAAATCCTCCGAGCTGGTTACTATTGGCTTACCATGGAGCGAGATTGTATCAGTTTTGTGCGCAAGTGTCATCAATGCCAAATACACGGAGATTTGATTCATTCTCCACCATCCGAGTTGCACACAATGTCGGCACCATGGCCCTTCGTTGCCTGGGGCATGGATGTGATTGGACCAATTGAGCCGGCAGCATCCAATGGGCACAGGTTCATTCTGGTAGCCATTGATTATTTTACCAAATGGGTTGAGGCCAAAACATTCAAATCAGTGACCAAGAAAGCTGTGGTCGATTTTGTCCACTCAAATATCATATGTCGATTCGGAATCCCAAAGGTGATCATCACAGATAACGGTGCTAATCTTAACAGTAACTTAATGAAGGAAGTATGTCAACAGTTTAAGATTACACATCGCAACTCTACCCCATATCGGCCCAAGGCGAATGGAGCAGTCGAGGCAGCCAACAAAAACATAAAGAAGATACTTCGGAAAATGGTAGAAGGTTCAAGACAATGGCATGAAAAACTACCATTTGCGTTATTGGGATATCGCACTACTGTTCGCACTTCAGTAGGAGCAACTCCTTATTTGTTGGTATATGGCACTGAAGCAGTAATTCCTGCAGAAGTTGAGATTCCTTCCCTTCGGATCATCGCCGAAGCAAAGATTGATGATGATGAATGGGTCAAAACCCGTCTGGAACAGTTAAACTTGATTGATGAAAAACGATTGGCCGCAGTATGTCATGGCCAATTGTATCAAAGAAGAATAGCAAGAGCATACAACAAAAAGGTGCGTCCCCGGAAGTTTGAAGTGGGTCAACATGTGCTGAAACGTATTCTTCCACATCAGGTTGAGGCAAAAGGCAAATTTGCCCCGAATTGGCAAGGACCATTCATTGTGACCAGAGTATTATCGAATGGTGCACTATGTCTTAACAGATATTGAAGGCAAATGCATAGACATGGCTATCAATTCTGACGCGGTAAAGAGATATTATGCATAACTTTTTGAATGTTTGTATTTAGCATTATTTCGAAGATTGGAATGACAAAGACAATTTATTCTGCTATCCAAACACTATACCCTTTGCTTCCCTTTGAGCCATATTTGTTTCTTTCCTACCCTCTCTTGGAATCAATGAAAATCAAATATGAAATAATTAATAAAAAAAAAGAAAAAAAGAAAATCACTATTATTTAGTGAACTACGTTTGACCTGATTCCTCAAAGAAGGATACATAGGCGCCTCACGGCTCGGTCATAGGGTGCACAATATGCATAATTTGCACAAAAAGAAACATTAAGAGACCCCAATCAAGAAACTGGGGCAGGAATTGTATTAGAGATAAGAAAAAGATTCCAAACCCACATCAAAACTATTTAAATTTTGATACCTTTCCGTTCCAACCCCATACCAAAAAGACCTTTCGACCGATCTTAGAAAAATGCCGAGTCGAGCAAATGAAGATGGTTCCTAACATTCTGGTCCAAACAAGAAAAGAAAGTAAAAATGAGAGAGTCTTATAGGTGAAAACCCACACGGGCACCATGAGACGACGAAAGTTGAGAGAAAGTAAAATGAGAGAGTCTTATTGGTTAAAACCTTCGCAGGCACCATAAGGCGAAAAGGAATGAAGAAATAAATAAATGAGGAAGGTTTGCCGGTGAAAACTCTTTTAGATACAGCGACCCAAATTGGGTTGTGGAAAATTTGGAAAAACAAAATGAAACAATTGAAAAGAGGTTGTTTAAAAAGACTGGGTTGATTAATCCAAAATGCATACCATGATCATTGGTGCCAGTGACTCCAATCAGATAAGTCCTTTATTTTTTCTCCCATAGTCATCCAAATTTGGATTTTTCTTTTCATTCTAAATTTTCGAAATCGTCATGTTTTCGTCACTGATAATCTTACTCTTCTAAAATTTCTGAGATGAGTTTTGTTCCAAACAAATAAGAAGGAATGTCAAGGTATACTACCAAGATTCAAGATTGCATAAAACAAAGATACAGCCATGATGGGTAGGAGGTAATAGGATAAAAAAAAAATAAGATATGGGTGTAAGAAAGTGGAATCAAAAATGGATCAGCAATGTCAGGAGAGACGTATGATTACGGTTAAAAGGGTTTGAAATGAAAACATACAGTTGGGGATCCTATAGTTAAGGATCAATTACAAGGACAAAACAGTCTTTACAAACATTCCAAGGCGATAAAACAAGACAAAGAGAAGCCCCACCGTCGGCAAGAATGCCCAGTTAACCACCCTGCTTTAAACTAACGAAGTTTTCTGTGATTTAAAACAGGGGCAAAAACAACATTTGTGTCAGGAAACACCCGGTAAAATTTTTTAGAAGAAATCAGGCGTCCACCTGGAGAATGAGGATGAAGAATTGAAGAAATCAGGCGTCCACCTGGAGAATGAGGGGAAGAATTGAAGAAGAAATCAGGCGTCCACCTGGAGAATGAGGATGAAGAATTTAAGAAGAAGTCAGGCGTCCACCTGGAGAATGAGGATGAAGAATTAAAGAAGAAATCAGGCGTCCACCTGGAGAATGAGGATGAAGAATTTAAGAAGAAGTCAGGCGTCCACCTGGAGAATGAGGATGAAGAATTTAAGAAGAAATCAGGCGTCCACCTGGAGAATGAGGATGAAGAATTTAAGAAGAAATCAGGCGTCCACCTGGAGAATGAGGATGAAGAATTGAAGAAATCAGGCGTCCACCTGGAGAATGAGGATGAAAAATTTAAGAAGAAGTCAGGCGTCCACCTGGAGAATGAGAATGAAGAATTTAAGAAGAAATCAGGCGTCCACCTGGAGAATGAGGATGAAGAATTGAAGAAATCAGGCGTCCACCTGGAGAATGAGGATGAAGAATTTAAGAAGAAATCAGGCGTCCACCTGGAGAATGAGGATGAAGAATTGAAGAAGAAGTCAGGCGTCCACCTGGAGAATGAGAATGAAGAATTTAAGAAGAAATCAGGCGTCCACCTAGAGAATGAGGATGAAGAATTGAAGAAATCAGGCGTCCACCTGGATAATGAGGATGAAGAATTGAAGAAGAAATCAGGCGTCCACCTGGAAAATGAGGATGAAGAATTGAAGAAGAAGTCAGGCGTCCACCTGGAGAATGAGGATGAAGAATTTAAGAAGAAATCAGGCGTCCACCTGGAGAATGAGGATGAAGAATTGAAGAAATCAGGCGTCCACCTGGAGAATGAGGATGAAAATTTTGAGAAGAAGTCAGGCGTCCACCTGGAGAATGAGGATGAAAATTTTGAGAAGAAGTCAGGCGTCCACCTGGAGAATGAGGATGAAGAATTTAAGAAGAAATCAGGCGTCCACCTGGAGAATAAGGAAATACAATTGAAGGATCAGCAGTCAGGCGCCCACCTGAAGAACAGAATGGCAATATAGTTTGACATTACGGATGAATTCAAAAGCTCGCCCATGTGAGAAAGGAGCACACGTAAAGTCAATAAAGCAGAGGATTCCAACCAAATCCCCAGCAGGAAACACAAGAGTCCCAAACAGAAAAAGGAAATATGGGACACAATGAAAGGAAATGCAGAATAAGCCAAATGCCCAAGAATCACCAAGATATCAAGACAACAAGAAACGCAAGGGCATGATCTAGATAAGATTTTGTAATTCATGTACCATAATCTAGTTTAGCTTTTTGTATTACCTTTGAAGCAAGGTGTAATAAGGAGTTCAGCAAGCGGTAAAAGCAGCACGAAACAGCATTAGCATCACAGTCCCATAGTAGTCTCAGCTACCCAAAATTTCCCAAACTACATTGACCTGATTCCTTTATAGCCAAGGATATGTAGGAAACCTTTGAAGTAGAGGTTCGGTCAAATATTTCAAAAAATGCTTCCCACGGAGTATTTGAACGGGCAAAAATCGCTCGTATCCGCTCACTTTTTCTTTGCACGAAAACTCTTCGAGTTTCCGCACAAAGAGGGGCAGCTGTGAGCACATGATTTTTGCCTCACGAAAACTACTCCAAAATAAATCAAAAATAAAATTAATTTCTTTTAGTGTGCAATTTTAGAATTTGTGTTGCGTTTATTAATTGTTTGTGTTTTGTCCGTAAATGTTAACGTTGTTATAATTAAACGAAAATAAAAATACATGTTGCATGCATATCTAGGATTTAATTATGCATTTAAAAAATAATTGAAATAAAATCACAAAAATATGCATTTGTTCTAGTTTTAATGTTTCACTGTGTGATTAACGCTTTGTCTATGTGTTAAATAATTATTAAAAAGTAATTAATATTTTTGTAAGGTTAAAATTTTTTTATAATTTTTATTAGGATTTTTTTTATACTTAGGATTAAAATTAGGAAATGTAAAATAAGTTTTAAAAGTAAAAATCGGACCTAGACCTAAATCCAGGCCCAAACAAAAAATTTTTAACCCTCCACAGCCCAATCCTAACACTCCCATGTCCGGTTTAATTCAAACGAACCAAACGACAACGTTTGGTCGTATTTCATCAAGGGTCGTTGGATCAAATCCATCCAACGGCTGAGATCTTACAACCCTTACCCATAACCCTTACCCGACCCATTGCCCCGATTCAACCCGTTCCCCCGAATTAAACCAAACGACGTCGTTTGGTTAAGTGAGTTGATCCTGACCGTGTATCTTACTTGATCGGATGGTCAATATTCATCCACCCCATCCCTATATAAGTCCAAACCCCTACCCCGGCCCCCTAACTAAACACCCCCTCTCTCCACTGTTCATCATCGTCTCCAAAAATACACCCCTAACCCTAGCAACAACGCCGCCGGTCACCACCTTAACACCCCAGACTCATCACAACCTCCTCTTCACGGATCTGGCATTAGTTTCCTTCGAATCAGGCCCCAACTCTTCGAATCTTAAATCGAAGGTTGGCCTGAAAACCTTATCTTCTCCAATGGCCTCCAAAGTAACACCACAGCTTCCCCTAAATACCCTCACCACGGATCTGTTAGTAGCATGGCTCGAATCCTCCTGGAACTGCTCGAATCTTCATTTGAAGATTTGAGTGAAACCTGACCCTATCCCAACCTACCTCAAACTCACACCAGTTACCCACCTGGCCTCCCTCGTGCCTAGAATACCATTGGTTTGATTCGAATATACCTAGAAATGTTCGGATTTGAAATCAAAGAATCAGAAACCCTAAAAAATTTCAATTTTTGGGTTCTGCCCCAAATTAAATAAAAGGTTGGGGTCTAATCGACCTTAGTCGAAGTATTTTCAGTTGAGAATACTTCGACTAAGGTCTGTTTGATTTCAAAAGTTCGAATCCAAGTTGCCCCTGTGTCCGTGTGAATTTGAAGAAGTAAAGGTATTTTCCCTATTTTCTTTTGTTTCCTATGTGTATAATGTTGTTTGTTTCAGTAGCTGGTGTAATTTTTCATATTTGTTTAGTTGGTTCTGTGATTCTGTCTCATACCCGTCTATTTGATCAAAATTATACTATTGTTTCTGTTGGTATGATTACTTACAATGTGTGTAATCGACTCGATTAAGTTCGTCGATTAGTTATATTATGAATTCTCGTTTATGATAATACTGATTGAAACAATCTGTTTCTATTTTTATAGACTGTTTGTTGACAATTGTTGTAGATAATCAGTTTAATTAATACTCGTCAATTAAATCACCCTTGTTTATATTTCAATGAGTCTGTCAAAATAAATGTTGTGTATATATTGTTTCCTGAACATTAAGTTTCAGGGCATTGTCAGTATATTGACAATGCTCCTGTGTTTGTTTGATTTTAGTCCAATGTTGAAATTCAGTTTAACTTGTTATGTTGAATTCAGTATAATGTTGTTGTGATGTTGGGTTTGAATTCAAGTTTACAGGGGTTGGTTAAATACAACTATGTTAAGAAGTTGATTAGGATTGGTTCTAGCTGTTTAAATCAGAAAGATAACTAAGCCTGGACAGATTATAAAATCTGTTTTGTATCAGATTCTGATTTTTGTATTAAGGGCAGTAATAACAGTAGGATTTCAGAGTATTTCTGGGATAGAACAGTGAGGGTAATATGATAGTATAGTGGGCTGAAAGTGAAATGTTAATGGCTATTACTTAATGAGATAATGGGAAACAAAGGGTAATGGGGCTGCTGAAATTCAGGATAAGATCACTTAATGAGATTTAAAGTAGAAAAGGCAGATTTTAATGGGACTTTCTGATTTTAAAAGAAGAAAGGGTCCAGGCAGCATTTAAGAGAAGGGGGTAGACTTGTATAAATACAGGAAGCAGATTTTTAGAAAAAAAAAGATCAGATTTTAAGGCAGATTTTTTTAAGAGAGAGATTTGGAGAGAGATCTGATTGGAGAGATTTTGAATACACAGAAGAGAGACATTAAGAGGAAAAAGAGAGAAAAAATCTGGAGGAATACACAGAAATACATATATACAGAGAGAAAATCTGGACAGAAAGAGAGGAAAACTGAACAGAAAAATCAGAAATAGGAATCTGAAACAGATAGAAGAAAGAAACTGAAATCTGAAACAGATAGAAGAAAGAAACTGAAATCTAAAAATGTTAATTTTCTAGAATCTATCCGTTGTTTGTTTGTGGATATTGTTCGGTTCAAATCTGAAATTTTTCTCAAGTTTCTGTTACTATTCATCTGGGTTAACGGGTCTTGTTCAGACCTGCTGTGTTATTGGTATATTCTGCTGATTTTGTTACTGCTGCTACTGGTGAAATTTACTCCTTCTACCTTCATTTCCAGGTACATATCTTTTAAACTCATATTGTAAAAAGCTTCAGCACGGCAAATAAATGAAGTTTGGAGTTATAATTCTGTCTTCTATTCATCTAAGGTCTTTAGTTTAAAAGTTTGGTTTTGTTTCAATTGATTAATATAGTAGCATGTTTTGACGTGATGACTATAAGTTAAATGTCATTTCTTGAAGTTCGTATAAGTGTTGTAATAAGGTTAATTTCGAAATTTTCATTAAGTGAAGATATAATTGAGTTGTCAAGGTAGGGAACATGCCATAAAGTTGGCCATTATTTAAATTTTATGGTATTGTTAGCTAAGTAAAGAGTAATGTAGAAATATCAAGAAAACTACATTACTAACCTCTGTTGTTAAATAAGGTTAAAATGATGTTGGTGGTATTTTTCGTATATAAGATAACGGGTGTGTGTATAACCATTAGTGAAAGGTGGTTTGATATAGCTCGTTACGATGTTAAAATGTTATGAATGTTTCAAACGTACAATTATGTTGCATGTAAGGCAATTTTATTGAATCGATTTGTATAATAATTCTCTTTCTTATCAACTTGATGCCTATCTACCATCATAAACAAATTAACCAAACGATTACAACTTTGGATTAAAAACAAGTAATGTAGAAGGTGATTAGGTTTATAAATTATAACATTTTTTTAAAAAAATATAAAAATAGCATTCGCCTCAAATAGAATAATGAAAATTCTTCGAAAATATCACTTCCTTTCTTACATCAATTCTTTCCCAATTTTATACGTAATTCGCACGTTGTTTATTTGGGTAGGCAAATATTGTATTCACTAAATGGTAGTATTAATCACACGTTGTTTATTTTTACTCCTTGAATTCGAATGGTTTGAGGAATATAATTCATACGCGAAAAAGTATAATTTGCGATCAACGTCCAATAAATTATAAATTTTTTCAAGGAATTTAGAGACTAGAGGAATATTTATTTCTCATGATGTTCACATAAAAATACGTGGATATAATAAACAATTTGTAAACAAATTTATACTACCATCAAAAATATTTTTATGATTAGGGATACGTTCGCGTAACCTGATTATATTTCTAAAAGCAATTCGGATTATGCGTTCGCGCAAATTCGAGCGAATATTTAATAAAAGGGATTTTTCGGAGAATAGCAAATTAATTTTCCGAAAAACCCGAGATGTGCGGT
Organism: Nicotiana sylvestris; assembly: GCF_000393655.2. Classification (NCBI taxonomy): domain Eukaryota; kingdom Viridiplantae; phylum Streptophyta; class Magnoliopsida; order Solanales; family Solanaceae; genus Nicotiana; species Nicotiana sylvestris. Next base: position 56,199,264 of record NC_091061.1, read on the forward strand.
TCACTATTTAAGAAAGACGAACGTTCTTAATTTTATTTTAAGCGCAGTTTCGAATATCAAATAAATTTTTTTTTTATATATAATAAAAATATAAAAATATTATCAACCTTTTTGTGTACACGTATGCGTGGCACGATTCTCTACAATTATAAAAGGTATATAATACGAATATACGTACGCGTAATTCGTTTATATAAATTGTAAACAATAAACAGAAGCGGTAACAAAATCATGCAATAAAAATGTAAAATCGAGATAATTAAGCCAAGAATAAAAACAGTTAAGCGACCGTGCTAGAACCACGGAATTCGGAAATGCCTAACACCTTCTTCCGGATTAACAGAATTCCTTACTCAGGATTTCTGGTTCGCAGAATAACAAACAGAGTCATATTCTCCTCGATTCAGGGATTAAAACCGGTGACTTGGGACGCCTTAAAATTCCCAGGTGGCGACTCTGAAACAAATAAATAAATCCCGTTTCGACTGTCCTTTAATTGGAGAAAACTCCCTACGCGCCTCCCGTGGACGCGGTAAAAAAGGAGGTGTGACAACAATATATCGGTACATCAACAAAAACCAAAGGAATAATAACAGCATCATAAAAATCAAAAAATAGATGAAAATCAATAGCAATAACCAGTAAATAGACCTGACGCTATGAAAAGTGAAATAGCAGTGAGAACATATCATTAACCACTAGAAGTCTAAGATAAAAATCCTATTAGTCTAGCCTCTCATAGTTACGAAGTAGAAATAGGCGCAACTACCTCCTACCCTACAATCCTAATACCGGACCTCCTTAGCTTCCTATCAAGGGCCATGTCCTTAAAAATCTGAAGCCACACCATGTCCTTCCTGATTAACTCTCCCCAATACTTCTTAGGCCGCCCTCTACCTCTTTTCATGCCTTCCAAAGCTAGCTGCTCACACCTCCTCACTGGTACATCTGGTCTTCTCTTCTGTACGTGCCCAAACCATCTGATCCTCGCTTCCCGTATCTTGAAATTAATGGGAGCCACACCTACCTTCTCCCGAATATCATCATTCCTAATCTTATCCATCCTAGTGTGTCTGCGTATCCACCTCAATTCCTCATTTCTACTACTTTCATTTTCTGGATATGCGAGTTCTTAACTGGCAATACTCAGTCCCATACACCCTGACCGATCTAACCACTTCTCTATAAAACTTACCTTTGAGTGTCAGTGGTACTTTCTTGTCACACAAGACTCTAGATGCTAACCTCCACTTCATCCACCCCACCCTAATACGGTTTGTGACATACTCGTTGATCTCCCTATACCCCTGGATAACTGACCCACGGTAGTTGAAACTGCCTTTACTGGGGATGAACTGTGATTCAAGCTTCACGTTCATGTACGCTTCCCTTGGCTCAGCACTGAAGTTGCACTCCAGGTACTCTATCTTAGTCCTGCTCAGCCTGAAACCCTTAGACTCAAGGGCCTGTCTCCAAACCTCTAGCCTCTTAACCCCGCCTCGCGTCTCATCAATTAAAACTATGTCGTCAGCGAATAACATAAACCATGGCACCTCACCTTGAATATGGTGTGTTAGTGAATCCATCACTAGGGAAAATAAGAACAGACTGAGCGCAGATCCTTAGTGTAACCCTATAACAACCAGAAAATGCTCTGATCACCTCCTACCTTCCTAACCCGAGTCTTAGCTCCATCATACATGTCCTTAATCGCCCTAATGTAGGCAATTGTCACACCTTTTGCCTCCAAGCATCTCCAAAGAACCTCTCAAGTAACCTTGTCATAAGCTTTCTCTAGAATAATAAACACCATGTGCAAATCATTCTTCCTATCCCTGTACTACTCCACCAACCTCCTAATAAGGTGGATAGCTTACGTAGTAGAACAACCCAGTATAAACCCGAACTGGTTATCGAATATAGGCACCATCCTTTTCACCCTTACTTCTACCAACCTCTCGCAAACTTTCATGGTAAGACTTAGTAATTTGATACCCCGATAGTTATTACAACTCTAGATATCATCTTTGTTCTTATACAAGGAACCACCGTACTCCACCTCCACTCATCCAGCATCCTCCTCATCCTAAAAATTATTAAATAACCCAGTCAGCCACTCCAACCCTGCTCTTCCCACATACCTCCACAGTTCTACCGTAATTTTGTCTTATGCTATGGCTTTCACATAGCACAAATGAATCAATCAATACCAATTCTAAGGGGTAGTTCCCCATACAAATTAGGTAAGATACTTACCTCAACTAGGCCAGCTCAACCTCGAAAATAGCTTTTCCCCTAACATTCTCCTCCACATGATTCAAATCTAACCAAAATCGACTTAATATCATCAAACAATGCAAGAGAAATCAATTACAATAGAAAAAGCCATGATCTTTATACTTTTCCCAAAAAGTCAACAAAAGACAATCCAAGGCCCGCCCGGTCAAAACCCGGGTCCAATGGTAGATTCCGACTACCCATGGGCCGACGAGTTCATATATGTGATTAGTTTCAAAATTCGAGTCCAAATCGACTCTTAAAACTCAAATTCTTATTTTTCAAAAATAACCTTTTCACAAAATTTCACTTTGATTCACATGATTTTGATGTTATAATCTAAGATATATTAATGGAATATGATCAGAAATAGATTAGAATCACTTACACAAATCGCCTCCTACCGAGTCTAGGGTTAAAAAATGAGAGAATGTTTTCAAAAATCCCGTCGCCCGGCCTTTTGTACCAGCTGCAAGTGTCACATTTGCGACACAGGGTTCGCATTTGTGAACCCTCACTATTGCAGACTAGGGCTCGCATTTACGAACCCTAACAATCTAAATCAACATCACATTTGCGATAAAAGGCTTCGCAATTGTGAAACTGGGAACTTTGCAAAAGCGAACTTAGTCCAAATCTTGATGACTTTGTAAATGCGAAAGGGAAGTCGCAATTGCGACATCTGAGCCCCCACTGTCACCTTTGCAATTGCGAATCTGGTGCTCCCAATTGCGATAACTGAGCACCAGCAACACATTTTCACTTCAAAACTATTGTGATACATATTCGGAACTCATTTGAGCCCTCGAGGCTCCAAACCAAACATCCATACAAGTCTGAAAATATCATACAAACTCGCTCGCATGCCCAAAACACAAAAATAACATCTAAAACCACGAATTGAACTCTAGAACGCATGAATTTTAAAGTAAAGTTCAAGAATTTCTAGAATTATAACTAAATGTCTGAATCCTATCAAATCAAATCCAAACCACACTAAATTTTGCAAAAAAGTTCTAAATAGCATAACAGACGTATTCCAAGTCCCAAAATCAAATTTTGAGCTCGATAGCTAATATTTAACCTATAGCCAAATCTTTCAACTTTAAGTTGCCAAATTTTGTCAAATAAATACAATTCAACCTACGAATTTCTAAAATCAATTCTGGCATATGCCCAAGTCCAAAATCACGATACAGAGCTATCGAAGTTATCATAACACAGTTCCGGGATCATTTTCACAAAAGTCAAAGTTTAGTCAATATTTCTAATTAGCAAAATGGCCTCCTAGTCACTTAAACTTGTACCCAATTGTCATGTCATTAAATGAACTTTCAAAATTCCAATATGAACAGTTAAACTTGAGTATAAGTGAACTAATAAGAATCTCCGACCTATTACTCAATCTACGTGGCATCAGTTATTCCTAGTCAGCTGCTGTGCATGTAATACACGCCTGACAGGAGCGTGAATAAGTTTTTTCAGTGCCCAATGGTAATAAACACAAGGTCCTATCTATTTAGAGGGCTTCTTCTTCCTTATTTGGCCTACAACCTCCATTATTGACGCATACAAGCTCTGTAGCATTTCTTCTCTTCAATTTTTTTTACAGATTCAAGTATTTTTTTTCTCTAAGTCGATATTTTATTCTTTAGGCCAAGAATGCAATGAAAAGTCCGGTAGTTTATCATTGTGGAGTTGATGTTGTTGTGTGCATAACATGGAATCCCACCAATTTGGGTAGAAGGTTCTAGGATGCTCAAATTATGGTACAACTAGTTACTGTGATTTTTTCAAGTGGGTTGTCCCACCTCTTCCAGATCATTACAAACAAGTAATTTTGGGGCTGCTATCAAGAATTTGCGTCAATGAGTAGCGAAGGAATAGGGGAAAACAATATGTAATTACGTTTGTTATTGCTGCACTGCTCTTTGTAGTGTTATTCTTAGCTTACAATCTTTGTATTGTATGTTTATTGTTAACAAACAATGACAATGTCAAGTGTATGAAGTATTTTGCTGCAATGAAAAGTTATGCTTGACATTAACATCTGAATATATATTAGACAAGTTCAAAACAACCATTTTGATTATCGATAGTAGGCCATCAAATCTTCACACTAGCAGAAACCAATTTACGGTTGTGTCTAAAACCAAACCAAACTAACATGAACTAAGTTCTTAATATTTTAGACTAAATCTTCCACAAAATGACCTAAGAATAAGTTCTAATACTGACAGACTTAAACTTTCACAAAAAGAAATATTTTTTCAAATCATTATGGTTGAGACAGGTTGAAGTTGGACTGAGATTGGCTCGGGTTTGGCTGAGTTGAAGAAGGAGCTTCAGATTGGCTTAGGGTTGCCTGAGTTTGTCTCATTCTAGCCTGTTGTTGAAGCTGCCTTTGGGTTACTGCATTTGTTCCTTTCCACCTTAGTCCAGGTGCTCTATATCCAAGATTAATATTGGTCTAGCTAGCATCAATTGTTTGCCTAGGATCATGTGTGACTCTGTCCCTCAACCCAAATTGCACTCAAATAGAAATATAATTTAGAACTTAGTATAGTAATTAGACACAACAATTGTAAAGAATTCACATACTTACCCTCTCTATGATTGTCCCTGATTCGCCAAACTGTATCCAAATCCAACAGTCCTAGGCCTAGGCTTTCCACCTAAAGTTATAAGAATTTGTTGAGGTGTCCTTGATCTTTCTTCTGTAATTCCAGATTGTTGTGTTCCTGATCTACCATCAGCAGTAGTTTTAGAATTTTTTTGTATTGTAGATCTAGCCGTTGCAATAGTAGCAGATTGTTGTGTTGCCACCGCCAGCAGTAGTACCAGAATGATCTCTTGATGAAGCTATTGTTGCCTGGGCTTTTACAGTACTACTCCCAGCACCAACAGTTGAACTTTGCCCTTTCTAAAATACCAGAATATAAAAATTCAGCAAAAGGCCAAAAATACTTAAAGCATAAGAAGTATTTGATTCTTACTAGGATTGCACAACCTTTCTTGTTATGTCCTGCTGTCTTGCAATGAGAACAGGTCATTAGTGTCCCCTCTTTTGATCTCTTACCAAATTTCTTTGTAGGTTTATCTTGAGCCTTTCTTCTATGTTTCTTAGTCTACCAGGCATCTTAGTAATTACAGGAGGCTCAACTTTGAGGTTTTGGGTTGGAGGCCACATCTCTATGTTGGTCATAGGTTGTTATGTAACAATTGAATTCCTTGAGATATGTTTCCTTCTTATACCAATGCTCAACATAGTCAGCAGTGTCATACCTTTTTAAAAAAAATTGCACAAAGTGTATGGGAGCAGGGTATGCCTTTCAGCTGCCACATTCTACATGTGCACTCTTTTTTACAAAATCAACTATGTGTTGGTAAATTCCATCTTGGATCTCAAATCCAGTGTCCCCATTCCCAGTTGGAAAATAATTTTCTTGTAGTTAGGGTCAAAGTAGACCTTTCTGTTGTATCTTCTTGGAGGAAGGTTATGCACCTCATCATTTACATCTACATCATCATCAGTACTATCCTCACTCCCTGAATCTGAACTATCTAGGTACTGCTTATCCCTTCCTAATTTGCCAAAATATTTAGCAGTTTTGTCCTTGTAAATGTCTTCAAATCTAGGGTCAATGCCTACTGGGCCATTAGGTAGCCCATCTACATTAACATCACTAGATCTCTCTTTTCAATTCTTCTGATTTACTTTGGTCTGTCTAGCAGCAACAAGGTCAGCTTCTATATCACTAGGTCCACACCAGTACTTAACATTTCATCCGATTCAATATCAACACATGGTATATTAACATTGTGACATAAATAAATATCAATAAAATTTCCATCATGAAGGTCTTTGCAAAATTCTAACACATCAACTTCATACTTAATAAATCAAAATGGTCCTTTTTATTGACTCGACATGCACATTTCTCCACATCTAAGTACCCCATATCATTTTCCCGTTTGTTAAATTGAATAACATGCAATTCATCAGTGTCAGCAGTTATAATAGAAGGATATGTTATACCATTTTCATACCTCATTAATGGGCTAGCTACCAGTTGTCCCTGATGGTGAAATTATAATTTCATAAGAACAGCCATCCTGCCTCACTACGCTTATGAAAATAAGATAAGATAAGTCCAAATAAGTAAAATATTCAAAAGAAAGAGACAATATTATTTGAAAAAGAACAAGCAAATGCGGGAAAAGAACTCTAACTTTATCACTTTAAGAGACAAAAATTTTCGATATGATAAAAAGCCTTAATTTTTTAACCCTGTATGCCAAATTAGCGATGGAACCGATAAAATTCAGAGAAAAAAAAGAAATGAATATGTTATTCCAAAAAGCTCTAATTTTAAACCCTAAATAATGAAAGAACCATTGCATGCATACAAAATATTATTCTATCATGACCAACTTCAATAACGAATAAAAATACAAGAAAACAACCAGAAATTTCATGAAAGACAACAATCAGACCTTTAGTGACTTCTATGTTTCTGGTGGAGGAAAAAGCGACAGTACACGATTGTCTCAGATTCTTGTTTTGGGACCGATTTTGAAGAAAAAGGCATAAAACACAACCTTCAGATGATCTAATGGAATCCTATGACAACGTTCACTCCATTTTGAGAAGACGAGTTAAAATGTTAGGGGGGAATTGAGAGAGACGGCTGAAAATGAAAATGAAATTAGTGTTTTAGGGCAAAAATGAATGGGAAATATTTGGTGCTTAGTGGGTTTTCGTGCCTAACACATGGCAGATTTTTATTCGTTTATTGCTGACTAGGTTGCCACGTTTGTGAAATTGTAATGCTCACACTATGAGTCATAGGTAGGAGGTGTTTATTAATTCACTTATTCTCAACTTTAAGTGTTCATATGGGAATTTTGAAAGTTCATTTACCGGCATGAAAATAGGGTACAAGTTTAAGTGGCCAGGAGGCCTTTTTGCCTTTCTAATTTAAACTTCTAAGTCAAGAATCAAAAGGTCCAAATTAATTCGAAAGCTTCCCGGAATGAAACTAATCAACCCAACAAGTCATAAACACACATGTGTGAAGCATAATAAAAGGGGTAATAAGGCGCAATTACACAAAGCGATCGATCGGATCGTTAGAAGTACACAGAAAAAATTGGTTGCAATCCAGATGTACACGTTCTAAGTGCAATCATAAGTGTCACGACCCGGATTTCTCACCATCGGGTGTCGTGATGGCGCCTACTATCGGAGCTAGGCAAGCCAAATATTTAAAACACCTTTTCTGCTTTCTTTCAAACAATATAATAAATGAGACAAAATTTAAGCGGAAGACTTTAAATCTAAAGCAACTGAAAACCAAAAGTGTGGAAGTTTAATACACATCACTACCCAAGGTCTGGTGTCACTAGCTCACGGACTACTACAGAATACTACAAACAATGTCTGAAAGGAAATACATCATGTTTGTCGAATACAAGATGAACAAACAAAAAAATGGAAAGGGGCTTCGGCCTGCGAATGCCAGCTAGGCTACCTCGAGAGTCCCTAGACTGAAAATAGCTCCCAGAAGTCCTACTGCTGTGGTCCGTAAGCTGCTCCCTGATCTGTGCACAAAAATGCACAGAGTGTAGCATCAGCACAACCGACCCCATGTGCTGGTAAGTGCCTGGCCTAACCCCGGTGAAGTAGTGGCGAGGCTAAACAGGACTTACCACAATTAACCTGTATAGATATATATACAAGTGCAAGAAAACAATAACAAGATAATACAAAGTAAAGCTAGGAGGGGACATGCTATCGGGGAGTGACAGATAAAAATGAAATATCGGAAATAAATAAAATAAACTCCGATTCCCATGATATATATATAGTGGGCGGCGTGCCACACGATCCCATAATATCATATATAAGTGGACGACGTGCCACACGATCCCAATTACCATATACGATGTGGTAGGCGTACCACTCGTTCCCATTTCATCTTTATCACAGTGCGCAATATGTCACCGGCAACGGAGGCCAATAACCAATAATCACTCCAATTTATGGTAGGCGTACCACTCGATCCCATTTCGTAAAATCATACGTGGACGGCGTGCCACACGATCCCATAATATCATATAAAAGTGGACGGTGTGCCACACGATCCCATAATATCATATATAAGTGGACGGCGTGCCACACGATCCCATAATATCATATATAAGTGGACGGCGTGCCACACGATCCCATAATATCATATAAAAGTGGACGGCGTGCCACACGATCCCATAATATAATTCGAAACATCTGATTTTGTAAGGAGAGTCCCATTAGGGGAAATTAACAACATATCACTCTAACCCGGCAAGGGTACAACTAACAGCCCAAAATATCCCGACAAGGGAGAGTATATATATCGGTCTACACATCCCGGCAAGGGAGTAATCATAACACATTCTCTTTTTAAATCCCTTCTTCCTCAACTAACACATTCATGTTCGAGCTAACGCTCCAAAAGTACACCAATCATAATTTTACCTCAACCTTTCACATTATATGAAACTCATCAAATAAACAAGGAGATTGTGTCACATTATTCGAATTAAAAGCAATTAAGACTCACGGTCATACTAGACTCCGGTGCATAGATAACCGTCACCATGCCTATACACCGTACTCCACATTAGCAAGTAGCAAATAACATCCTAATCCTATTCCCTCAAGCCAAAGTTAGAACAAACACTTACCTCGAATGCTCCAAACTCAACTCACGCTTCTAGTATAGCTTTACCTCTTGATTCCACCACCAATCCGCTCGAATCTAGTCATAAGTTACTTAATCACATTAATAATTACTAAATGAATCACTCCCCATGCATGAAAAATAAATTTTACAAGGTTTTTCCCAAAATGGTCAAAAACACCCCCGGACCCACGTGGTCGAAACTTGAGGTTCGGACCAAAACCCGATTACCCATTCTCCCACGAATCCAAATATATGATTTGTTTTGAAATCGGACCTCAAATTAAGGTCCAACTTCTCAATTTGTAGAAAACCTAGGTTCTACCCAAAATATCCAATTTCCCCCATGAAAATCTCTGATTTGAATTTGAAATCATGTTAAAAGATGTCAAGGAATAAAGAAATTAAGTTAGAAATCACTTACCAATCGTTTTGGAGAAGAAAAGTTGTTTGGAAAATCGCCTCTTAGGTTTTGGGTTTTTGAAAAGTGGATAAAATGACTGAAAATCCCGAATTTATATATATGCTAGGGGCTGGCGTGGACCGCGCAGAAATGCATCGCGGCCGCGTGGCTGCCAGCGCGGACCACGCGGAAATGTACCGCGGCCGCGCCGAGGGAGGGAAGAAGTGGGCTCTCTGAACCCACCCAGCGCGGACCGCACTGATTTGGTGGGCGGCCGCGCTGGTCGACCTGGCTACCGACCCTCTGAACCCCCACCACGCGGACCGCACAGAAAAGCACTACGGCCGCGTGGCTGCCAGCGCGGACCGCGCGGAAACGGCCGCGGCCGTGCTGGGCCTGCAGCACCTGAACCTGCATTTATTTTTAAGTCTAAGACCTCCTGGGCCCCACTCAAAACTTACCCGAACCCTCGGGGCTCCAAACCAAACATACATATGATCTTAAAAACATCTTATGGTCTCATTTGTGCGATCAAATCGTCAAAATAACATCATATACATAGAATCAAGCCTCAAAACACATGATTTTCTTTCAACTTTCATAAAGCTCAAATTCCCCATTTTAAGTCCGAAACACGTCATATGACGTCCGTTTTTAGCCAAACTTTCTATGATAGTGCTTAAAACATATTTAAGACTTGTACCAGGCGTCGAAACCAAAATACGAGCCCGATACCACAGTTTTTGGATCAATTTCCTTCTTCATTTTCCTTAATTAATTTCAGAAAACAATTTCACACAAAATTTCATTTCTCGGGCTTGGGACCCCGAAATTTAATTCCGGGCACACGCCCAAGTCCCATATTTTTCTACGGACCCTCCTGGACCGTCGAATCATAGGTCCGGGTCTGTTTACCCAAAATATTGACCGAAGTCAATATTATGCATATTAATATCAAAATCCATCAAATTTTTCACATAATTCACATATTCTAACATAAAAACTTTCTGGCTACGAGCCTGAAATGGGCACGCAAATCGAGGCAACTAAAAGCGAGATTTTCAAGGCCTCAAAAGCACGGAACAAAGAAAAACTACGGTGATAACCCTTTGAGTCGTCACAATAAGTGCCAATTTTTTGCATGCACTTAAAACATGTGCATATGAAATTACAACATATGAGTGTGACTTCATAACTTTTGAAAAATATTGTATGCGAAGTTACAAGGTTGACAAATTTGAATATATTTTGACCTTAAAGGTACAATTTAAAGAGTAGTACCAATACACTTCCCCGTTTACACTCACATATCTATATTATTATAAAAGCATGAATACAATGTCGGTTTACAAAAATAACTTTATAATATTAAGCATAATAACTTATAGCAAAAGAATATAACCGGAATTTTAGACATTAACTTGGTAATCCTATTAGTTTTAGGATATAATATTACACGTTAGGAATCCTTCGTGATGAATCCCACGATCTCACCTAACCTATGAGCATTAAGTTGGCACACAATTAAAAAACGTTAGTAGTTTCACGCCAAATATTTCAAAGAATAATATTCTATAATTTTGGACTTCACAAACATAGTTAGAATATAAAAATTAAATTGATGTATATGCATTAGTTTATTTCCTAAGCATTTAAAACATGAAAACAAAAACACGTCAAAGAAAAGTGCTCTAATTTGGTCGATATATATATATATATATATATATATATATATATATATATATATATATATATATATATATATGACATATCTCTTATTAGGGTAATTTGAAGTTCCTATTACTAATTTAATTTGAAAACTTATTATAATATCCCGTTACCTATATAATTTGATAATGTATTATGTTGTTCAAATTTATATAGAAAAAAAGAGAGTCTATATCTATCTATATCTTCTATATATTATTATAAAAAGCACAAATATAATATTAATTGACCAAAATAGCCATAAAATATTAAACCGGAGAACACATAGGGAAAGGACATAACTGCAATAACCTATTTTTGGACTACAACACCTTATATATTAATTTTTAATATTTAAGATTTGAAAATTAGTAAAATTTTGTCTATTACACTATTATTAAAAATATGTAGGAAGGTTTAATAAAATCAATTTCATAAGGATCTCTGTATTGGCAACACATTCCCACTTCATAATGTCCAAAACCCAAAAAAGATAAAATTAATGCTAAATTGATTGCATAAAACGTTGAAATTGAGAAAAATAAATTCCCACAATATATTTTAATATTATATTTGAACTATTTTCCTACTAAAATAATATTTTTTCTTATCAATTTTTGTGTAATATTGAAAAATATACCAATTATTAAACAACAACTGAGAAATATTTAAGAATATTTAAGAAAGAGAAAAAAATAATAATTCGTAAGAGTCAATAGCAGTAATGATTCTATAAATATAAAGATCTAAAAGTGGAATGTTAGATCAATCTTTTTACTTTTTGAAAATAAAATTTATGGTGGAGAAAATTATAATTAAGATTAAATATTCAAAAGAAGAGATGAACTAATAATTAATAATCTAATTAACATAAAATAAATTATTTCTTATGTTAAGACCAAATGATTAAATCTTTCAATTAATTATTTAACAAGAGAATCCAATTCAATTATTCTTAAAGTCATCATATGAGTAAAATTATTTTTCAAGTTAAAAAAAATCTTAGGGTACATAAATTTATTCCATAAAAAGAGTGTTAGAGATTAAAAAAAACTAGGTCACAAAGTAAAAAAAAGTTAGCATGGTATTAAGAATCAAATGGTCATACAAGTATCTGGGGAAACACAATCAAAGCTAAATCTTAAACAAGAACAAGCTTTCATGACTATATTATAAATAATCGACTCTGGTATAGGGGGATTATCCTTTGTAGATGCCTTCGGCAGAATCGAAATAATTTTTCTATGTCGTGTATTACTTGCAAATATCATACCAACATGTATGATAATGTTAACAATAATAACAAGTGGTGTACTAACAAGGAGTATGAGGTCACTCACTTTTGACTTGATATACCTCTTCAAACAACTGAAATAAACATTACAAATATAATAAAGCAGAGCAACGGTGTTAAATTTAAAAGGAAAACATAATTGATAATATAGGATGAAGCGCTTATGGCTAAGTGTCAAATGATTGAAACAATACCCAGAGTTCTAGAGATATATTAAATATCAATGAACCGTTTGGTGAAAACTAATGATTTGGATGGTGATTTCTGTCAAGTACTACCAGTAGTTCCAAAATCGACGAAAGAAGAGACTGTGCTACCTTGCCAAAATTATACTTATGGCATCAAATGAAAAAGATTCAACTGACAAGAAATAAAAAGTAAAAACGAATCCAATATTCAGTGACTTCTTGCTTCGTGGCGGAAACAAAGAAGAGCATCCAATTAAAGATGAATTGGTTCTTCTAGAACACTTAGTTATCAACCCTAATGGTAATAGTAGTGTATTTAATAAAGAAAATATTTCCATGATTAGATTAAAACGCAATTTGTGCAAATTGCATAACAGAAATTAAAAAGTTATTTTAGCTAGCATAAATGAATATGTTGGTCAACTAAATAAAAAGGTTGATTGCGAAGTTTTATGGTAAAAATAAAGTATTTTTCAATTTTTGACTCAGCAGAAAATGATACCAACAATTACTACCAAGAAGAATACTTAAATACTTTAATACCAAATGGCCTTCTACCATACAAGTTTGTTGTTAAGTTTATTTTTCCTTATCTGTGTTAGTGTCACCGTATATATAATAGACAACAACAACAACAACAACAATGACCCAGTAAAGTCTCACTAAGTGGGGTCTGGGGAGGGTAGTGTGTACGTAGACCTTACCCCTACCCCGATAGGGCAGAGAGGCTGTTTCCTATAGACCCTCGGCTCAGGAAAATAAAAATAAAACAAGAAAATAAGAAAAGACAATTCATCAGTAACATCAACATAACCATAAAAATAATGACAGCATCCTAAAAACCATAAAATAGATGACATGCAATAACCATAAGCCGTCTATGGACAACCAAAATCTAATTAAACTTATTCAATTTCAAGACATAACAGAATTTAAAAGAAGAAGATAACAAGAATGATAAAACGAACTGAAAAACTTAAAATTAATTTTTCGTTGCATATAGATCAATTATGAAGAAAAATATGCCCGTCATGCTACTGAAAAACTTAGATCCGTCGAATAGCTTATATAATAGCACACAAATGGTATTTAAAACTTTTGACAATAACGTCATACATTTAAAAATTATGATACTGATCAATATGTTCTAATTATATTTTTATCTCCGAATTCAACTTTCGTCTTCCTAAACTAAAGAATCTACTTTAAATTTGTGTGTAAATAATTTTCGGTAATAAATAAAACACAAAGGCAAACATCCTAAATATTTGACTATATTTATCGTATTTTATTTTCTTGCACGAACAACTATATGTTGCACTTTCAAGATGGATATCAATATCGACAACAAGAGTTCTGGTTATGGCAGATCAACCAAAGCATTAGAAGGAAACATATACTAAATAACATCGTCTACAAAGAAATGTTCGGTAAGATACCATCACATTAAATACTTTTAAATTATAATACATAATTATTTTAACTAATATGACTAAATTGATTATTTATGTAAATTCTGATGATGTCCTTTCATTTTAAATTCAAGTATTATGCTAATGTAATAATATTTTTCGATTTAAATGTTTAATCCACCGTGTGCCATTATTTATGTTCATATAGATACTCTTGAAGAAGTTCTAGAATCATCTTATCTTTGCACAAAACCCCCTCTCAAATCCCCTCTAGGAATTTCTAGGGTTTCGTTATCCACAATCTCCTCCATTTTCTACAACCTCACCACACATCTCAGTCCTCACTCACTCCTCAGTCCCTCGTAGAAGATCTTTTTCTTCATTGCCATCACTCCTAATTCCTTCCTATCGCAGGCACTCCCTCCATTTTCATCCATTCAAATTCTTGATTTCTCCTTACTTTACTCTTTCGCTTCTGGTTGCTCAGCAAATAAAATTTGTTTCAATTCAGCCCAGAAAGGAATGGCAACAGCTCAGCTAACTGCATCATCCATTTCTGTCTAGGGTTTTGCATCCTTTGAAGGGCTTAGGTCCACAACTACTGTAAATGTCGCATCTCTAAAGCAGAATAGCAGGTCCTTTCGTGGACTTATTATCAAGGCTGCTACTGTTGTAGCCCCCAAAGTATTTAAACTTCCTTTCTTCTCTTGAATTATATTCTTTTACTTTGTTTATTCTGATAGTATTCTATGTACTAGAGTTGATGCATCTATTTTTTTTCCAATCGGATAGTGATTTCTTATTAATAGTAATATTTACTTACTTAAAATTACCTTAAAAAAAAATAAATCACTTTATTTTATTTATTTTTTATAATTGAGAATAGGGTTCAAGTTAGTTGAATGAATGTTTACACATAATTAACTTTTTACCTGCCACATGATTGTGTACACATTCTACACCGTGAGTGCATAGAACTTTAACTCCTTGGATAAGTAATGGTGTCATATAAAAGTGCAGCAGAATAGCCAGGCGGATTTATTGGATCTTCCACTGCTCTCCAAATTGCTTTCTGAGTTACCATTCAAATTTAAAGTCCATGTTGCTGAACATTTGTTGCTGTCAACATGAATGTCAATTATGTTATTTATTCTCAATAAATATAAAAATCATCCTTAAAGATTGATTATTGGGGTTGCTGACAAGGTGTGCTGACATTTGTGTCTACCAATAAAAGGTTGACTCTTTAGCCTACCGTTGCAAAGTACTTAGTGCTTTCAACTAAATGCTCTGTTTGACAAAGTGTGTCTGGTGTGCCGGGTAAAGTTGTGTGACATGTTTGTAATTTGGGTGATTGACTATTGGGTGTGTTTTGTGCTTTCTGGTCTTTGTGGAAATATGAGGAAAGAACTGTGCTTTCTTTGCTAATTTAGATGTCTGTTGCCCGAATTGATAGTCGTTGTCTTGAATGAACATATTTGAAGTCCAAAGATAGATTTCATTTGGCATTAGGTTTGATCAGCTAGTGCATTCTTGATTTTCCCCCCATTTTACTATGTTTACCCTTTATCCATATCAAATGTAGACGGATCTCATCTTAAATTGGGTGTTTGTTTCTCTGCGCAGTTATCGTACTATCATATCCATCGTTCATTGTGTTAGGGAAACTTTAATTCTCTTAGTTGCAAGTAGTAATTATATCAAGGCATTTATTAGTTACCTGGATGTAGTCATTTAAGTTATTCCGATGGTCATATTAAGGATTTTAATTCTGGATCTTGCTGACATGCTGCTGTTCTTGCAGTACACTTCTCTTAAGCCTTTGGGTGATAGAGTTTTGGTGAAGATTAAGACTGTAGAGGAAAAGACCGTAGGTGGTATTCTACTTCCAACAACAGCACAGTCGAAACCTCAAGGAGGTGAGGTTGTTGCTGTTGGGGAGGGTCGTTCTGTTGGCAAGAATCAGGTGGACATTAGTGTGAAGGTAAAAATCATGATTGAGTAATATGCTCAATGTTGGCTTTTATCCATGATTGACAGTTTTCTCAAGCGATCTTACTATGTGTAGACTGGCACCCAAGTTGTTTACTCAAAATATGCGGGAACAGAGGTGGAGTTCAATGGATCAAATCACCTCATCTTGAAGGAGGACGACATTGTTGGTATTCTCGAGACAGATGAAATCAAGGATCTGCAGCCCTTGAATGACAGAGTTCTAATAAAGGTTAGTCCTCATGCTCTTTCTATGGAGATTTTACTTCAAGTCTTCAAGCATTCTCATTTCCTGCAGCCTTTAGATGATGTAAGATTGCTAACTATGTGAGGAAGGGAACCGGAAACCACTATCAGTATCCACAGGAAATACAGTTCTATACTCCAAATATGATGTGGCAATGAATTCAAAGGTGCTGATGGTTCTGAGTACATTGCATTGAGGGCATCTGATGTAATGGCTGTGCTTTCATAGATAGATTGAGCCATTCATTCCAATACCAAAAGCTCCAATGGACGTTCTGGGCGCGGGAGAAAGTTACCTTCACATTGTGGAGTAGAATTTTTGCAAGTTAGTGTCAAGTGTTTTATCAAAAAATGATTAGTGCCAAATGTAGTATATAATTTTTGAACTACATTCTGCAACCAAGTGATGCAGTGTTCAAATCTAAGTATAAGTGGCCTTTTCTTCCCCTCTTCTTTTATTCAGGGTTGAAACCCTACTTACTAAGGGAAAAAAAGAGCACATTTTTTATATATATATATTTTAGTTTGCAGATATTCCCATGGAAGAATCAAGACAATTGCCAAAAAGGGAAATTGATTTCTGTCCGTAAATCAAATTTTCATACATTAGAATTTTTCTGATCATCAGTCGTGAGGGATGGCAAACGGGCGGATCAGGTTGGATATGGGCGGGTCGGAAATGGATAATGCAAAAGCGGATAAGTTATCCGAACTGGATTTATATTTAATACGGATAAAAAACGGGTTAATCGATGAATATTCATATTATTTATGACTTCTTGAATATAATCACTTTTGGACGAATTTTTAGTCTCACACTTGAGGAACCTTCAATTTGAGACTTTACAAATGTAAAAGTTAAACCCATTAGTTATTCGTTGGTTATTTATTTTTTAAATAAATAATATGTTTCTTATTTATATTTGACCAATTTTTTTTAAAAAATTATTTTTAACCCATTTTTTTAATGAATAATATGCGTAGATAACTGTTTAACCATTTTAGCATCACTAGTCGTGACAAGTAAAAAATATAATTAAGACATCATGGAAGGTTTCGGTGATCAATAAATTTTCTTTGGATCTTATATCTTGACAAACGGCGACAGAAGTTCATTGAGGGCAAATTATTTGTTTGTTGTTTTACACGAAATCAAGCAATTTAATTTTAAGAGTTTGCAGACCTTTTATCCAAGTTACTGGCATCTTCTTGAGCAGGTCCTTGGTAATAGCCGAGGGCGGAGCTACATCGTTGGTTGTGGATTCGGCCGAATTCAATAACTTTTGTTCAAACCTTGTATTTGTATTAAAAAATACAATGAATTTATATAAATTATTAATTTGAAACCCAATAACTTAAAAGGATTATAATCTCGAACTCATAAGGTCCAAATCCTAGCTCTGCCTCTAATAGTAGCAGGGGCGAGAGCGGAAATCTTTTATGGAATAATTGTCACTTACTTTAAAGGTTACGTAACTAGGTAAAATGTACGAATCACTTCTTAAATATCGACAGAAATTCTCTTGCTTGCATAAACCTGTACATGTTTTCCTGAGTTTCACTGTGATCCTGTTGTGCGGTCGTGCCAGCCTTACTAAAGGATTGATACATATTTGATCTAAATAATATACTTGCGTGAACTGCTTTTCTACCTCATCCCATAGAAACAGTGAGATTTACTTCGATTAAGTAAATACTCCAGAAAGGAGCAATAGAACTAAGCTACTATTTACTGTGAAAATGGTAATAACAATTAAATTTAATTATGGGACTCTAAAAATACGTGATCTTATTTATATGCTAGTTGTTAAGCAGTTGATGCTATATATGTGAGACTTAGAAACGAAATGAGAGTTAAGGATAAGGTGATAACCGAACCGATAAGTTAACAATCGGGGCCTCGAACTCGTCGATTCGGGGGCCTCGAGGTCGATTCCGGAGCTCGGCTGTGAACTATCGAGGTGGACGAAGTATGGCTAACAGTTATAATAAAATGAACGAAGGCTTTTTATGGCCGATGAACAATAATAAAGATAATAAATGGAAGCAGTAATATCAAGAGAATGTGTTAGAGAGCAAATAGAATGTTCTTGTATATTTCGTGTGGAGTAGCTGAAGCAACAGGGGTTTACAAAATGACAAGGACCCCTTTTATATAAGAGGGGAGTCCCAACATAGTACAGAAATGCATTAATTACAAAGATATGTGGATGAGACAGCTAAATGACGCCCTGATTTGGGTTTGGAGTAATCCACTAGGCTCTGTCAGTCCTAGCCGTGTGCCTTGGGAACTCCCCATTTCTACCATTACCATGATCTTTACTGCCCCGAGGTCGAGTGTCGACGACCCTCGAGGGAGGATACTCGGCCGTAGCCCCGAGTCTTCGAGGTGATCTTCCGAAGTGCCTTAATGGCGAGAAATTGGACGCTCCGATTTCACGGTATACAGATAATCCCCGCGATAGGAAACAATTTTGAGCTTCTATTCCGAGGGCATCATCACTGTGACATCAGCCTATCACAGCATTAAATGCTGTCACACCTCCTTTTTACCACCCCCGAAAGGGGTATAAGGAAGTTTTTTTCCAATTTAAGTGACAACGAGATTATTTTATTTAAAATCAGAGTCGCCATTTGGTATAATTTATGGTGTCCCAAGTCACCGGTTTTAAATCCCGAATCGAGGAAAGATTGACTCTGTTTTACAGTCCGCGAACACAGAAATCCGGATAAGGAATTCTGTTAACCCGGTAGAAGGTGTTGGGCGTTCCCGGGTTTCGTGGTTCTAGCACAGTCGCTCAACTGTTATTACTGGCCTATTTATTTGATTTTAAAACATCTTTGAAACCTATGT
Organism: Nicotiana sylvestris; assembly: GCF_000393655.2. NCBI lineage: Eukaryota > Viridiplantae > Streptophyta > Magnoliopsida > Solanales > Solanaceae > Nicotiana > Nicotiana sylvestris. The sequence continues at coordinate 56,218,362 of NC_091061.1, forward strand.
GCATTTTTATTCCTTTTAAACCACTTTTAATAAACCGATCGTTGTACAACTACTTATTTGATTACACGTTGCGAATCATGTCAAGGGAACCGTACCCACGATCCACAACATGTTTATTTTATTAACAAGATTAAATTGTTGCCGGGTCACATAAATGTACTCCCATGATTTTTAGAAATTAAGTGTCACGACCACGTCACGGGAATCGTACCCGTGGCTATGACAATTATTTAATTAACGCACCTAGAGCAAACTACGAAAGTTCAAGGCATTTTTTACACTAGTTAAGATAATTAATACGAGGGCCATAGATTATATGATTCAAATGTATGAATGGCACGCCTCAAAACTATTCAACTAAATGAACTATGAATATTCATATTTAAAACTAATTAGGTATCACAACCACGCCACGAGAACCGTACCCGTAGTTGTAATGGTTTTACTACGCGCCAAAAGCAAGCTATGATATTTATGAACATTAACGGCCTAATTATGTTACTAACGAGTGATTAAGTAAAAGCAAGAGTAAAAAGTAAAAAAGAATCAAGTAGGAAAAATTCAAAGCACACTCAGTTTCTATTAATTTTTATTTCATGTATCTAAACCAAACTCAACTCCTAAATAAATGAGCAAATTAACACTAAATGATCAAAGTCTTTACCCCAAACCCACGACCCAGTTCTTAAATTTCTTATCACTAATTTATCATACTCCAATTCCTTATCAACCAACAAACAAGAATTATCACCCAATCATTCCAAACTAGATGACGAGATTCAAGCGTCAAAATACTCAACAACAAATATCGTATTCAACACATGTAATTTTAGATTCATATTATTAAATCAAGCGATAAACTAGAAGAAACGAGAGGTAAATAGCGAGATAAACATGACTAGACCAATTTATTTCAACCAAGCCATGGATGGACATGTAAGAGCAGTAAAATCAGAAAAGAGAATTTATAAGAATTGACCTCACTGTCAAAATCCTTTAAAGCTGATTAACGAAGACAAAACCCAACAACGAAACGCGATCGTGACTTCGAACGGCGACCTCGACAGAACTTCGCCGAACTTTAACCGGACTGCCTCGCTTTTCCTCCATCTATCTCTCAGTCTGTTTCAATGACCTCTTGTTGCTGCTCTATCCATGTGTGTGTGTGGTCGTGGAAGGCTGTTGAAGGAGGTCGTTGATGTTATGGGTTGTTTTCCGGCGAGCTTGGTTGAGTCGCTGGTGTGAGGAGGAGGACGGGTGGAGATTGTTTTGGTTGTTGAAGGTTCAGAGTCGATGGTTGTTGTGTGTTCGATGTGGGGGTGGTCTTTTGTGTGAGGGTGACGACGGCTCTCTAGGTTATGGGTGTGTGTATGGAGATGGAGATGAGATCTTGGAGATTTTTTGTGAAGACGAAGCTCCAATCTGATTTGGGGGGGGGGTCTCGCTTTGTGTTCTAGCGGCTAGAATCGTTGGTGGAAAAGGGGCTGGGGTGTGACGTTGCTCCTCTTCTGAAGAAGAAGAAGCTGTGAGGGTTCCTGGGACTTTCACGGGGAAGAAGACGTTCAAAGGGTGGGTGGGTGGGGGTTATGATTGCGGCGCCTGCCACTTTTTGGTGTTCATTTTTTTGGGATTTAGATTTTGTCCCCTCTCATGGAAACGGCTGATTGTCCTAGAGATATTAGAGTCTAATTGTTTTATAGGGTTTTTTTTAGGTTAGGGGGTATGGGCCTAGGAATTATGGGCTAGGTCCAAAATTAGGCCTAAAAATGACTTATTTGAGCCCAAATTTTATTCTTTCCCCGCAATGAGAATAAAAATACGACCTCATTTACTAATTAATCCTACTTATGTAAAATAACTATTAAAATAAGATTGACCGTTAAAACAAAATTATTTTTGGTATTTTTCAAGATTAAAATGACTACAAAATATTAATGAAACTATATTTTTGTAATTTTCATTTTCTTGTAATAAAATAAAGTAAAAGAGTCAAAATTAGTTGAAATAGCGATATTAGGCCTAAATTAAATATTTACATGCTAAAATATAAAAACTCTTGGTGAGGGTCAAAAATCACATGTCTACAGTTGCCCATCTTTGACTGGAAATACGAAGTATTTTCAGACAAAAAATGACTAGATAGGTTTTTTGACCCGACCTTTATTTAAAAAGACCAAATGCTAAAAGAAAGGAGAGTGTGACCGAGCCCTGGTATCTGAGATGCCTACATATCCTTGGCTATAAAGGAATCAGGCCACGTGTAGTTCCGAAGTGAGTGAGATGATGGAGTATACCGAGGTGGAGAGCCGATTGAGGTGCCGTTCTGTCGAGGTTCCGGTCCGCGGTCCTGTTATTATATCAAAAATCAAAAAATGAAAAAGACTAGCTAAGCCTATCAACTACGAGTTACAAGATTCCTATCTATAAGTCTTCTGAAACTTGATCTTGAGTCTTGAATGGTTCTTCATGCAGATATTAGATTTGAACCTTGGCGCTTGTTAACTGCAGGTGCTAGCTTGTTCCTCTTTAGCTTTTTGGATCAAAACCGGACATACCATGCTTGTGACTTTAGTCATGTCTTGAGCAGCTCACATCTTTCATCAAATTCTGCATTTGGATTCACTTCTCGCCTTTCTTTTATTTTTATTCTGGATTATGACTAACTTCCATTGATCATCTCAGACCGTTGACTCGCATTCTTGCCGCGAGCTTCTTTTGTTGCTGACTTGAATTGCATTCTGAAGTGAATTCCTTTATTCTCCAGGTAGGCGCCTGATTGCCAATACTCGAACTGTCTTCCTTTGAAACTTGGACTGCCTTCCCTTGTTCTCCAGGTAGGCGCCTGATTACAAAAACTTGAATTGTATTCTCTTTGTTACTTTAAACTGTTTTCTCTTTGAAACCTGTGCTGTCTTCCTTTGAAACTTTAACTGCTTTCCTTGTTCTTCAGGCAGGTTCCTGATTGCCAAAACTTCAACTGTATTTCCTTGCTCTCCAGGTGGGCGCCTGATTACCAAAACTTTAACTGTATTCCCTTGCTCTCTAGGTGGGCGCCTGATTGCCAAAACTTTAATCGTATTCCCTTGCTCTCTAGGTGGGCGCCTGATTGCCAAAACTTTGATCGTATTCCCTTACTCTTCAGGTGGGCACCTGATTGCTAAAACTTTAAATGTGTTCCCTTGCTCTCCAGGTTGGCGCCTGATTGCCAAAACTTCAACTGTGTTCCCTTGCTCTCCAGGTGGGTGCCTGATTGCCAAAACTTTAACTGTATTACCTCGAAACATAAACTGCTCCTCCTTTGTTCTTCCAGGTAGGTGCCTGATTTCCGACACTTGCATTGTTTTTCCTTGAGACTTGAACTGCTTATCCTTGTTCTCCAGGTGGGTGCCTGATTTCCAACACTCGCACTGCTTTTCCTTGTAACTTGACTTGTTTTTCCTTGTTCTCTAGGTGGGCTCCTGATTGCTGAACTTGAACCGATTTCCTTTGAACATTGCTGCTTTCCCTTTGTTCTCCAGGTGGGTGCCTGATTACCAACACTTGCACTGCCTTTTCTTCGAAACTTGACTCGTTTTACCTTGTTCTCTAGGCGGGCTCCTGATCGCTGAACTTGAACTGTCTTCCTTTCAACATTGCTACTTTCCCTTTGTTCTCTAGGTGGGTGCCTGATTACCAACATTTGAATTTGTATTCCTTTCCTCTAAAACTCGAATTGTTTTCCCTTTTTTTTCAGGTGGGCTCCTGATTACAGACACTCGAATCATCTTCTCTTGCTACTTGGAACTATTTTCCTTAGAAATTTGCACCATTTTCCCTTGCTCTCCAGGTGGGTGCCTGATTGCTGAACTCGCATCGTTCTCCTTTGAAACTTGAGTTGTTCTCCCTTGTTCTCCAAGTGGGTGTCTGATTGCTGAGCTTGACCCGCTTTCCTCTAAACTTGTGTCGTCTTCCCTTGTTCTCTAGGTGGGCGCCTGATTGCTGAAACCGACTGCTTTCTCTTGAAACTGTTTTTCCTTTGAACTGTCTTCCCTTGTTCTCCAGTTGAGTGCCTGATTGCTGAACCTGACTTGTCCTCTTCTTGAAACTACTTTTCTTTTGAACTGTCTTCCCTTGTTCTCCAAGTGGGGCATGATTGCTGAACCTGAATTGTCCTCTTCTTGAAACTGTTTTTCTTTTGAACTGTCTTCCCTTGTTCTCCAGGTGGGTGCCTGATTGCTGAACTTGAACCGTCTTCCTTTCCTCTGAAACTTGAATTGTTTTCCCTTTTTCTCTAGGTGGGCGCCTGATTGCTGAACTTGAACTGTATTACCCTAAAACTTAAGCTGCTTTCCCTTGTTCTCCAGGTGGGCTCCTGATTAAAACAAACAAAACAAACGAAATTTTCTGCCCCAGTTTGCACTAGAAAGATTTGTGAGTTGTTCGCAATATTATAAACCACTTATACTATTGATGCAATAATGAGAGAAAACTAAAGATGAGACTAGGATGTGCGTCTCCTATGAGTAAAACCAAAAACTTTGACTAACAAATGTGTTTGCTAAAAATAAAACTTGAATGAACCAAACTAGGAAGTACGTCTCCTAGGGGGTAAAACTTGAATGAACCAAACTAGGAAGTGCGTCTCCTATGAATGAACTCTCAATTTAGGAAGTGCGTCTCCTAAAAGAATAACTTGAAAGACCTTGATTAGGAAGTGCGTCTCCTACAAGTAAAACTTCAATGAACCAGACTAGGAAGTGCGTCTCCTAGGGCCGAACTTAAACGACTCAAACTAGGAAGTGCGTCTCCTAAAACAAAAATATAACCTGAAAACCCAGACTAAGAAGTGCGTCTCCTAGGGGTGGAACTTCTATGACTCAAACTAGGAAGTGCGTCTCCTAGGAATGAACTTGAATGAACCAAATAGGAAGTGCGTCTCCTAGTGGTAAATCTTAATTTAAGAAGTGCGTCTCCTAAAACACAAATATAACTTGAAATACCTTGACTAGGAAGTGCGTCTCCTGACGGGTAAAACTTAAATGACTCCAAACTAGGAAGTGCGTCTCCTAGGGATGAACTTAAATGACCTAAACTAGGAAGTGCGTCTCCTAGGGTGAAATCTCAATTTTATAAAGTGTGTCTCCTGAAAGTGTATCCTGCAAGACCCAGACTAGGACGTGCGTCTCCTAGGGGTGAAACTCAATTTAGGAAATGCGTTTCCTGAAAGTGTATCCTACAAGATCCAGTCTAGGAAGTGTGTCTCCTAACGGGTAAAACTCAATTTAGGAAGTGCGTCTCCTGAAAGTGTATCCTGAACGACCCAGACTAGGAAGTGCATCTCCTAACGGGTAAAACTTTAATGATTCCAACCAGGACGTGCATCTCCTAGAGATAAATTTAAATGACCAAAACTAGGAAGTGCGTCTCTTAGAGGTGGAATTTCAATTTAGGAAATGCGTCTCCTAAAACAAAATATAACTTGAAAGACTTAGACTAGGAAGTGCATCTCCTAGGGGTAAAACCTCAATTTAGGAAGTGCGTCTCCTACGACATAATATGACTTGAAAACCCAGACTAGGAAGTGTTTCTCCTAGGGGTGATGTGTGATCATCTCAATAGCCTTTGCGTGAGAAAAACTGGAGCATTACACCTGAAAAATTCAAGCTTCCAAGCTTTGATATGAACATAGCCTTCCTCCCTGTTTCAGACAAAGAAAACTTGTGAGTTTAAACATGGTGATTGGTTTGTGGCCTTGACTTTGAGGCGATTGCTCCTTCACTTGCCATGATAACTTTGATTTCAACTTGAAAGACATTGCTTGTTTATTGACTAACCACTTTCTCTGTCACCCTTATCACAGAAAATACCTCTGATTCATTCAAAATCAATACCCTCTATCTATTGTATTTTGCTCATGAATTGACATTTACCGAACTTGTGAATTTCTCATAAATCCCAAGGCACACCGATTGTTAACAACTTAGTGCGTAGGTTGTTCTTTCCTTACTTATGCCACCTTGATGTGCTAGCCAGATCCCGTTTTGTGCAATTGGAAAGCTGGTGGAAAATTTTGAAGTCATTTCTCACTTGTTCTGACCAAACAGGCTCAGGAAGAGGAAGTGAACAAGACAAAAGGAACATAGTAAATGACAATGGAAAGAGATGATTCCTAACAAGAAAACTACAAAGTAGAAACTTATCAGATGTGGATACTAACTCTAATGACCATGACATGCACCTTCGGATTAAGTGGCCTAAACTGTCAAGCAAGTCTGATGTTCAACTCTTATTGTACCTCTTCGCCGTGAAACTGGGCTTCAATGCTCCGATTATCCACTCTGATTCACGATCCTTATTCGACTTGTAGTGCCTGAAGGGTTTTCACCATCAAGCCTCTCTCATTTTGTTCTTTATCTCAACTTACCGTCACCTTATAGTGCCTGTGAAGGTTTTCATCGATAAGACTCTCTCATTTTTATTTTCCTTGTGTAGAATAGAGTGTTGCCCCTGATGTGAATCATACCTCATAACTCGCCTGGCTTGGCACTACTCAAAGATTGATCGGAAGGTCTTTCTTTGGACCGTAATGTAGGCTTTTGGATAGGATTAGAAAGAAAGGGTATCATAAAGGCTCAAAAACAGCTTAAAAGGGCTCAAAGTTACAACTTTTGGAATCAGATCTCTTGCAACAACCACAACTTTTGCCCCAGTTTCTTTGCTTGGGGACTTTTGAATTTTTATTTTGATGGGACCGAATCGTGAGGCTACCTACGTATCCTTAAAAGGAATCAGGTCGAATGTAGTTCATGAAATAGGAATTGCTTTGTTTTTGTATTTCTCTCTCTTTTTTTTCTTTTTCTCTTTTTTTCTTTTCTTTTATTTTCTTTACTCTTTTTCCATTTTTCTTTCTCTTTTATCTTCTTTTTTTCCTTTTTTCTCTTTTTTTTATTCTGTATCATATTTCTAAACTCCGCTTCTGATTCTAAAAGAGGGATATAAAAGAAAATAAATAAGGCTCAAAGCAGTAATAGAGGATAAAGTGTTTAGATAGCAGAATAAAATGTCTTCGTCATTCCAATCTTCAAAGCATACCAAATACAAACAACACAATTAAACAAACCAAAGAAATCATGCATAATATCTTTTGACTGCATCAGGATTGATAACCATATCCACACATTTGTCTTCTACATATGTTAAATACAAAGCACCACGGGACAACACTCTCGTTACCACGAACGCCCCCTGCCAATTTGGGGCAAACTTGCCTTTAGCTTCAAACTGATGCGGAAGGATGCATTTCAATAGTGTTTCTCTATGTTCTATCTTCCCCAATTTCACAAAATTCGGGCTTGAAGTGATCTTAAAATGGCTTTACTTATTTCCCTCAAATTTCCCTATCATCTTCAAAATTGTTTTATTGCTTCATGACTAAACTAACTTTTAAGACCAGGCTGAGAATTACGCGTGCATGTCGTGTCACTAGAGTCAACAGGAAAAGAACTATAAAAGGTAAAGAGAACTAAACAAACACTGACTAGAAATAACAGAAAATAGGAAATTGCATTAGACAGATGGTGAAAGGGTTTGGACAACAAAACAAGTAAAATAAGCTGAGGTTACAACGCTGGAACAAAACCAGACAACACTAAACGAGCTACTACGACTAAACAAACTTGGCAAAATAAAAGGATAGAAGGGTTTGAGTCACAAGACAATATCCGGATTACAACCCTAAAATAACCCGGACAACAGAAATAACAACAAAATATACCACCAAGACTCCTCCCCTACTTGCCAAGAGATGGAGCGTCTTTCCAATTACCAAGCACGACATCTTAGCTACTGGATTCCACATCAAAATTGCCAAGACCATTAACAACTTCAATATCATTAACTGAGTCAACAGGTTCCCAAGAGGATTCACATTCTCCCTATCACTATCCTTGATCATAATTACCCCTTCTTGAATAATTGTTTCTCTTTCCCTTTTCAAAGCACGACAATCTTCAATGCTGTGCCCTTGGACGTTAGAGTAGTATATGCATCGTACAGTAGGATCAAAACCTTTTGCATATGGGTTTGGAGTATAGCCGAAGAGCGGCTCAATCAGGACAGAATGCTTTAACCTTTCAAACAAGCTTTTGTAGGACTCCCCGATTGGCATGAAATTATTTCTTTGCCTTTGTTCTCCTCACTGCCCCTGTTTTCTAGGGTTGTTGGGTGCTCGAAAATGTTGTGAAGGCAAGAGTGCATTATGCGGTGTTGGCTCTCTCCATAAGGAGTGACCCAATGGTTAGACAGATGACCAGACATTATTCGAAGGATAATACTGAGGTGGATTGTGTGGAGCTCGGGGATAGGTTTGGGGTTGGGGTTGAGGCTAGGTATATTGGTGAGGCGGACCCTTTGGACCATGTTGTGACTCTGAAACAACCATGGCAACATCATCATGTTCCTTCTGACCTAGAAAGCTTCCTGTTTCATTCTGAATTGCTTGTGCTATGGTTATTAAAGTAGAATAGCTCATGATCTTGCTCGACTTCAGCCCATCTTCTACCATTTCTCCCATTTTTAGCACATCATTAAAAGGCCTACCCACATCCGAGATCAAATGCCCAAAGTAAGTTGGCTCTTGAGCTTGAAGAAAGTACTCGACCATCTCTTTTTCTTCCATCGGGGGATTGACTCTGGCAGTTTGCTCTCTCCATCTGAGCCCGTATTCCCTAAAGCTTTCATTAGGCTTATTTTCTATCTTAGTGAGGGACATGCGATTCAGGACAATTTCTATATTGTATTGAAAGTGAATGGCAAAGGCCTGAGCCATATCGTCCCACATGTACCACCTGCTAGCATCTTGGCGGGTGTACCACTCCAGAGCTGCCCCACTCAGATTCTGACTGAAATACGCCATCAATAATTTGTCTTTCCCACCGCCACCTCTTATCTTACTATAGTAGCCTCTCAAATGGGCCACGGGATCTCCATGTCTGTCATACAAATCAAACTTTGGCATCTTAAACCCAACAGGCAGTTGGATGTCAGGAAACAAGCACAAGTCTTTGTAAGCCACACTCATCTGGCTCCCCATCCCTTGCATTTTTCTTAAAGACTGCTCTAATATTTTCACTTTATTGGATATCTAATCTTGCTACACTGTCTTAGCAAGCTTTTCAGTTTTACCAGGAGCCTCAAAATGAGGAGCGTGAAAGTATGGATCCGAGACTTTGAAAGTTGGTTTTGGAGCATAGCGTTGGGCCACAGGGACTTTGAACACAACTCATTAGAGGATCGAGGAAGAGTAGCTAGATGAGGAGATACAAGAGCATGAGTGGCCATAGAAGCGGGATATGAGGTGGTTTTAGCGGATGGAGTGTGAAAAGGTTGCAGGTAGACATCGGAAGCAGTAGGGAGCTAGATTTGTGACAGTGGTGGTATAGTTGCAGGGTTTCCAATGTAGTTAGTGGGGAATGAAGGTGGAGGATGCCCCCTGATCCAAGACCGATACATTTCTGCCATCTGCTATTTCAACATTTGGACCTCCCCTTTCAATTTAGACTCCAACTCCACAAACTCCCTCGACGGGTCAACAACTCTTGTGTCCAGGTCTTTGCTAGTCACGACTACCTTACTCTTTGACCTTGTGTTGTATGGATGAGTTACCTTAAGAACCACAAACCAACCACCCTTCTGCTCAATGGAGATAACAAAAAGGAACAAAATGAGGTCATCACATTAACGTTAGGGCATTTAACAGCTATGAATATCACATTGTGTGCAATGCACCTAGCAACAATTAACAGTTCAATAATGACTTCGAGGGCCACAAGGTCACTTGGCATCATCCCAATTTGTTTATTTCAATCTTCTCTTTTCTTTTCTTCTTGGCTTGCTCATTTTCCTTCCTCTTTTTCTTCTAATTATCACTCTTTTCTTTCCTCTCATTTCTCACATCCCATAATTTCAACTCTTTTTTCTTTTCTCTCTTTTTTCTTTTTTTTTGTTTCCTTCTTTTTTTCCTTTTTCTTTTAATAAAATAAAAAAATAATTCGATCGAACCCTTGTAGGTTGCCTACGTATCATGACGCCGCATGAATCAGATCTTTGCGTAGTTCGGGAAGATCGGGAATAAAGTAAACAAACTAACGTTCTTTTTTCTTTTTCTTTTTACCTTAATGACTACTCTGATGAGAAAAGAGAAACAAAAGAAGAAAATCTTTTTTTTTAATTTTCTAGACTGAATGTTCTATAACCTATTTTAAACTCAAGCTTAACGAGCATGTATTTTTCTCATTTTTTTTTCTTTTTGAAACAATACTCTATGAGAAATTATTAAGGAAAAAAAAACCCTAGAAGAGAAAAATATTATTTAGATTTTTTTAGGAAGAAAATCTAAAGAATAAACCACAGAAAAATATTTTGAATTTTCATTTGATATCCTGACGCAAGATTTTGAAACAAGCAATGAAAAAGATAAAACAAAATGTTTTTGGATTTTAGTTTTTGATTACCTAAAGGAGAAATTCTAATGATAAACAAAAGATAAAATATGTTTTTTTCTTTTATGCACAATGTCCTAAAGTTCTAGTGAAAATAGAAAGAATATTTTTTTTTGTTTTATTAATTTCCAAAAGAAGAACCTCAAAGGAAAATCTTTTTGACTTTTGGAATTAATATCTTAAAGAAAACTTGTAAAAAGATATCAAAAGAGAAAAATCTTATTTTTTGAGTTTTTAGTCCTAGTATTCTAAAGGAAATATAAAAGCAAACTTTTTTTTCTAGATATTAATTTTCTAAAGGAAAAACCACCTCAATTTTGTTTCTTAAATTTCTAGGAGTAGTATTTCTAAAGAAAATTCTAACGGAAATATAAAAACGCAAAATATCTTTTTTTGGATTTTCGATTTGTAATACATTTTTCAAATACAAAATAGGAAATAATAACAAAAGACTCGACAAACTTAACTAGACTATGACAGACTCTAGCATCAACTAAATGACTGAATACTACTGTACAAGACTAGAAAGTAAAACATGAACAATAGATTCAAAAACATAAAAGGCTCCTCAGGCAGCTCCTGAATGCAGTGGTCCCGGGGTATCTGTCATGCTCAAACTCCGGTAAGTAGATCCACACCTGTATGAGAAAACTGAAACCAACACTATGTGAGACATTAACATTCCCTACTAAACACATGCAAGACTTGGTTGTGACTATTTTTCTAAAATTAACCTACGTGGCTAAAAGTAGCTAAAAATGCACGATCTGGCTAAGACCCCGCGAAGCCAAGAACCTAAACTTACTAGGAAGACCGGACCCTATGTGAGTTGCCTATATATCCCGCCCCGAGATACGAGAATCAGGTTCACGTAGTTCGAGCAAATTGAATACGGGTGAGAATTAAAAAAATAATTGATTTGGAGAAAATATATTTTTTGTCTTTTGTTTTGAAAAATGATGAAAATGTAAGCTCTTTTTGGATTTTCTTTTTCCTCTTTTTTTTCTTGATTTTTGGAAAATGATGGGAAAGTGCAAAATATTTTTGAATTTTTCATTTTTTTCTTTAAAACAAAATGTGAAAGAAAATATAACTGGGCCCTACTTGCTTTAGTTTCACACTTCACCCTCTCTTTTTTTCCATTTTTTTTCTTTTTCATTTGCCTCAACTATCATTGGTCCGCCAAATGACTCTTTTACCCTTGAAAATTGCAACATGTAGCACATAGGATGCATCAGGATGGCCTTTTATTTTTGGGCACACCTGTCCTAGACGGACCCAACCCCTGTGTTGAGTCTCCAAAGTCAGATGCACGTGATGCAAACAAACGTTCCTACTAGGGATCCGACATGAGGCTGAGTTATTCTAAGTTCAAAACCTGGGTATGTTGTTCTAGACTTGTGTACCCGAGCAGACAACTCGAGCAGGGGGGGGACTGCGTACCGGGAACCAAAAGGCCATTCGGCTTTGTAACTTGTCCGAGCCTCTTCCTAATTTAAGGTATGACACTAACAGAAGAGGAGTCACGCCAGCGTGCACATCCCCGGAGATGAGAAGAGATGGGTTTCGTAGCAGTTTATATACAGTTCAAATAGTATCAAAGCGGTGAAAAGCAACATTTAGCACATTTGGCCAAAACATGTAGAAAATCAGATAATGAAAAAAAGCCAACTATAACAGTTATTCTAAGCTCAAATTCTGAACCCTGAACCAGAAGTTCTGGGTTCTTTTCACCAGCAGAGTCGCCAGAGTTGTTACACCTCCTTTTTACCACCCCCGAAAGGGGTATAAGGGAGTTTTTTCCAATTTAAGTGACAATCGAAACGAGATTATTTTATTTAAAATCAAAGTCGCCACTTGGGATAATTTATGGTGTCCCAAGTCACCGGTTTTAAATCCCGAATTGAGAAAAGATTGACTTTGTTTTACAGTCCGCGAACACAGAAATCCAGATAAGGAATTTTGTTAGCCTGGGAGATGGTGTTAGGCATTCTCGGGTTCCGTGGTTCTTGCACGGTCGCTCAATTGTTATTATTGGCCTATTTATTTGATTTTAAAATATTTTTGAAACCTATGTGCATTTTTATTCCTTTTAAACCGCTTTTAATAAACCAATCATTGTACAACTAATTATTTGATTACACGTTGCGAATCATGTCATGGGAACCGTACCCACGATCCACAATATGTTTATTTTATTAACAAGATTAAATTGTGGACGGGTCACATAAATGTACCCCCGAGTTTTTTAGAAATTAAGTGTCATGACCACGTCACGGGAACCGTACCCGTGGCTATGACAATTATTTAATTAACACGCCTGAAGCAAATTACGAAAGTTCAAGGCATTTTTTTTACGATAATTAATACGAGAGCCATAGATTATATGATTCAAATGTATGAATGACACGCCTCAAATCTATTCAACTAAATGAACTATGAATATTCATATTTAAAAACTAATTAGGTATCACAACCACGCCACGGGAACCGTACCCGTAGTTGTGATGGTTTTACTACGCGCCAAAAGCAAGCTACGATGTTTATGAACATTAACGACCTAATTATGTTACTAACGAGTGATTAAGTAAAAGAAAGAGTAAAAGTAAAAGAGAATCAAGTAGGAAAAATTCAAAGCACGCTCAGTTTCTGTTAATTTTTATTTCATGTATCTAAACCAAACTCAACTCCTAAATAAATGAGCAAATTAACACTAAATGATCCAAGTCTTTATCCCAAACCCATGGCCCAGTTCTTAAATTTCATATCACTAATTTATCATACTCCAATTCCTTATCAACCAACAAACAAGAATTATCACCCAATCATTCCAAACTAGATGACGAGATTCAGGCATCAACATACTCAACAACAAATATCGTATTCAACACATGTAATTTCAGATTCATATTATTAAATCAAGTGATAAACTAGAAGAAACGAGAGGTAAATAGCAAGATAAACAAGACTAGACCAATTTATTTCAACCAAGCCATGGATGGACATGTAAGAGCAGTAAAATCAGAAAGATAATTTATAAGAATTGACCTCAGTGTCAAAATACTTTAAAGCTGATTAACGAAGACAAAACCCAGTAACGAAACGCGATCGTGACTTCGATCGACGACCTCGATAGAACTTTGCTGAACTTTAACCGGACTGCCTCGCTTTTCCTCCGTCTATCTCTCACTCTATTTCAATGACCTCTTGTTGCTGCTCTATCCATGTGTGTCTGTGGTCATGGGAGGTTGTTGAAGGAGGTCGCTGATGTTATGGGTTGTTTTCCGGCGAACTTGGTTGAGTTACTGGCGTGAGGAAGAGGATGGGTGGGGATTTTTTTGGTTGGTGAAGGTTCAAAGTCGATAGTTGTTGTGTGTTCGACGTGAGCGGTGGTCGCTTGTATGAGGGTGACGACGGCTCTCTAGGTTATGAGTGTGTGTATGGAGATGGAGATGAGATTTTGGAGATGGAGATGGAGATGAACGGTGGTCGCGTGTGTGTACGGTTGTCCCCTCTCATGGAAACGGCTAATTATCCTAGGGATATTAGAGTCTAATTGTTTTATAGGGTTTTTTTTAGGTTAGGGGGTATGAGCCTAGGAATTATGGGCTAGGTCCAAAAACTAAGCCTAAAAATGGCTTGTTTGAGCCCAAATTTTATTCTTTCCCCGCGAATGAGACTAAAAATATGACCTTATTTACTAGTTAATCCTACTTAAGTAAAATAACTATTAAAATAAGATTGACCATTAAAACAAAATTATTTTTGGTATTTTTCAAGATTAAAAATAACTACAAAACATTAATGAAACTATTTTTTTGTAATTTTCATTTTCTTGTAATAAAATAAAGTAAAAGATTCAAAATTAGTTGAAATAGCGATATTAGGCCTAAATTAAATATTTACATGCTAAAATATAAAATTCTTGGGTAGAGTCAAAAATCACATGTCTACAAATGCCATGCCCAAAGAACCATGCAAGGGTCGCCGTCAAATGCGACTATCGAGAAGTCATGAATCGCTACTAGTTCGTCCCTTCTGCTACCCACACGGCTCCTATAAATGCACCAATCTTTTGATAATTCTTACTTTCTCAACATCTTCAAATTTGCAAAGCCAGACCCATCCCTCTTTGCATCCTTTCTTCTTACTTTCTTAGAGAAATTTCACTATCATCATGGCTAGGACCTCCAAGGCGGTTCCATGGAAAGACGAGGCTGCCTCTTCATCTCGAACGTCTAAAGGGAAACCCAAAGTGATACCCACTGTGGGACAATGTACTCCCACCGAGCTTGACATGTCGAAGGACTTTACCGTCGACAAAACCTTGTCTACACCGGGCCGATGTGAACACGTGTCCCAGTGCATTAGTATTGTGATAAACATTGGGAAGGTGAAGGAAGACTGCCGATGGAAGGAGGCAATAGAGGTGGAGATTCCCGGCCCTGATAAGAACATAACGGATTACAAGGCAGATTTTATTCATGTATATACTTACCCGTTCACTTTGGGTCCGGTCGATCCTTTTGAATCCCCTCCCCCGGAGATAGATCCAGTTATCCTCGATTTTTGTGACAAATACCAAGTGACGCTCGGTCAAATCTATCCTTATTTCTGGAGGATAGTCTTGATGCTCCACCATTTCTTCGATGGGGTTGAGGGCGAGACCTTTACCCTCAACCATTTGATTAGGTTGTACAACCCTCGATTTTATTGAGGTTTGATTAGGCTTCACAACCCATCAAAAAAATCATTTTTCTCGAGAACCAACGAGGACAAGGATCGAGGGTGGATGAGTAGGTTCGTCTGGGTGAAGACCTCGGACATCATTCAGGCTAGGAGGATGCCTTTCCCGGAGAGGTGGAACACACAGCGTAAGCATCTTTTCCCTTGAACATGTTTTGTGATCTTCTTTCCTTTCTTCCGAAAAAATGACCTCTTTTTGGTTCCTGTAGCTAACGTTTGGTATCCCGAAGCGGTCTCAGATTTGAGGAGATAGATCGAGCAGTTGGATACCTCATTCCCATATCTCGTTTGGTCTTGGCCCGACCTGGCCACGAAGCGGTGGGTGGACAAGAATCATGGTAAAGTTTCCTTGCTACCTATGCCTTAGCCTTATGTTTCTCCCCGTATCCTTTATGCTAATAAGTTGTGGTCACCGAGCTCGTGCAAGCCTTGGTGAGAGTATGCGAATGAGGCCGCCTCCTTGGGGATAGATGGAGGATTTGGAGCCTGCTAAGGTCAAGAAAAGGAAGGGTAAGGCGATTGCAGATCCTCATGTGACAAAGAAACCTAAGTCACGCGGGCCTCGAGCTGCCACTAGGACCTTGGCTTCAACTTTCGTGGCAAGCCTCGGCATTGAGAAGAGGATGATGACAAGGGTGAGTGTAGATTGGTACGGAGAACGAAGTTGGGTGCGGGAGCCTCACATGCTCCTCGACCGAAAGCTGCTGAATTGGGAACGGCTGACTCAGGTCGATCCTGTGCGGCTAAGACCCTCAAGGAGGGTGTCAATATGGTTTCGGATCCCGTGGCCGGATATGGTGCAGTTTTTGCTGAGGGGACCATTGCTGCTGGTCCTGAAGCGTATGGATCCGGAGCTTTTTGGGGGCAGAAGTTGCCCATCGGGGATATTGATGACATAGATGACTTCAGTTTGGGCCCTCAGTTCTCGTCAAGGGAGCTAAGGGATGCTTAGGATGCGAATACCGCCAAAGATAGGGGTCCTCTCAAGGGGGGAGGCATGCTTGGCAACATTCTTGGCGATGTCAGCGAGAACATCGATCTCGACGCTCCGAGCGCATTCAAGGCAGCGGAGAGGTTCCAACAGCAAGTGATAGCTATTTTATGCATATTACCTTTAGTCTCGAGCATTTTTCTTCATTCTTCTAACTCTTTTGTTTTTCCGTAGTGTAAGGAAATGTATGATCATGCCCTGTCCAGGCTTCATAAGGAGCTTTCATGCCGTGAAAAGGATCTTGAGAGGCTCACCTTGGGACTGCGAGAGTCGGGGGTTTACCCTACTCGAAAGGAGAAAGAGTCAGGCGAGCTCCGGGCTGCTTTAGAAGGAGCACTCCGAGAAAAAGATGATTTTGCTGAGCTGGTATTTACCATGAATGAATCCGCCCTTTGTTCCCATCATCCGACACTAAATGGCTTACCTTTCTCCTCGTAGATCGGGCAAAAGAATGTGGAGATCCTCGGGCTGAGAGAACGAAATAGTGTAGCGGCTTTGGAGTTGGCATCCACCCATGGTCTTCTCCAAAATGCTCTAAAGGAGGTTGCCGCACTGACTGTGGTCAAGTCCGAGATCGAAGGAAAAATTGCTACTTATCTGTAGGACGCAGCAACAGCGAATCAAATAGCCCAAAATATATCGATAGAGGCCAAGCTAAAACTGGCTTAGGCTATTGATCATGCTAGAGCGAAGGTGAGGAGGGAATCCTTAGAGGGGGTTGGATCCAGAGATGTCGATCTTTCAGCCAAGATTGAGGAGACCCAAGAGTTGGAGAGAAAATCGACACTCTTGATCGCTCCAGTTGAGGATCCTGGTGATGGTTCAGAGGATTGTGGCAATGAAGAGTAGACCTTGTGTCGCTTTTGCTTTTTTATTTTTTCTTTCTGTGCATGTACTCCTGGGGAATGAGTCTTGTAAAGACGTACCTTGTAAATATATTTTTGGCAATGCAAGAGAGTTTTTCTGCTCCAAGTCTTTCCATTTTTTGTATCTCATCGCTCTTGCGGAGTTATTCTTCGAATTTTAATATTAACTCTTTGGAGCCCATTCTTGGAGTAATCGGGACCCCCGAAATTGGGTCCTATATTGAAGTTAGGTTGATAGCTTCTTTGGGGCCGATGCTTGTGATAGCAAGAAACCCTCGAGGTCTCGATACCTCTAGAATTTCCCAGGATAACATCATTTAGGCAATCTGACAAAGGGAGCCCTGGGGTGGTTCCGCCAGTACATTTCCCAAGGAAAAATTGACGTTACCATGGCCAAAATTAATTGGCCCTCTGGATAGGCAAGCAGTCGCTACTTTGCCCCTATATATTCGTTTGCTTGCTCCTCAAAGGAGATTCTGCCACTCTGAGTAACTATTTCTTCCATAGAACTTGGTTTTTGGTGCTAATTCAACTCAAAATCTTTGCCCAAATCTATATCCTCCTCCTCTTATTTTATCATAGCCATGACTGCTACGTCGATATCTGCCCATCAAGGAGAGGGGAGTTCTGCCTCTGTTCCGCGTCCGGTCGGTGGTACACCACTGGTGCCCGGTGAGCGGTCCTCGAGGTGCTTTGTCTCGAGGAGAGACTTTATGTTGGAGAGACCTCCCAATGTTCAAGGACATCGGGAGCATGCGTCGAGGTTCATCTCATCAGTAGGGGAGGAACACATCGAAATAATCAAAAAAGACTATGGATGGGGAGAAGGAGTGGTGGTACAAGTACCTTCCTTTGAGGAGAGCATCATGACCTATGTCGAGGGGGTTTTGAGCGTGTATATGCACACTTTTACATTAGGTACCACGATTGGGTTGTGCTTGAGTTCTGTCGGAGATATTAGGTTACTTTGGCGCAGGCTCACCCATCCCTTTGGAAGATAGTGCAGATGATAAGACACTTTGCAGATAAGGCCGGGCTCGAATTTACCCTCAGTCATCTCATGAGGTTATATCGGCCGCTGCGTTATTGGGATTTGATTACTTTGCAGCATTGATCCACCCGGTCTCCTACCATTGACAGTGAAGAGGACGAGGACCGAGGATGGATGAGCCAATTCATTCGAACACGGACGATCGATATCATTCCTGGAGAGTTTCTACCCTTTCCTGAGAAATGGAATTTCACACCTAAGTGTCATACTTGTATTTTTATCACCTTGTCCATAGCAGAGGTGGGCTCCATAACGACATTTTTCTATTTCATTTTTTGTAGCTACTCCCTGGTTGCCGAACGAGGTCCCTGATTTGGACGATGGTCTCGTAAGCTGGCAGCTTGTTCGACCTATGATAAGCGCAGGTGGAGAGACCTATCCAAGGGGAGATGGGAGGCAAAACATCATGGTAGGCACTTGGTGGCTTATTTCCGCTGAATGATACTTTTCTTTTTAGCGTACTAACTTAACCGCCGCACTTACTAGAGATTTTTCTGAGATGTGGCCGTGCCCCTTGGGGGAGGAGGAGAGACTGCCGACCTTGGGGTCGAGGGTCAATGATAAACGAGAAAGGCCTCTAGGGTGTGAGGAGGCTCGCAGCGGGGCGAGTTCTTCTCAGAGGTTCAAAAAGGCGATTCAGCCGATCATCTAGCTTCCGAGGCCTCCGTTCTCGAAAGAACATTCCCCGTTTCTGCTGAGTTTACTTCAAAGAGCGAGGAGCACGTGGTGCCTTCTTCTTTTCCTACCAAAGGTACTTCGGGGGACACTAAGCCATCGGATATTGGCTCGGCCTTTGGTGAGGCTCAGCAGCTCGGATTTATGGTAAGCTTCGATAGCTGGCATAGGATTATTCCAGTTTCACACTCTTCCTTTCTTATTGAATTTTCTTTTGCAGGCCTTTGACAGGCTTAAATCCGAGCTGCTTCGCTATGAGACTAGGTTGCGGAAAGCTTCGGATAGGGAGAAATCCCTTAAGCTTCTTTGTGCGAGAAAGAAAAGCAAGCTGGTATCCCTGCGGTGTGAGGCGGATCAAAGTTGGAGCCGTGAGAGCTACCTTGAGAGATAGGTATATTGTATTTCATGTTGACGTATGCTCCTCCTTTCATTTTCGGAGATTAACGTTTTGATATTTCAGTTGGAGAGCAAAACGGAGGAGCTGGAATGACTTTGGGGCGAAGTTGGCCGGGCCAAACGTGAGTTTAACGAGCTGTAGGCTCATATAGATGCCCAAGTTGTGGCCAAGAAGAGTGTTTTGGCTAAAGCTTCCACTCTTGATATGCAAATCCGGACTGCTCGTGCGAATAATTCTGCACGAGTGAACATGATCGCAAAGCTCGAGTCTGAGCTTTCAAAGGCGAAGGCCGAGGTGGTGAATGCCTAAGCCGAGGCTGTGATGAGCAGCACTCGGGCAGACCGAAAAGTGGTGGCTTATTTGAAGAGCGCTGCCACTGCTAGAGCTGAGCTGAGGAGAACTCTTGGTCGTGCGAGCATTAGTAAAGAGTACGCGAAGTGCGAATCTCGGAGGGAAACTCTCGAGGAAATTCATCCCAGGGGTTTCGATCTTTCGGAGGAGATCGAGAAAGACAAGGCAGAGGAATATGACACCAAGTTACTTTTGTCCGATGTCGAAGATAGCGAGGACGGGGCCGTCGGGCCATAGTCCCCAAGGGGGAGATTTGTTTTCTTTCTCTATCTTTGTATTAGTACTTTCACAATATGCTATAAATGGAGCTCGTATTTTATTACATGTGTGTATGAGGGGGAAACCTCGCAATTTTGTATCTTCTAGGCTGTTGTTTGCCTAGATTTTAGCCAGATCAATTGGCCTTTGAGTTGGTAGGAATCCTTAGATTCGTGGTATGGCCCTGGGGCTCACTAGGCTAGCCCATAGCCTCTTACGCGCTTGATCGATACGACCTTTTAGATGGGCTGGCGACAATGGCTCTTATGCCTTGGGTTAGAGTGACCATTTAGTTAACTATTTTGGGTTCAGTCTCCAAATCGGGTTTCGACCCTCAAGTTTTGTATTTGTGCGGGCTGGCGACAATGGCTCTCACGCCTTGGGCTGATGCGGCCTTTTAGTGTGGGCTGGTGAAAATGGCTCTTACACCTTAGGTCGAAGAAACCTTTTATTAGCTTTATTTTTCCCTCGTTAAGGACTTTTTGAAATAATCTTTGCTTGACTTTTCGAAGGTTCGATAAAAACCTCGATTACGAGTCGTTATGTGGCGATAATCGAGCACCTCGAGAGGTTTGGCTCGGAGGCTGAGTATCTCGAAGCCTGTGATTTAGAGCTGACATGGTCGAAGCTTATTTGCCTATATTGAGGGTAGCCTGTTTAACAGTTCTTTTCGAAGTAATTGAAGGCCTGTGATTTTGTAGGGACGGTCGGGCATCCCCAAGTCGCGTTAGTTCGGCTGATACAGCCTTGTAACTGGAGTCATTTGTGTTCGGTTAGAGCCTTTAAGTCAGAGTGAAGTAGTTTCGGCATCTATATTGAGGGTATGCCTTTTTAGGGGTCTTACAAGTTCGATATATAGCCGAAACTTTGAGATTGGGTTTATGCCTTTAGTATGGTCTTACAAAATTTTCATGTCTTTGAGGTCTTACAGTTTTACATGCCTTTGAGGTCTTACAGTTTTGGATACTTGGTACAAGTATTGTTCACGCCATGCTTGAGGTCTTACAGATATTGCTATTGCCTTATGTTGGTCTTACAAGATCGAGGCTGCCCTCATGTGGCCTTACGACCTCGGATTTTGATAAGTCAATGGAGGTGGCGGTTGACGACAGTCCCCGAGTCATCAAGGGTTTCTTGACTTGGTAGCCATTACATGTAAACTTGGTATTGCCTCATTGAGGACTTGCGATTTCAGAGATTTTTTTGACCAATCCGCTAGGCAATGACCTAGGGCTAGATTTTATATATATAAAGAAAATCGTACAAAAAAACAAAATACATTGTCAGGCGGTCTTAGGCTATGAAAGTGATAATACTTGAAAATTACAATAAACCTAGTACCAATATTGAGTAATGAGCTCAACATTGATATCACAAAATGATTAATGTTCTTCTAAAACTTCATTACTGCCTCTACATTGGTGGTGGTGCTTTACTTTTCTTGATAATTCCTTTTCATTGTTGTTGTCCAAATGCTGTAACATTTCCGTGGTATAGTTGTTCTAGTCCCTTGTTTGCTATGTTTATCCGAAAATTCTAGGCAAAATTTCGTTGTGAATTGCCCATTCCAACTTTGCTCCAGCATGGATTGCATAACCTCCATTTTGAGTTTAATTCCTATGTTGTTGACTGGGCTCATTATGTGATTTGATGCTTGGTCTAATGTACTGTGAGGCTGCATTTTGTTCCCAATGCCTTTGCATAGCCCAGAAATCTTTGGCCAAAACCTGGTGCATTCATGAAAATACAGACTCATCTTGGACTTGTGTTTACCCCTTCCTATTGATGCTACTGTAGTTCTGCTCACCCATGATTCACTCACACTGGATTGAGTACATAGTACTAATACCACAAGTTGCAAGCTCCTCCTGAAGTGATACATAGCCACAGTAGTGAAATTAAAGGTCCCTTTCAAAATGTGGATAATTTTTGCTTTGTCACATATTTCCTTGTTATTATGGCTCGCCCAGAAGTAATGTATGGGCTTCACTTGTGATATGTTTATCTTTGTTGAACACACTACCCAGCACCTCGAGTTGTGCTTTGTTGATGCCAGTTTTTTGTACAAATGGCGACTGGAAGTCTGAAATTTGCATGCTTGACCCCATTCCATAGGTGTACAGAAAAATACTCCCAAAGTTCCAAGATTTAGTATCTCAATAAGCAAATCCAAAATGTCACCCACAAACCTTGGAAATTACAACCATGCCTGGGTCCTTTTTGCTTTTATCGAGTCTGGTTCCTCAATTCTTTCCTCATGTTTATTATTAATTCTCCAGATGTGCACGCTTTTGCTTAACTTTCTGACCTTGTAATGCATGAGCTTGCACTTTATTGATCTTCTTTTTGCTCTTGATATTGAATCTTTTTCGATTCCCCTTGCTTTAGAGTGAGTACTAGGTACTACCTCCACAAGAAAATTTCCTGGAATGTAGGTCCTTAAAGTGTACCATGTCCCTGCAAAACAAAGAAAATAGTTAGCTGTAAAAGAGATCTTCTTATCCTCAATTTGACCATGAAGTTTGTGTGACCCTGGTCCTTCGTTCCTTGATCTCTTCCTCATTCTTCTGTTACTCATATACTCCCTTATCCTCTTCTGTCTACTCTTATACATAGGTAAGGACATTGAAGCTTATCCCTATTAACAATCCTCATCCCTTGTATCTCCAGTTGCTGAAAATTGTGAGCCTCATGATCTCCATAGTCAAGTGCATGATTTGCTAGGAAATCAGCCAATTTATTCCCTTCTCTCATGATATGTGACAATCTGCAATTATACCTACTCATGTACAATTTTATCTCCTGAGCATATTTCTCTACTGTCCAAGGTGGATCCCAAATTCCATCTACCACATTCTTCATTAGTAGAGAATCTATTCGGATGTGGATATTGACATATCCTTGCTGCACACATTCCTTTATTGCCTCAAGAATAGCAAGAACTTCAGCTTCTACATTTGTCCCTTCTTGAATTTCTTTCCCCCTGCATATCTCACATCACCTCACTATCCCTTAGGACAAAACCAATGGAGCTTCTACCTGGATTTCCCTTTGATGCCCCGTCTGTATTCACCTTTATCCAATCCTGTTCAGAACCCTAATGACCTTTAGTTTGGGAATGTATTGTTCCATCATTTTTAGAAGGTTAGGCCACTTATGAGGGACATGATTTATGTTTGGTTTTCTGAGTTTAACTAGAGATTGAAGAGTTGTAGAAACCTGGTATATAACCCTACTAATAGTGACCACTTCTCCATGTTTGTAACAGTTTTTTCTCTTCCACAACTCCCACAAAATGATCGAAGGCAAACCATGGAAAATAGGCTTTAGTTGAGTTTCAACTTGCACTGTCCAACATTTGACTATTGCCTACTTCAATGTCAAACCATTTATTGAGATTCCTGCGTTTGCCATGAAGTAATACCACACTGTGTATGCTGCAAATGACTTGAAAAATACATGTGACATAGTCCCTTCGTCAGGTTCTCTGCAACACCAACATCTGGAGGGTAAACAATAACCCAATCTCTTGAAGAAATCATCTAGAGGAATCCTGCCCTTCCAAACTTTCCACATAAAAAAGGCAATCTTGAAAGGCAATTCGTTGACCCAAATATTTGTGAACACAACATTATGATCCCTTCTCCTTCTCACATAATCCCAAGCTAATTGTACAGTGAAGTTGCCTTTTGGTTCCATCATCCAGAAAGATTTATCTAATTCATCAGAAAGTGCTAGAGGTTTGATATTATCAATAATGTGAGTGGCTAGGTCCTGAGGTAATATCTTCATTAATCTGGTTTCATCCCATGCATCTTCCAGTACTATATCACAAACATTATGGATTGACTTGTCACAGTAGAAATCTAGGGGAGTTGCGAAATACAATCCTCCCAACCCTGTCCAATTTTCAAACCAAAAAATTGATGACCCCATTCTTGTTTGCCAGATGATTTGTTGCTCAATAGTATCCCTACACTCAAGCAATTTCCTCCAAATATGAGCACCATTTCTCTATGGTACCACCATCGCATTCATCTTTTTACAATATTTTTGGCTCACGAATGAACTCCAAAGAGTTGGTTTTGTTCTAAAATTCCACCATAGCTTGCAAAATAAGGCCCTTGACACATCATGTAGTGATCCAAATCCAGCCCCTCCTTCCTCTTTAGGTAAGCACAAGGTATCCCAGGATGCCCAATGCCTTGCCTTTCCTCCTATAGAATTGCTCTAGAAAAACTGAGCTAATATTTTGTGGAGCTTATTGATGACACAAAATGGTGGATTCACTGCTGAAAGTAGATGATAGGCATTCCTTGAAGAACATGAGTAATTAAAACTGCCCGACCTCCAATTAATAACAATTTCCCTTGCCATGATTGCAACTTATCCAGGACCTTTTCCATAACATCTTGATAAAATTCCATCTTCCTCCTAGCATAGAATATGGGGCACCCAAGGTAGGTGAAAGGGAAGTCCTGCCTGCTTATACCTGTTATCCTTTGCACTTTGTTTAGAACCTCCATATCTATTAAATGATGCATGTATACTGCAGATTTCGCCTTATTGATAAGTTGTCGAGAAGCAAACTCATTTTCCATTAGCACCTCCATAATCAATCTTAATGAAGTAGCATCAGAAGAAGAGAAGATGATAGTATCGTCTGCATATGCAAGATGATTAATTTTGGGGCTCCATTTTGGCAGTCCAAACCCACAGAAATACAATTTCTGATGTAAATCATTGAGACCTCTTGATAAAACTTTAGCAGATAGAATAAATAAGGTAGGTGATAGCGGATCAACTTGCTTAACTCCTCTTGTTGATCTAAAAAAACCATAGGGCTGTCCATTCATTAAAATAGAATACCAGTTATTGCCAACAATGCCAAACACAATTCCGATAAATCCTTCAAAGAAGCCCATTTTCCTCAGAACTTTAGTCACGAATAGCCAAGATAGCCTATCATAGGCTTTTGTCATGTACAACTTGAGCACAACATTTAGCCCTGCTTTGGTCCTCAGCCTTATGTCTGTTATTATTTCTTGGGTCAACAAAACCTTTTCCACAATGCTCTTACTTTTGACGAAACCTGCTTGCTCATCAGAAATTAAAGAAGGTAGTAGTGGTGCAATTCTTTCATGAATGACTCTCGAGAACACCTTATTAATAAAATTGCTAAGGCTTATTGGTCGCATATCTGTGAAAGTGATCACATCCTTCTTCTTTGGCAACAACAGTAAGTTGGTATGTGTGATATACTTAGGTACTTCCTTATCATTGAAGAACTCCTTAATCATAGCAAACACATCATCTCCTATTATATTCCAACAATGATGAAAGAATTTCCCTGTGAAGCCATCAGGACCCCCAGCACTATCCGCATTTAATCCAAATACAGCCTGCTGCACTTCTTCTTTTGTAGGTTGCTTCAGTAGTTTTTGATTCTGTTCCACCGAAATAATATTTGGGACAAGATCTATGATCTCAAATGAGGTTGGCACCACATCTTCATGGAACTGATATTGAAAGAAATTGATTGCTTCTTCAGCCATCTGCTCATTTCTTTCTATCCAGCTGCCTGCATTGTTTTGAATTTTCTTTAACTGTAGTCTTTTTCTTCTCCCGTTCACTTGAGCATGAAATAATTTAGTATTGCGATCCCCATCTTTAAAGCATGTCATGCCTGCCTTCTGCTTCCAAAAATATTCTTCTAGAGCTAGATATCTAATAAGTTCTGCTTGAACCTTATTGAGCCTCTCTCTGTTCATTCTTGTTGGATTCAGTTCGAATTGTGCTTCATGTACCAGTACTACCTCTTCTAAACTTGCAACCTTTTGAAAAATATCCTCAAAAGTAGCCTTACTCCAAAGAGATAAAGCCCTTTTAAGCTTCTTCAATTTATTGTTAAAAATTGTGAAAGTACTACCTTGATAGCCTGCCAAGGAGTCATCCACCCAATTCTCTGTTACAACCTCTTGGAAGGTACTGTGTTCTGTCCGAAAATTCAGGAATCTAAATTGTTTTTTGATTGGCAATTGATTTGGATCACAATTAATTAATAAAGGGGAGTGATCTGAACCAGTTTTAGATAAATGAGTCACCTCCAACCCCGGGAACAGTTGTTGCAATTCCATGTTGCCTAAAACTCAATCCAATCGTTTAAAGATGCAGTCCTCTTCACCCCAACCATTCCACTATGTGAATATGCTTCCCTTGAATCCAAGATCATTGAGGTTGCATGTATTAATACAATGCCTAAAGTCGTCCACTTCATTTAGTGGTACCAGTAATCCACCAAATTTCTTCTCCTCATCCCATATTACATTAAAGTTCCCACCAACTATCCATGGTTTAGTCATGTCACTTGCCATAGCATACAACGTATCCCATAATTCTATACGCTCAATGTGGTCGCATTTGGCATATACTAAAGTAAGGATAATTTCTTGTTGAGTACTGTTGTCAGTTAGTTTTAGGGTAAGTTGTTGCTGCATGTCAAACAGAACCATATACTCAAAACCATCATCTATAAAAGCCCATATATTATTAGAGATGTTGATAAAGGATTGTGCTAAACCAAGTCTGCTCCTATATCTTTCAAGCTTCCTCGCCTGTTGCTTTGGCTCCATTAATATAACAAATCTGAATTTGTACTGTCTGTGCATTGTAATGAGTCTTTCAAAGGCTTGTTGTGTGTTTACTGATCTAATGTTCCATATTAATGCATTCATCATTAAACAACTGATTTAGAACCTGCCCTTCTTGTTTGAACACCAATACCCGGGATACTAGTGTTTTCTTTGTGTTGCGTTTTTTCCCTCTGCCAGCTGATTTCACTTTATCCATTACTCTGGGAGACAAATCACCTTGTCTTGCTATGTGCTTGAAGTTTTGTGCAGTAGATTCCTCATCCATATCTTGGCCATGAATTTCTTCATTATTGACCTGATCTTCATTCTTGTTTTCCTTGACTAGATGAGTCTTCACAATTTTAGGAATTAATGCAGAAATTTCTTTAGTCTTTTTTGGACTGCTAAAGCTACAGAGGAGAGTTTGTTTTCTGGTGCAATGTTAGCAATTTTGGTATGTAGGTTAGAGTTATCTGACACTGGATTTGGCACAATGGAGCTGCACTTAGGGTTGCTTTCTGGTTGGGGTTTATATGGTGGTTTAGGGCTTGGTTTTTGATTGGGTTCAAAGACTTGTGAGCACGTGATTTTTGCCTCTCATGAATTACTCCTACAGAATCCCCAAAATTAGGATTTTCCTTTTTTTATTTGAGTTTTTAGGAATTAATTGCTCAATTTTCGTGTTTGTTTACATTTTTGTGTGCATAATTAATTTTATTTAAATCATGAAAAATAGCAAAAATATCACGCATTGCATTTAGGAATTAATTTTATATTTTTAGATTAATTAGTAAATTATTTTGTTTTATAAAATATGAAAATCACAAGAAAATAGTTCATTTTTTGCATTTTAACTCTTTAATTTTGAATTTTACAGTTTTTCTTTAAATTTAGGATTTAATTAATTATTGTAAATACTATGATGAGTGATTAATCTAATTGGGTAGATTAATTTAGTTTAAAAATTAATTTAGGATTTTATTTTTAATTTGAAAAGAAAGGATTTGAAATTGAAAAAGAAAAAGAATTGAAATAAAAGAAAAATCCGATTTTTGGGTTGTTACAATTGAGTTTGTCCCAGGCCCAAGTGTTAAACACCCATTACCCGTTAAAATTGCCCCACACCTGGCCCAGTCCGGTAAAACACCCGATCCGGTTTCCCCCTTCACCGAAACGACTCCGTCCCACTTAAAATGAATCTGGACCGTCAAGGTTTTTCTCATCCAACGTCTTGGAAGTGAGGTCGTTGGAGTATATATATGTCCAAACATCCCCCTACCCTCGTCTCGTCTCTCATCTCACCCTCTCCAACCAGACCTGAACCCTAGTAGCCGCCCTTGAACGCCCACCACCTGAAGGTGGCGGCGCCACCACCAACCACCCTGAAATTAACACCCCACAATATCCTCCACCTCCACATCCCAAATCCCCAAACAACTCCTATCAAATCCTTCCAGAACTCCTCGAATTTCAGATTAAAGATCGAAACCCTAGCGCCGCCCTTGTTTTCTCCGGTGGTGGTGCCACCTCTGTTCAACTCCAAACTAACACCGGAGAACCTCCAGGGCTCCCTCACTCCAAATCCCCATGTGTTTTCCCTCGAATCACCCTATCTTTCGTTGAATCTTGAATCGGAGTTTGAAGTTTTAAAAGCCCAAAATCAGAATTTCTTGAATCTGTGGCATACATGACCTTAGGCTCCCGAATTTTCGGGTTTTCAAGGGTTAATTTGACATAAAGCAGTGTTGGTCATTTGTTCTTGGCAAAGAACAAGTGATTAACACTGGTTGTGTTAAATCGAGATATCCAGTGTTGGTTTCAAGTTTAGTTGGTAAGTTTTCTTTATTTTTCTGTCCACTTTTGTTATTTCACCTCCTATTCCTCTTTTTTTCTTCTACTTTTCTTTAAATAGACTGGAAATTGGTCAAGGTTTGAACCTAGATTTCCCCTTCTCGATTGGTTCATGCTCGTATTTGTTCCGTTTGGTTTCTCAGTTTTTCCTTTCAAATTTTTGAATGTTGTTTTCTGATTTTTGTTTAAATTATTCACTCGCCATACTTATTTGTTATTTATGACATTTAAGTTTTCTGATTTTTCTAGTCGTATAATTAGTTTAATCAGATGTTGTTATTTCTAACTTATTGTTTAGTTTAAAAGGAAATCAGTCATTTAGTTTAGATTTTGGTTTGAAATCATTTAATTGGTTTCTTCTGCTTCTCATGAATTACCAAATGGATTTCTGATTGGTTTTGGGCCTTGGGGTCATTTCTGACCCATTTTTGAAGAAAACCCATTTGTCGTGGTTTGAGTCTTGGGTCAGACTTGACCCATGTGGTATGCTGAAGTAATTGGAAGGAGTTTAAAGGGTACTTTAGGATTTTAGTTAAGGAGAATCTTGTTGAAACTTCCTGAGAAGCTTCCCAGAAGTTGCATGATATACTTACCTGACTAACAAGTCAATAAATGAAGGACTAAGCAGCAAAAAGGAAAATTGGAAAAGGACTAAAATGAAAAAACTGAACCCTTAAGGCTGACCTAGTAACTTGCCTATAAAGGCATAGTTACTTGGGCTTCCATGAGGATTTTTATTTAGATTTCGAGAGGGGAAAAAATTCTGAAAATAACTAAACGGCTGAAACTTTTTGCAGAAAACACTGTTTCATTGGGCTTTAGTTTTGAAATCTGAAATCCTCTTCTTTCTGAATCGATTTCTTGATCATTTGAACTTAGAAATGGTTTGAGACTTAGTCATTGAGGTTGGTTTAGAGGTCTGTTGGTTAGACTGTGCATTTGAAACTGATTTCTGGGTTGCAGTACTTCATTTTCTGGGTTTGAAATTGCTTTGCGGATTTGCTCTTTATTACTGGACCTGCTGCTGATTCCCTGTTGTTTCTTGCTGATTCTTCACCCTTTTATTTTGTCTTTTGTTCATCACCAGGTATTTACTCAAACCATTGTCAACAAGTGACTAAGAACATGTATTCCGAATCGAGGCCTGATTGAATGCAAGCTATTTTGGATTTCACTACATTCATTTCCTCTATTTCATTAATGCTCTGTAATAGGTCCTAAACCACACATGTTGTCTTAGTTATCTCATGCCATTAATGTGCTATACAAGTGAATATGTGCTCTTAAGAGTTTTGGGTGTTAATTAATTCTCTAGATTTTGTTACTTTGGTTTTGAAAAGTTAGTTAGCATAAAATCTTGTGTTATGTTTGTAAGTTTAGTTAAGTGTGAATATTCATTAATCTAAAGTCAAGCATGCATCCTCAGTAGTAATTCAAGTTTTCCTAATGTATTAGTTGTTGGGTAGTGATGAGATTCATCAGCTCGTGTTAAGTGCAGGGGTTTGTCTTGCTTTAGCATAGACTCGATCTTGAGTCTAAAACCATCAGTTTTGTTCGCTGTAGTATTGGGTTTCTCGAGCCTTGAATTCTGAAGTCACTTGCAGAGGAATAAGGCCTGTTGTTGTTGTCTGGGCTCATTTTTGAGCCCAGCAGGGCATTCTTTAGCTACTGGATTATCTTGGTAGCAGATTTGACTCAAGGATGCATGAAAGATAAAATTAGAAATTTAGCTAGTTGATTTGTGTTAAATGGTTAAAATTCAGAAGTAAAAATGTCAGTTCTACTTCACGTTTCATATAGTTATTGGTTGATTGGTATTTAATTCATTTTGTACAATTGTTGGTTCTAAAGTTCGGGCTTAAAGCAGGCCCAATTAATGGACATTTAATCCCCGATTCAATAGCATGTTCAGTGTCCTTGGACATCCATTCCTCTCTGAGAATTGGGCTTATTTGGGTCCAAGCCTGAAGGCATTTTGAATGGGTTCATGTAGTTGCTATTTGCTGGAGCAATTTTTCTTTAAGATTAATTAGTTTAAATACTATGCCTATCAGTTAACAAGTAAGGCCGAATTTTTTTTAGTTAAAAATAATTAGAATTCCATTAAGCCTTCCTCAATTAATTAGACTCCTAAAATCGGGTTTGAGGTGTGTTGTGCCAAATAAAATCTCAAAACGCACGACCCTCATTTCATCTAATTTTAATCCTTAGAATTCGAGGCGAGCCATTTAGCAAATTTCCATGGCCCTCGCAAAGTTAACAACGCTAGTTGCTTTAGCCGCGTTATTTTAATAACATTACCTTCCTAAACTCGGGTGTGCATTTCATGTGACCCAAATCCTAATCTCAACAATGTTAAATAAAATGTGTCGTGGACCGCGGGTGAATTTCATGTGGCGTGGTTCAAAGACGTACTTTACATAACGTTGAATCTTTCTAATTAATTAAAAGTGGTTAATAATTTAAAATTATACCATAGGCTAAAACATGTTTTAAAATCAGATAATAGACTAATTACGATAGTTTAAGCGACTGTGCTAGAACCACGAAATCTGGGGGTGCCTAACACCTTCCCTCGGGTTAACAAAATTCCTTATTCAGAATTTTTGGTTCTCAGATTTCAAAAGGAAAGTCGAATTTTCCTCGATTTGGGATTTAACAAAAATAAACCAGTGACTTGGGACACCAAATAAACTATCCCAAGTGGTGACTATGAATAAAAATAAATAAATAATCCCATTTCGAATAATGTCACTTAAATTGGAAAAACTCCCTTGTATACCTCTCGGGGTGTAAAAAGGAGGTGTGACAGCTCTAGCGACTCCGCTGGGGATCGAACTCAGAATCTCTGGTTCAAGGTTTAAGAATTCGAGCTTAGAATAGCTGTTATGATTGGCTTTATCTATTATCTGATTTTCCTACATGTTTGAGCCTAACGTGCTAAATATTTTTACCGCTTTGATATTTTGTGAACTGTATATAAACAACTACGAAACCATTTCTTCTCTCTGAGTCTTCTAAATCATGGAGAAGGGTGCACTTCGTGTGGCTTCTCTTCTGTCTAGAGTCTTTTCCCATTTTAGGACGAGGTTCGGATAAGTTGCTAAGCCGGTGAAGCTTCTGTATTCCCGGTACGCTGCCCCCCTCAGCTCGAGTTGTCCGCTCGGGTAAGCCAGGTCTAGAACAATAAACCCAGGTTTTAAACCTAGTATAACAAAGCCTCATGCCGGCTCCCTAGTAGGAACGTTTGTTTGTATCACGTGCATTTGACCTTGGAGACTCAACACAGGGGTTGGGTCTGTCTAGGACAGGTATACCCGAAATGAAAGGACCATCCTGATGCATCTTACTTGCTACTTGTGCATTTATTTGCTTCGGACTTGCATGTTGACCGGATTATGAATAATAGGAGAAAAGTTGGGAAAAAGAAACTCAATGTGAGGCTCAGAGAGATAATTACTTGTTTTGAGAAATCGGTGTCCAAAATATACTGAAACTCTGCCAAAATTTTGAAAAAAAAGAGAAAAAGAAAAAGAAAGTTTTGTCTTTAGAATTAGTTGGTTTATTTTCGTCCAATCTCCCAGAACTACGCCAGTTTAATTCTTACCGGATGTGGGATACGTAGGCAACCCTCATCAGGTCCAACTTCCCTTTTTGCAAAAATAGCCAAAAACAACAAAATTTTATTTTTTGTCACAATAAGCAGGGTGATGCCGTTCTTGCTTAAAATAATCCGAATGTCCTCAAAAAGGGCGCCAGAAGGCTGTTTTTGCAAGAATAGCCCCTTTTAGTCATTTTTGTACGGTTAGCAGGCACAACCTTAAAAATCTTCTTTCCCGAAGTGTTGAAAGGCCGTATCTGCAAAATTGGGTTTCATTTTCAAAGTAACATTTTGAAAAAAAAATGGTATCTCTTTTGGGTCAAAATGAGTGACTAAAACACTTTAATAAATGTGCAGGATGGCGCAAATGAAATTGAACCCTTCACAGTCCTTAAAGAGATCCCCTTACAGCTCCACATGTGGTGGAATGATCTAGGAAAAGGCAGTAGAGAAACAATGGTAAGAGTTCTGGGAGGCCTCGTCGGACTATTGAACATCAAGCCAAGGTTGGACATAATTGAAGCTTTAATACCTTTTTGGGACCCAACTCACAATGTGTTCCGCTTCTCTGACTTTGAGCTCACACCTACATTGGAGGAAGTTGCAGGTGTCACACCTCCTTTTTACCTACACCGGTAAGGGCGTAAAGGAGTTTTTCCAATTAAAGGACAATCTGAACGGGATTTAATTATTAATGATTCAGAGTAGCCACTTGAGAGATTAATGGTGTCCCAAGTCACCGATTGAATCCCGAACCGAGGAAATTTATGACTCTGTTAACAGTCCGCGAACCAGAAATCCGAGTAAGGAATTCTGTTAACCCGGGAGAAGGTGTTAGGCATTCCCGGGCTCCGTGGTTCTAGCACGGTCGCTTAATTGTTGTATTTAATTTTATCTAATTTTAATACATGCTAGCTTATGTTCCTTTTACTTGTAAACCTCTTTTCATCGTTATTTATTTTAAGAGAATTGCGACGTCGTGAAAACGCATTTCGAACCCCGTCGCAATCAAGGCACCCATGGTTGTCAACACATTTCGACTTCGTCGAGATTTGGACTTGGGTCGCATCAATGCGCACCCGAGTTTAAGAAAGTAATTTTATTTAAAACGCTCCTAAAGGGTCTAACGCGTTGTTATCTTTAGGGAAAGCTGCGAAATTTACTAAACGGCTCATCCCGAAGTCTAAAATATTTTTAATCAACCAATTATTGAGAGCCCCACGTTTATTTATTTTTGCTCGATGAGTCTCGTCTCATTTTGTTATTTAAGGGTATTTAAACTAGGAAACTATATGATATCTACTATGCTCGTATCCAATAATCAATAGACCTAGATAATTAGTAAATTAAGAAGGTTTTTACATTTTAATTGGACGCAATCGGATTTTGATGCCCACATATCGCAAGGAACACTGATTCACTAATTCTAACATTTACTGCGGCCTTGAGTGATGCCCAAGGGCCTATTGAAGGGATTTCTCATAAGCTAGGCCATCAAAGGGAGGCCCAATTCGAAACTCCTTGCAGACTGGATAAGGACCCAGGATCGAACCTGGGCAGGGATACCACCAGCTTACAAACACGCAACTGAATGTATTGACGTGCATGATTTCAGTAACACTTCCCAACAACAATTATCAATCTCAACTATGATTATCAACTCAATACATTAATCAACAATCCAAACATCTATTGGGCTTAAATCTAGTTGAAATGAACATGGAGGAACACAAATCAATTAACGGTCCCCATAAGTATCACAGGCCTACTGAAACGAAATGAATATCCCATACTTAGCAACTAAACATGATAGTTTTACCCTCATAACAAACTGATTCAAACATCAATAATATAAAAGAAACTATACAGTGGTAAAAAAAACTGATTTGTTTATTCTAATTTGACTCATATTCACAAGTTCTTCCATATTCAAGTAAACTTCAACTCCATCACAATTGGAGAGCGTACCTGGATGTGAACAGAATAGGAGTAAGAGAGAGTCAGTCAACAGCAACAAAAAACAGTCATGACTTGACAAAATTGTCAGTTACATCACAGCCTCAAGCCCAGAATCAGTACCCAGTGAATTCAGAAGAAAGAGTTTATTCGAACAACAAATCCATAGACTTGGAATCGAGATTTTAATCCAAATTCAATTCATTTCAGCTTATCAATGAAGAGCTACTGCTTCAGACTTAAAAAAATAAACCAGAAATCCATAGAAGCTATAGAAAATTCAATGAATCACTCCAGACTTCCTTCAACTCAATGAAGCAGTAGAACTATTTTTTAATGTTGGAATTGAAATGCTAGCTGAAATTGAAAGCAAGGAGGAGAGCCTTTGGTGGAGATTTTTGGGCTAAAAAATCCTCCTTCCTCAAGGCACTTCATGCCCTTTTATAGGTGATCCAAAAGGGTTAATCAGATTTTTGGCTTTCTTTTTAGTCCCTCCCCTATTTTCAGTTTAGTCCCTCCCCTATTTTCAGTTTAGTCCCTCATTTCTTGACTTGTTTCCCAAGCTAATATCCTAAGTTGGCTGAAATCTATACTACAATACCCTTCTAGAAGGCCCTAGGATGCTCTTTTACACCCTAAAATACCTATACTACCCTTACCCCTATTTTGAAATTACTATTCCCAAAGAAACTACCCTTTTCTATCCCTAAAATGCCCTTCTACTAGTCTGGGATTTATAACCCAATGCTAACTGATCCCAATCCTTTTAACCCCAGATAACATCTAACTAAAGTTAACTAAATCAAAAAGATTTGCTCAGCTATAACCAACCGGGTCCAACTCTAAGGCAGAATATCAAGATTGAATTAAAATACAACTTATTCTAATGCATATTCTAACAATCTATTAATCAAAAGAGAGTAGTCGTCAACATTAAACTAACATCTAAACCCCAGAATCATTAAACAATCAGAAAAAGAAAAACAGGGCGATCAAAACAGGCATCAGCATGGGCTAACATTAATACTAGCCATTCAAATCAATAACTATTATTATCTATGAACGACATTAAAATATGATCGATAAACAACCCAATCCAACTAACCAATTAAGGTAACGATGAGTCAGAGCCTAATCCTACTGTTAACTGAAGCGGACTTAGGAACAACGACATGAACTAAACTAACATAATGAAATTTAAGCCTGAACCAGTAATAAACCATAATTAACTATGACTGATTTCCAGAAATCAAACAAACTGAAGGGAGAAGGAGAAGAAGGGAATATGAGACTATATTAAAATAAAAAAAACGACTCCGAGAGTTGAAGAAAAACTTACCAATGGAGCTAAACCTCCGATTAATAACTGCTTGCTCAAATCTTTCCAAATTTTTGACTCGTAACATCCCTAACCATGTGCTCTCACAATAAACACATGGTTAAGGATAGTACGGTCCAAAATCACAAGATTTTGTGTTAGGTTTTTGACCGAAAATTTTCAGATTTGAAATCCGAGCTACTTCACCAGGATTCGAAGGAAAATAGTCATGGATTTGGGTTGAGGGAAGTCTGGGGATTGGGGTATGATTTTGGACGGGTTTGGACAAATTTGCGACTTGGCCGGAAACTTCAATCGGAGATTCGACGAGCTCCGGCCATATTCGAGGGAAACCAATGGTAGGAATGGAAAGAGGAGAGTGATGAGGACGAGGGGTGTAAATTTGGGGGTGATCAGCGTCGGCGCCGCCACCGGCGATCTAGGGTTTTCAGGGCGGCGCGGCTAGGGTTTATGGGGGTTGAGGAAGACGATGAGGATTGGGGTGGGGGGGGGACCTTCGGACAGTCTTATAGGACGCCTACCCCGCCTCTGAGTCGTTGATCTTGCTAACCTCGACGGTTTGGATTAATCGACGCCAAACGGCGTCGTTTTGATCTTATCGAATTGGACCGGATGGGAAGAGGGTTCTGGGCCTGGGTCGGAAGCTGATTTGGGCTGCAGTTTGGGTTTAGATAAACCCAATTTGTTCTTATTTATTTTCTTCTTTATCATTTTGTGTTTTTATTATTTTTTTTGATTTTATACAATTGCAACAATTAAAATAAAGTCCTAATATATTTCAAAACTAAACTAATTAAATTCTAAAATTATTGAAAACCTATTCTACGCCAAATTTACGATTAAAATAATTAAAATGCGAAAGTGAGCTATTTTGTAATTTTCCATGTTTGGTTCTAAAACAAACTAACCCCTAATCGGTCCTAAAAATATAAAATTATATCCTAAATGCAAATGCATATTTTTTGTGTTTTATATGAATTAACATCTACAAATAAAGTAACCATTATCAGAAAATGATACCAAAATGCACAAAAAATTGTAAAAATAAGGAAAAATTATTTTGTTGGAATTTTGGGAATTATTCATATATAGGGCAAAAATCACGTGCTCACAGCTGCCCCTCTTTGCTTGGAAACATGAAATATTTTCGATCAAAGATAAGTGAGCAAGTACGAGCGATTTTTGCCCGTTCAAATATTCCGTTGTGAAGCATTTTTGAAAAGTTTGACCGCATCCTGCTTCAGAGGTTGCCTACATATCCTGGGCTAAACAGGAATCAGGCCAGTGTAGTTCGGGATGTCTGGTAGCTAGGACTACCGGGAGCAATGATTTTACTGCGACTGCTGCTGCTACTGCTTGCTGACCTCCCTTATTACACCACGTCAAAGATAAAAGAAGCTAAACTAGCTATGCTCTATGAACTACAAAAGTCCTATCTATATTCTTGCTCTTGTACTTCCTTGTTGCCTTGTTGTCTTGTGTTTTCTTATTGCCTCATTGTCTTGTGTTTTCTCGATAAAATTCCTTGTTTCTACTTCAACTGGTCAACTGAGATGCTGTTCCCTCTCTCCAAACTGCTGAACTTGAATAAACTCGAACTCGAACGTAATCCTCTGTTATCCAGGTGGGCTCCTGACTGCTGAACTTAAAATTAAAAATACTCTTCTATTATCCAGGCGGGCTCCTGACTTCACCTACTTAAAAATTAAACACCTCCATTCTCTAGGCGGGATCCTGACTTCGAATACACAAAGAAATTGATTGAAAACTAAAATCTGAATTGTGTCACCTCTGTTCTTCAGGCGGGCTCCTGACTTCTGAAATTTGAAATGTATTCCTCTATTATCCAGGCGGGCTCCTGACTTCTGAAATTTGAAATGTATTCCTCTATTATCCAGGCGAGCTCCTGACTTCGACTACTTAAAAATTTAACACCTCCATTCTCCAGGCGGGCTCCTGACTTCGAACACACCAAGAAATTGATTGAAAACTAAAATCTGAATTGTGTGACCTCTGTTCTTCAGGCGGGCTCCTGATTGCTAAAATTAAATTGTATGTCTCTATTCTCCAGGCGGACTCCTGATTGCTAAAATTCGAAATACGTGTCTCTGTTCTCCAGGCGGACTCCTGACTTTTAAAATTTAAACTGTATGTCTCTATTCTCCAGGCGGACTCCTGATTTCCGAAACTTGAAATTGAATGTATCCCTCTGTTATTCAGGCGGGCTCCTGACTACTGAACTTGAACTGAATGTATTCCTCTGTTATCCAGGCGGGCTCCTGACTTCATAAAAATAAACGAACCAAGAAAACTTTCTGCCCCAGTTTGGGGAAACTGAGGCTTGTTACCACCTACTAACAAGGGTTAAAAACTAAAACTTGCATGATTTTAAAAATTACAGACTGAAACGTATTCCTCTGTTATAGGGGCGGGTTCCCCACTTCAACACTTTACCACTACTCTAAAATGCAGCCCTGGAACAACTTACGTCTCCCTATGCTACTCTTCATTTTCTTGTATTTTAACCATGCCATACTTGTGATTAAACTGGGTTAATACCTGCTCTTCCCTCATGGAGATCCCTTCCGCCAAACAATTCCTACCCCTGTTTTGATCAAAGAAAATTCCGTTAGTTTAAAAATGGTGGTTAGCTGATGGCACTTTTGCTGCATCGTCCTTCCCTTGCCTTGCTTTGTGTTGACTGACTTCCACGCACTGACCCTAAACCGCTTGACTTTCTGACCAACTCTTAAATTTCCAACCTCTGGCAACCTAAATGTTTTACACACATGCTGTTATTTCACTTTTCTGACCCTTTTGTTTGAACCTTTGCCCTTCCCACGACATTCTCCAATCATTTCACCGATGAAACTTCCGTTAATTCCCTGTATTCCACTTGACATCAGGTGGTTTTTGACACGCTCTGACCACGTTGTGCTTTACAATTCCGGAAGCTGGTAGTGAGCTTTGAAGTCCTTTCTGCTTGCATTGAACAAAACTGGCACTGAAACATCTCAGCTAGATAAAACCCTCAAAAGAAAATGAAATGCAATGAATTTTTGAGTTAAGGATAAGAAGAATCCAAAACCAGATGACTGTTTAAAAAGGAAAGGAAAAGAAACTTATCTGAGCGAGACAACTGGTACCAATGGTCATGACATGCATTTTGGATTAATCAGCCCAATATGTCCAACTAACCAGCTTTCAATTGCCATACTTTGTTGCTCAAGACTTCCATCAATTGTTTGAATCACCCAGACCTTAACCTTGTTTTCCTGCAGTACCACGCAACAGTTTCCATCAATAGACCTTTCTCAGTTTGCCATCCCTCAACTCACCTTCGCCTTGAGGTGCCCGTGAAGGTTTTCACCACTAAGACTCTCTCATTTTATTTTCTCTCAGCTCCCGTCGCCTTACGGTGCCCATGAAGGTTTTCACCAATAAGACTCTCTCATTTTTACTGTTGTTCTTTCTTTCTTGAACCCGAGTGTTGCCACTGCTACAAATTACCGCTACCTGCTCGACTTGGCATTTCTTAGGAATTGATCAGAAGGTCTTTCTTTGGACCGTAATGTAGGCTTTTGGATTGGGTTAGAAATATAGGTATAAAAGGCTCAAAACAATTCAAATTGGTTTAAATTACAACTCTCGGAATCCAATTTTCACGATAATCACAACTTCTGCCCCAATTTCTTGCTTGGGGATTTTCGGATTTATATTTTGGTATGACTGAACCTCGGAGTAAGGCTGCCTACGTACCCTTTCGGGATCAAGTCAAACATAGTTCACTTTATCATAGTCACCTTTGTTGTTGTGTGTTTATTTCCTTTTTTTTTCTTTCTCTACTTCTTCTTTTCCTTCTCTTTCTCTTTTCCTTCACCTTTCATTTTCTTCTTCTCTTTTTTTTTCTTTCTCTTTTTCTCTTTTTCCCTTGCTTTTCTCTTTTTTTTTTATGTTCGACACCTGTGTTCCTTGATAGTGTCATTGATTCCGAAAGAGGGGTATGAAAAATAAGTAAGGCTCAAAGGGGATGACAAGGGATAAAAGTGTTTGGATAGCAGGATAAAACGCCTTCGTCATTTCAATCTTTAAGATATGCCAAATACCAATAGATACATTCAGAAATAAAGAAATCATACATAATATCTCTTGACTGCATCGGAATTGATAGCCATTTCTATACATTTCCCTTCTACATCTGTCAAGTATAATGCCCCGTTAGACAACACTCTGGTTACTACAAATGGTCCCTTCCAGTTTGGGGCAAATTTTCCTTTTGCTTCAGTCCAATGAGGCAAAATCCGCCTTAATACTAACTGTCCGACTTCGAATTTCCTTGGACGCACTTTCTTGTTATATGCTCTTGCCATTCTTCATTGGTACAGTTGACCATGACACACTGATGCCAATCTTTTCTCATCAATCAAACTCAATTGCTCAAGGCGGGTTTTCACCCATTCATCATCATCGATCTCAGCCTCCGCAACGATTCGCAGAGACGGGACTTCCACCTCTGCAGGTATTACTGCCTCGGTGCCATACACCAGTGAATAAGGAGTCGCCCCCACCGAGGTACGAACGGTGGTGCGGTATCCTAACAATGCAAAAGGTAATTTCTCATGCCACTGTCTAGATCCTTCAACCATCTTCCGGAGTATTTTCTTTATATTCTTATTGGCTGCTTCAACCGCACCATTTGCCTTGGGACGGTATGGAGTAGAATGCCTATGGGTCATCTTAAACTGCTCACATGTCTCTTTCATAAAATGGCTATTAAGATTAGCTCCATTATCCGTGATGATTACCTTCGGAATCCCAAACCGACAGATGATATTTGAGTGCACGAAGTCGGCCACAGCTTTCTTAGTCACAGACTTGAACGTCTTAGATTCCACCCATTTGGTAAAATAGTCTATAGCTACCAGATTAAACCTGTGCCCATTTGACGCTGCTGGATCAATTGGCCCAATAACATCCATGCCCCATGCAACAAAAGGCCATGGCGCTGACATCGTATGTAGTTCTGATGGTAGAGAATGAATCAAACCTCCATGCACTTGGCACTGATGACATTTACGCACAAAACTGATACAATTCCGTTCCATAGTGAGCCAATAATAACCCGCTCGAAGAATCTTTTTTGCTAGAACGTACCCACTCATATGCGGTCCACAAACTCCGGAATGTACCTCAGTCATGATAGATGTGGCCTGTCTTGCATCCATGCATCTCAACAACCCGAGGTCTGGAGTTCTTTTGTACAATACTCCTCCACTAAAGAAAAACCCGCTTGCCAATCGCCGAATCATTCTTTTCTGATAACCGGTGGCCTGTATCGGGTATACTCCCATCCTGATGTACTCTTTGATATCATGGAACCACGGCTCGCCGTCGATTTCCTCTTCTATCCTGTTATAGTAAGCATGCTGATCACGGACCTGAATCTGCAACGGATCAACATAAGCCTTGTCTGGATGATGCAACATCGATGCCAAAGTAGCCAAAGCGTCGGCAACCTCATTGTGAATCCTTGGAATGTGCCTGAACTCTATAGCCTGAAATCGCTGACAAAGCTCATGCAGACATTGCCGGTACGATATAAGTTTTAAATCCTGTGTTTCCCATTCTCCTTGAATTTGGTGTACTAGTAGGTCCGAGTCACCCATGACCAAGACTTCCCGTACACCCATATCTACAGCTAATCTCAATCCCAATATACACGCCTCATATTCTGCCATGTTGTTTGTACAGTAGAAACGAAGCCGAGCTGTAACAGGGTAATGCTGACCTGTTTCAGAAATAAGTACTGCTCCTATTCCCACGCCTTTCATATTTGCAGCCCCATCAAAGAAAAGTTTCCATCCTGGCTTCTCGGCTTGTTCCAATTCATCAATATGCATCACCTCTTCATCAAGGAAATAAGTTTTCAAAGGTTTATAATCTTCATCGACGGGGTTCTCAGCCAAATGATCGGATAATGCCTGTGCTTTCATCGCAGTACGTGTCACATAGATAATGTCGAACTCTGTACGCAGGATCTGCCACTTTTCAAGCCTCCCGGTGGGCATGGGCTTCTGAAAAATATACTTCAACGGGTC
The DNA here is from genome assembly GCF_000393655.2 of Nicotiana sylvestris. Classification (NCBI taxonomy): domain Eukaryota; kingdom Viridiplantae; phylum Streptophyta; class Magnoliopsida; order Solanales; family Solanaceae; genus Nicotiana; species Nicotiana sylvestris. Next base: position 56,259,652 of record NC_091061.1, read on the forward strand.
CAAGCGAGATATGAGGTAAGTAGTGTAGGATGACAAATAATGTTTCAACTTCTCTGCCACCCAAGTTAGGGCACAACATGTCCTCTCTAGATGAGTATACTTAACCTCATAAGACATGAACTTCTTGCTGAGATAGTAGATAGTCTGCTCCTTTCTACCCGTAACATCGTGCTGCCCCAGTACACAACCGAATGAATTATCCAAAACCGTCAGATATAGAATTAAGGGCCTCCCTGGTTCTGGCGGGACCAACATGGGTGGGTTCGACAAATACCCCTTTATCTTATCAAAAACCTCCTGACATTCATCAGTCCATTTGACCGCGACGTCTTTTTTCAACAATTTGAAAATCGGCTCACAGGTTGTCGTGAGCTGAGCCATGAACCTGCTAATATAGTTCAATCTTCCCAACAAACTCATCACCTCGGTTTTGTTTCTTGGAGGGGGCAATTCCTGAATAGCTTTGATCTTCGACGGGTCTAATTCAATACCCCGCCGACTGACTATAAACCCCAACAACTTCCCAGATGGCACCCCGAAAGCGCACTTTGCAGGATTGAGCTTAAGATTGTACCTGCGAAGCCTTTGAAAGAACTTTATCAAATCTCTGACATGGTCGGATTGCTTTCTAGATTTCACGATTACATCATCCACATACACCTCGATTTCTTTGTGTATCATATCATGGAATATGGTTGTCATGGCCCTCATATAAGTTGCCCTGGCATTTTTCAAACCAAACAGCCTGACCTGATAACAATACGTTCCCCACGGCGTGATGAATGCTGTCTTTTCTGCATCTTCCTCGTCCATTAGATTCTGATGATAACCCGCGTAACAATCCACAAAAGAACCAATATCATGTTTGGCACAATTGTCAATCAGTATATGGATGTTGGGCAGTGGGAAATTTTCTTTTGGACTTGCCTTGTTAAGGTCCTGATAATTGACACATACCCTAGTCTTGCCGTCTTTCTTCGGCACAGGCACAACATTAGCTAACCAAGAGGGATACCGTGTAACCTGAATGACCTTCGCGTCAAATTGCTTGGTAATTTCCTCTTTAATCTTCACACTTATGTCCGTTTTGAACTTTCTCAACTTCTGCTTGACAGGAGGGACTGCCGGATCAGTGGGCAACTTGTGGACCACCAAATCGGTTCTTAGACCTGGTATATCATCATACGACCATGCAAAAACATCTTTGTACTCATGCAATACTCTAATTATCTCCTCCTTGAGTTGTGGCTCCAGATGAACACTTACTTTAGTTTCCCGCACATTGTCTTGATCCCCTAGATTAACTGCTTCTGTGTCATTTAGGTTAGGTTAGGGTTTTTCTTCAAAGTGGCTTAATTTAATTTCCTCATAAGCTTCATCGTTGTTACAATCCACCCCATCATCACACTCGATTTCTTGTATTATTATTTCTGAGCTAGATTGGCTTTTAAAACTGGGCCAGAGATTCCTCATGCATGTCATATCATTGATATCAACATAAAAAGAACTGTACAAAAGAAAGGAAAAATGGAAACAAAATTAGGAACGAAGAAAATTGCATTTCATTGAATGTAAAGATAACAACGTTTTTTAACTCATCCAAACGGACGGAACATAGCAACTGGATTACAAACCCTGGAATAATCCAGGTGACAAAAGGAAAACAAAACCCACTACCACGACTCCCTCCGAACTGGAAGAGGAGTAGCTTCCCAATTGTTGATGTTAGCATGTGGTCCGATGTACTGTATGTCTGCTCCGCTTGACCCTTCCTCGGCCTGAACCATGTTCACTTCAGCAAATACTCTCTCAAACACCTTATCCAAATTCTCTTCTGCCCCAATCAGTGTACCCGACACCTTTGCCAATGACTGCTTCTTGCTACGCTTCCTGACGAAAGACCTGGACAAGTGTGGAATCGGTTTGGGGAGAACCCAAGCTTTCTTTTTCAATTTACGAGCCCTTCTAACATCTGCCGCTGTTGGTTTGAACCCCAATCCGAAGGTGTCCAGATTTTTGGGCAGAGAAACAGGTTGAATAATGCCCTGAAGTTCAGCCCCCAGACCTTTTCCTGGCACGAACCCGTTACTCAGCATTTCTGATACTACCATGACGGTCGCAGCTGCCACCCTGGGACATGGAATGCTTTTACCCTCGGGCACTCTGCTCACCGGGACCGTGTCGAAGACCTGATAAACCCATGGTCCCTTATCATCTTCAGTTTCTATAAAGGGCACAATGGCATCATTCATGGCGCATGTGGGATCTTCCCCATATAACACAATTTCTTGTCTGTCCCACTCGAACTTGACCATTTGGTACAGTGTGGAAGGCACGACTTTGGCCGCGTGGATCCATGGTCGACCCAACATAAGATTATAGGATACTGCAGCATCCAACACCTGAAATTCTATAGTGAACTCAACTGGGTCAATAGTCAATTCGAGTACAATATCCCCTACTGTGTTTGTTCCCCCCTACCCCCGCGTCGAACCCTCGAATACAAATGCTATTTTTGCGGATTCTGTCATCGTCAATCTTCAACTTGTTCAATGTGGACAACGTACAAATATTAGCACTTGACCCGTTATCGATCAGTGCCCGAGTAACCATTGAACCTTCACACTTGACCGTCAAGTAGAGAGCTTTATTTTGTTCTGTGCCTTCCACATGCAATTCATCATCAGAAAATGCTACCCTGTTTACCTCAAAGATCTTGTTGGCAATTGTCTCTAGATGGTTCACTGAAATTTTATTGGGCACATGAGCTTCATTCAATATCTTCATCAAAGCTCGACAATGCTCGTCAGAATGGATCAATAATGACAACAACGAGATTTGGGCCGGTGTTTTTCTCAATTGTTCAACAATGGAATAATCTTGCACTTTCATCTTTTTCAGAAACTCTTCTGCCTATTCTTCTGTCACAGCTTTTTTGACTAGCACTGGATTGTCTTTAGCGCCCTTAGCCTTTCTCAACTCTTCGGGAGCAAAACAACGTCCCGACCGAGTTAGTCCTTGTGCTTCACAACTCTCTTCCTCAATTTCCTTTCCTTTGTATGTCACCACTACCTTGTCATATTTCCACGGTACGGCTTTGATATCAACCATGGGTAATTCGACTACCGGTTTTATGACAACTGGTTCTATGTAGGCCCTTTTCACAACAACCACGGGTGTAGATGATGACCCTGGTACCACTAACTTGACTAGATCTGGCTTTTTTGCAGCAACAAATGGTCTTTTTCCCATTACCAACACTGGCTTATCTTTTATTGCTTTTAACTGAACCACTGGCCTTGCGCTCACTATCTTTTCTTGGACCTTGGCTTCCGTAGAACGGATCACCATAACCGTCTGTGAGGGTTTTTAGGCTATGTCCCCTTATGTATCAGCTCGATCATATTGGCTTCATAATGCGCTGGTAACGGATTTTGATTGATGTTTGGGGCCTCTGGAGCCTGTACTTCAATACAGCGATTATCAATGAGTTCTTGTATCGCATTTTTCAACTTCCAACATTTTTTAGTATCGTGCCCCGGCATCCCTAAGCAATACTCGCAGCTAACAGAATGGTCCAGGTTTCTGGGAAGGGGGTTTGGTGCTTTGGACTCAATTGGGGTCAACATTCCCAACTGTTTCAATCTATGGAAGAGAGCGGTGTAAGATTCTCTCAGCGGAGTAAATGTTTTTCTGTTTGGGGCCTTCTCACTTCTAAAAGCTTGGTTTGGGCGGAAGCTGGTTCCTGGTCTGTTTGCCCTGGGAGGTGGATAGGTGTTTTGTGGGGGTGGATGTGTGTTTTGGGGACTCGGTGCACGCCATTGCGAGTGCATCGGAGGCTGAGTGTATGTCTGGGCGTGGTGGATAGAAAAGTGTGGTTCTGGTGGTGGATAGTAGTGTTGCGGTGGGCCATATGGGGTATATTGGTAATTTGGGTGGTGGGGTCTGGGTTGGTTGTAGTAGAGTGGAGGGTTATTGGGCTTGGACCAAGCACTAGCTTCAACCGTAGCAACTTCTTCCTTCTTCTTCTTTCCAAGCACACCACCAATACCGCTTTGGATGGCCTGGGTGGTTGCTTTCAATGCCGAGTAGCTCAAGATCTTGTTAGATTTCAATCCCTCTTCAATCATGGCTCCCATCTTTACCACTTCATTAAACGATTTTCCGACAGATGTCACCAGATGACCAAAATATGTAGGCTCCAATGTTTGCAAGAAGTAATCTACCATCTCACTCTCCCTTATTGGAGGATCAACCCTTGCAGCTTGTTCCCTCCAGCGGAAACCAAACTCTCTAAAACTTTCCCCAGGCTTCTTTTCCAGCTTCAACAATGACAGACGGTCGGGGACTATCTCAAGGTTATACTGAAAATGGCCAATGAATGCCTGTGCCAAATCATCCCATATATACCATCGGCCGGGGTCCTGTCTCGTGTACCATTTTAGTGCGGATCCGCTCAGGCTTTGACCAAAATATGCTATCAACAATTCATACTTCCCCCCAACACCTCTCATTTTGCTACTAAAACCATGCAGATGAGCTACTGGGTCACCGTGCCCCTCATACAAGTCAAACTTCGGCATTTTAAACCCCGCAGACAACTGAACATCAGGGAAAGGGCACAGATCTTTGTATACAACGCTGACTTGGTTGCCTAAACCATGCATGTTCCTGAAGGATTGCTCCAGGCTTTTGACTTTACGAACACTTCCTCCTGTTCTGCATTCTTAACCGATTTCTCCGCTTCTCCATGGATCTCAAAATGGGGAGAATACGTATATGTCTCAAGCGCTTTGAAAGTGGGTTCGGGAGGGTAATATGGGGTGTCGTGAGCTTGGAATAGCGGCTCACTGGATGATCTATGTAATGGGGCTGGGGGAGGTGCCACAAAGACTAAAACCATGAGTGGGGGAGGGTTCTGTTTGGGGGGTGGAGCTGGGGGAGCATATGAAGTGGTACCATAGCCCTGGGCGTGATAGGGGAAGGCTGAATATGCGTGGGGAGTGGTAGGCTCCTGATCCTGAGCCAGGGGTGGGATGTAAGATGGATTAGCGGGATATCGTGGTGCCGGATGTCCCTGAGACCATGCCCGATGCATTTAAGCCATTTGTGCTTTTAGTTTCCTCATCTCTTCTTTCATAGCACCCACATCTGTTACCTCAACTTCATTCGAAGGGTCTATGATGCTGATTTCCGAATCCTGCCCTGTCATTTTTACTTTATCTTTCGACCAAGTGTTGTACGGGTGAGTTTCCAGACTTGCCAATCAACTAACCACCTGCCTGAACTCACAAATTTAAGCAACCACTTTGTTAGCGATTAAGTCTTAACAGATTTGACAACCGCATGTTGGCATGAATGCACTTATACAGTTAATCATTTCTATTATGTGTTTGCTCGATTGCATGCGTCATCCCGACATTTCGTTCCTTGTTTCTTTTTACCTTTTTTTCAAATTTCATCACCTCATCCCTCTCTTGTGCTCTTCTCTTTCTTTTATTTCTTTCTCTTTTGTGTTCTCGCTCATTTCTCTTTTTGTTTTTTCCGCTTTTTTCTTTCTTTCTCCCTTTCTTTGGTTTTTCTTCTTTTTCTTCTTTTTTTTCTCTTACGATTATGGTCGAATCCTATGGAGATTGCCTACGTATCGTGACCCCGCACGAATCAGACCAAGCGTAGTTCATGAAAATAAATGCAAAAATAAAGGGTGGAAATAAGATTTTTTTTTGAAATTTTCAATTTTCATTACTAAAACAAACTATTACAAACTAAACACTTTTCGGAATGAAACTAACAGACGCAAATTAAAAGCAAACACAGACTCTAAGACTGTAGACATACTTGACCTGGAAAGATAACTGACATACGAAAGACTGACTCGAAATGGTAGAAAATTACAGACACGGACTATGCATACTCTAGTGCTTCAAACTTAGGTGTCCGCGGGGTGTCGTTCGGCCTCGCCACGGGCCTAGGATCCAAATCCCTTTCAAGCTGCTCTAATTTATTCATGGTTCACTTCACATAGATCATTACTGCTGAGACAAAAGTAGTATAGGTCATGTCTTCACAAACCCAACATCTCCGGAAAATGGCATGAGCAATGGCTCTAATCCTGTCTTTTGTTTGCTTTTTTTCTATAAGCAAGCGTCTTATCTGATCGCTGCACGTCTTTAAAGCTCGAGAGTCCTGCAGGTGTTGATCTTGCAACTGCTGCACTTCTACCTCCATTTGGGCCAATAAGTCGTAACAGTGTCCACTTTCACTTCCAAAATCTCTAGCCTGCCTAACCGCTTTACCCTTAAGGGCAACCACTTTTCTCTTTAAATTGGCAACAATTTTTTCATGGTCCCTTTTCAACTGATTCAAGTACTGGCGACGCTCCTCTATTCTTGTAGCCCACTGCGCTTTAAGCTCTTCCATGATATTCTTGGATATTTCTAATTAATCCCGCCATTCCCTGACTTCATTTTCCAGCTTTTTTATCAATTGCTCATCTGATCGGCTCCTTGGTTGCTTATCGACGGTTATCCTCAATTGCCTGATTTGGGCCCTAAGCACCTCGTTTTCTCGAGCCAGTCTGTTCTTTTCACCTTGATCTGCGGTAACTTGTACACTGTTCTCGAATTTCAGACTCTCAACTTGCTGCTTCAGTTTACCAATCTCAACTCGATAGCCTTCTTCCTTTGCTAACCAATCCCACTGCTCTTGGGACGACTTGGCGAAATCTTCGAGATGAGGTCTTTTAGCCGGTCTCCCACATGCCACGTCACCTCTGAACCAATCATGATACCCTGGGGCAACTTCCCCTTTGACCCTATCTGACACACAAGTGTTCACCATCAAATGTTGACAATCACTCCAGATTTGGTGAACCTCTTCCTCGGGGAACCGACCGTCAGGACTAATTTCGACCACTTGGGTACTCAAATATTCATCTCTCGGTACTACTTGATACCTCCCGAGTTGCCTCAGAACCCGATATGGTGCATATGGCTGGATGATTTTGAGTCCCATCAACAAAAAATATGGCCGGGCTGCTGGCATATATATGACTTCTTCGACAGGCAACCATCCAAGCACCAACTGTATCTGGCTGGCAGTGAGGTTCCGAAATAATGATGTCCAGGCCGTGACTCCTTCAGGTAGACTAGCCCCTTTGATTCTTGTGTAAAATTCTCCTATACAAGTTTTCTCAACCGAACCATAACTCAATAGCTGAGAGCGAGGGCACAAATGCTCAGTCATCCACATTTGTAACAACAAGTTACATCCCTCAAAAAATTTGCCCCCAGCTTTGCACGCAGTGAGAGCCCGGAAGATGTCAGCCACGATCATAGGTGCTAAAGTGCTTTTCCCCATGGTTTGCAAGGTACTGACGACCCCCGCTACTTTCAAATCAATATTACCATCTTTTCTTGGGAATATTATGAGGCCCAAAAAGGCTATCATAAAAGCCACCCGTCTGTGTTCCTCCCATTTTTGTCGGTTACTTCTATTGCATAGCTTAAAATCTGGATTATTGAACCTGCCCACGTGGCCATAACTATCATATATGAAGCGAACACTGCAGAAACCCTTTGCAAAATCTGGATGGTGAACTGTTCGGGGTATCTTCAAGGAATCCAAGAACCGGTGTATGGTAATGGCCCTAGGAGCAATCAAGTATTTGAACCTCAATGGAGCTTGATCACTTCCGATATACCCCGCTATTTCTTCCAATGTTGGGGTGAGCTCAAAGTCCGAGAAATGAAATACATTATGTGCTGAATCCCAATAAGCGACCAATGCCCTGATAATATCCCCCGAGGCTGAATGTCTAATAAATTCGGAAGATCATTCAAATATTTTTTCACTTTATCTTGCCCTTCTTTGCCTAAATCATTCCACCATAATTGCAGCTCAAAAGGGATTTTGGTCATTATTGAAAAAGGCTCATTTATCATCGTGCTCATCCTGCACATTTATTAAGGCGATTAAGAAAAAAAGAAAAACTTTTATTCGACTCCAAAAAAAAAACTATCTACATTGCCGCCTCAAAATTACCTCTATATTTTCAAATGAAGAACTCAATTCTCAAACGCGACCTTTCAGCACTTCGGGGACAAAGACTTTAAGGCCGCGGAAGTCAACCAGTCACACATCAAAAATTGACCAAGATGGCCGTTTTGCAAAGTCAGCCTTCCAGTGTCCCTTTTGGGGACATTCGGCTATTTATGACAAGACGGCTCTACTTGGCTTATTCACAACTCTTACTTGTTCTTATTTAAGATAAAAGACCCGGTATTGCAACACGGCCTTTCAACGCCTCGAGGATGAAAACTTAAGGCTGTGAGGGTCGAAAAGAAAATGAAAACATGACCAAAGGTGTCCATTTATGGGAGGTCAACCTTCCGGCGTTCCGTTTGGGAACATTTGGCTATTTTTGACAAAAACGGCGTCACCTGGTTTATTTATGACAAAAATTAAAATTTTGATATCTTTTGGTTATTTTTGCAAAGGGGAGGTTGGACCCGAGGAGGGTTGCCTATGTATCTCACGCCCTGTGAGAATCAAACCATCCGTAGTTTGAGCAAATTAACCGAACTATTTTAAAACATGACTCTTTTCCATTTTTATTTTTGGCATTTCATAAGTGAATAAAAACTATTTTTAGAAACAAGACTCTCTTTTTTCTTTTTTCTTTTCAACAAATAAAACAGCCTATTTTCCCAAGCTAAAAAAATAACAGGCTCTTTTTTTTTCATTTTCCACAGACAATAAAACAACCTATTTTTCCAAAACTAAAAATAAAAGACTCTTTTTCCTTTCCTTTTCAACAAATAATGAAACAACTTATGTTTTTCAAACTAAAACAAAAACTTTTCTTATCCTTTTCTTTTTCAACAACCATCTTTCAAAAAATAAAAGACTCTTTTTTTTCTATTTCTCTTTGCTTTTTTTTTATAGTAAAACAAAATTAAACATTTTCCCTTTATTTTTTCTCAAATTTTTGGCAGAGTTTCGCCAATAATTGGTCATTGATTTTTTATTTCTAAAATAATCAATTAACTCCCTAACTGATATTTTTTTTTCTTTTCTTTTTTTTTTTCAATTTTCCAACATTCCCGAGATTCAGAAACCGGTCAACATGCAGGTTCGAAACAAATATATGTACAGAGCAAGTAGGATGCATCAGGATGGTCTTTTCATTTCAGGTTGCTAGTCCTAGACGGACCCAACCCCTGTGTTGAGTCCCCTAAGTCAAATGCAACATGATGCAAATAACCGTTCCTACTAGGGATCTGGCATGAAGTCATGTTATTCTATGTTCAAATCCTGAGTCGGTGTTCTAGACTGTGTACCCGAGCGGACAACTCAAGTCGAGGAGGGGGCAACTTACCGGGAACCAAAAGGCCATCCGGCTTCGTAACTTGTCCGAGCCTCTTTTTTATTTCAGGGTATGACACTAACAGAATAGGGAGTCTCAACCAGTAAGCACATCCCCGGAGGTGAAGAGAGAAGGGTGTCGACATAGTTTATATATAGTTCAGATAATATCAAAGCGATATCATTTAGCACATTCAGCACAAAGTATGTAGGAAAATCAGATACAATCAAATACAACAATTCATCTAAGCTCGAATTCTGATCTCTGAACCAGAGATTCTGGGTATGCTCCCCAGCAGAGTCGCCATAGCTGTCACACCTCCTTTTTACCTACACTGGTAAGGGCATAAATGAGTTTTTCCAATTAAAGGACAATCGGAACGAGATTTAATTATTAATGATTTAGAGTCGCCACTTGAGAGATTAATGGTGTCCCAAGTCACCGATTGAATCCTCGAACCGAGGAAATTTATGACTCTGTTAACAGTTCGCGAACCAGAAATCCGAGTAAGGAATTCTGTTAACCCGGGAGAAGGTGTTAGGCATTCCCGGGCTCCGTGGTTCTAGCACGGTTGCTTAATTGTTGTATTTAATTTTATCTAATTTTAATACATGCTAGCTTATGTGCCTTTTACTTGTAAACCGTTTTCATCATTATTTATTTTAAGAGAATTGCGACGTCGTGAAAACGCGTTTCGAACCCCGTCGCAATCAAGGCACCCGTGGTTGTCAACACATTTCGACTTCGTCGAGATTTGGACTTGGGTCGCATAAATGCGCACCCGAGTTTAAGAAAGTAATTTTATTTAAAATGCTCCTAAAGGGTCTAACGCGTTGTTATCTTTAGGGAAAGCTGCGAAATTTACTAAACGGCTCATCCCGAAGTCTAAAATATTTTTAATCAACCAATTATTGAGGGCCCCACATTTATTTATTTTTGCTCGGTGAGGCTCGTCTCATTTTGTTATTTAAGGGTATTTAAACTAGGAAACTATTTGATATCTACTATGCTCGTATCCAATAATCAATAGACCTAGTTAATTAGTATATTAAGAAGGTTCTTACATTTTAATTGGACGCAATCGGATTCTGATGCACGCATATCGCAAGGAACACTGATTCACTAATTCTAACATTTAATGGGGCCTTGAGTGATGCCCAAGGGCCTATTGAAGGGATTTCTCATAAGCTGGGCCATCAAAGGGAGGCCCAATTCGAGACTCCTTGCAGACTGGACAAGGACCCAGGATCGAACCTGGGCAAGGATACCACCAGCTTACAAACACGCCACTGAATGTATTGACGTGCATGATTTCAGTAACACTTCCCAACAACAATTAGCAATCTCAACTACGATTATCAACTCAATACATTAATCAACAATCCAAACATCTATTAGGCTTAAATCTAGTTGAAATGAACATGGAGGAACACAAATCAATTAACAGTCCCCATAAGTATCACAGGCCTACTAAAACGAAATGAATATCCCATACTTAGCAACTAAACATGATAGTTTTACCCTCATAACAAACTGATTCAAACATCAATAATATAAAAGAAACTATACAGTGATAAAAAAACTGATTTGTTTATTCCAATTTGAGTCATATTCACAAGTTCTTCCATATTCAAGTAAACTTCAACTCCATCACAATTCGAGAGCGTACCTGGATGTGAACAGAATAGGAGTAAGAGAGAGTCAGTCAACAGCAACAAAAAATAGTCATCACTTGACAAAATTGTCAGTTACATCACAGCCTCAAGCCCAGAATCAGTACCCAGTGAACTCAGAAGAAAGAGTTTATTTGAACAACAAATCCACAGACTTGGAATCGAGATTTTAATCCAAATTCAATTCATTTCATCTTATCAATGAAGAGCTACTGCTTCAGACTTAAAAAAAATAAACCAGAAATCCATAAAAGCTATAGAAAATTCAATGAATCACTCCAGACTTCCTTCAACTCAATGAAGCAGTAGAACTATTTTTTAATGTTGGAATTGAAATGCTAGCTGAAATTGAAAGCAAGGAGGAGAGCTTTTGGTGGAGATTTTTGGGATGAAAAATCCTCCTTCCTCAAGGCACTTCATGCCCTTTTATAGGTGATCCAAAAGGGTTAATCAGATTTTTGGCTTTCTTTTTAGTCCCTCCCCTATTTTCAGTTTAGTCCCTCATTTCTTGACTTGTTTCCCAAGCTAATATCCTAAGTTGGCTGAAATCTATACTACAATACCCTTCTAGAAGGCCCTTGGATGCTCTTTTACCCCCTAAAATACCTATACTACCCTTACCCCTATTTTGAAATTACTATTCCCAAAGAAACTACCCTTTTCTATCCCTAAAATGCCCTTTTACTAGTCTGGGATTTACAGCCCAATGCTAACTGATCCCAATCCTTTTAACCCCAGCTAACATCTAACTAAAGTTAACTAAATAAAAAAGATTTGCTCAGCTATAACCAACTGGGTCCAACTCTAAGGCAAAATATCAAGATTAAATTAAAATACAACTTATCCTAATGCATATTCTAACAATCTATTAATCAAACGAGAGTAGTCGTCAACATTAAACTAACATCTAAACCGCAAAATCATTAAACAATCAGAAAAAGAAAAACAGGGCGATCAAAACAGGCATCAGCATGGGCTAACATTAATACTAGCCATTCAAATCAATAACTATTATTATCTATGAACGACATTAAAATATGATCGATAAACAACCCAATCCAACTAACCAATTAAAGTAACGATGAGTAAGAGCCTAATCCTACTGTTAACTGAAGCGGACTTAGGAACAACGACATGAACTAAACTAACATAATGAAATTTAAGCCTGAACCAGTAATAAACCAAAATTAACTATGACTGATTTCCAGAAATCAAACAAACTGAAGGGAGAAGGAGAAGAAGGGAATATGAGACTATATTAAATTAAAAAGAAATGACTCCGAGAGTTGAAGAAAAACTTACCAATGGAGCTAAACCTCCGATTAATCACTGATTGCTCAAATCTTTCCAAATTTTTGACTCGTAACATCGCTAACCATGTGCTCTCACAATAAACACATGGTTAAGGATAGTACGGTCCAAAATCACAAGATTTTGTGTTAGGTTTTTGACCGAAAATTTTCAGATTTGAAATTCGAGCTACTTCACCAGGATTCGAAGGAAAATAGTCATGGATTTGGGTTGAGGGAAGTCTGGGGATTGTGGGGTATGATTTTGGACGGGTTTGGACAAACTTGCGACTTGACCGGAAACTTCAATCGGAGACTCGACGAGCTCCGGCAATATTCGAGGGAAACCAATGGTAGGAATGGAAAGAGGAGAGTGATGAGGACGAGGGGTGTAAATTTGGGGGTGATCAGCGTCGGCGCCGCCACTGGCGATCTAGGGTTTTCAGGGCGGCGCGGCTAGGGTTTATGGGGGTTGAGGAAGACGATGAGGAATGGGGGGGGGGTGACCTTCGGACAGTCTTATAGGACGCCTACACCGCCTCTGAGCCGTTGATCTTGCTAACCTCGATGGTTTGGATTAATCGACGCCAAACAGAGAAGTTTTGATCTTATCAAATTGGACCGGATGGGAAGAGGGTTCTGGGCCTGGGTCGGAAGCTGATTTGGGCTACAGTTTGGGTTTAGATAAACCCAATTTGTTCTTGTTTATTTTCTTCTTTATCATTTTGTGTTTTTATTTTTTATTTTATTTTATACAATTGCAACAATTAAAATAAAGTCCTAATATATTTCAAAACTAAACTAATTAAATTCTAAAATTATTGAAAACCTATTTTACGCCAAATTTATGATTAAAACAATTAAAATGCGAAAGTGAGCTATTTTGTAATTTTCCATGTTTTGTTCTAAAACAAACTAACCCCTAATCGGTCCTAAAAATATAAAATTATATCTTAAATGCAAATGCATATTTTTTGTATTTTATATGAATTAACATGCACAAATAAAATGCAACCATTATCAGTAAATGATACCAAAATGCACAAAAAATTGTAAAAATAAGGAAAAATTATTTTGTTGGAATTTTGGGAATTATTCATATATAGGGCAAAAATCACGTGCTCACAGTAAGTTATGCGGGCCTTAATGGAAACTTTAGAAGTCGATATCCATTGGCACCATGATCAGTATCCCCCCACAAATTTCTGGATTTGCTGAGTATTAGTCGGGATATTCGGGACGAAAACTTATCTGAAGGGTATTGCATGCTCCAGTTCTTGTATCATCGATATGGTAACCCCTGGGGTTTTAAAGAGTCGAACACTGGTCTAACCCATGCCAGAAATAAAGACAAATGAGAGACAAGGAGGGGTTTAGCTTTTTTGGTAGCCTTATTGGGTGTTGTAGTTTGTCCGCGAAAATATGGTAATATAGAGATAGGTCTTGTAAAAATGATCGATGTGGCGATCAAGAAAACCAACAACACTGTGGTTTCTCTAATCTTATCTAAAATTTACCGAGCCTTTACTATCTATCAGGAAGGGGGAAAGTTCTTCCAAGACTGCAATCTACTACTACAGTTATGGGTGCAAGAACATCTCTGCCACCGGGTTGGGTATATGAATTACGGTTTGACCGGTTTGAGCTGCATTGAAGAATTTGAAAGCCGAGTGACATGTATTGAATTCCCCAAAGGTACTGAAGCTTGGCTTGCACATTTGAGATCCTTGACTGACGATAAAATTGAGTGGGCATTTGAATGGCTTCCTGCCACCGAAGCAGTGTACATGTCAGCTGAAGTGTGTTACCTCCTCCTGATAGGCATCCGGAGCATCTAGCCTTATGCTCCACAAAGGGTTTTGCGCCAATTAGGAAGGTTTCAAACCGTCCCCAATGATGAAGATTTGAGTAAACATGTCATTGAATTGGGCCCGAAAGCCACATTTCCAAAAGGGAAAATTCGCCAAGTATGGAATGAATGTAGATTTCTTGAACCTAAGACCATGGTGCGAGATCTAGCCAGAGGTGAAGTGGACCCTAAGTATATTGTCTAGTTCGGCAAAAGATTCTAGATTCTTGAAAGCCCCGCAAAGAGACCCCATATCCAATAGTTCACCGATGGGGCCCAGGTACAGTGGGACTGGTTGACCAAAGAAAACGAGTACAGGGCCAAAATAAGCCCGTTGGAAAGGCGAGTCATGGAGATTCAGTTTGAAAATGGTGTTCAAGCCGCTGTAGACGAGGGAGAAAAGAAAAAACTAACTCAGGAAAATGAGACCCTCAAAGCTCAGATCTGAAAGATGAAAATAGCTGCCAGAAACCCAGAAAGAAGCCGGGCTGACGAAAGGCTTATAAGCGGTCTTAAAAAGAAAGCCCTTGAACGTCAAGAAGACCTAGAAAAGTCTGAAGCTAGTCTAGCAAAAATCAGGGCAAAATGGACAAAGAAGGCAGAAGAGCGGGCACAGTTTGTGAAACAAATGAAGAGGAACTATGAAGGGACTATCACTAGCCTAAGAAGAAAGGTAACCACTCTCGAGAACGAGGCAGCCAAGCAGGCTAAAGATTTCAAAGCCGATAGAGAATAGTGTTATGATTTGATGGCTCAAATGGAGGAAGGAATGCAGCAGTTGCAAGATCAACACCTTCATGACTCTCAAGTATTGGAAGCCCAGAATCAGCAGATAGGGCGGTTGCTTCAGGAAAAAGGCAGAATTAGAGAAAGGATCAGAACCATCACTCAATACTTTACCATGAAATGCCAAGCGTGCGAAAACATGACTCGTACCACCTTTTTCGCTGTAGTGACGACTTTTGTCCGCCAAGTTATGCGTGATTTGGAGCGATTGCAAGGGGATCTCGCATTTAGGCCCGCGTCGAGACCGAATGATGTCCCGTGGGCACCAGGAGCATCAATGTTTTCTTGATTTTATTGGAGTCTGTATCTTTCTTTTCTATTGAAGTCTGTTAGTTTATTTTCGATTCAGTATTTTTCTTTTTGTCAGAGTCTGTTAAGTCAGTTCGTGAGTCTGTATTGTCAACGTGTTTTTGGAGTCTGTTGTTTTCCTTTTTGAGTCTTTTTGCTTTAAATCATTGTAATCCAAAGTATTTCCTTTTTATGAAGAATTGAAAATTCCAAAATATTCTATTATTTATTTTTACATTTTAACGCCCCCAGAACTACGCTTGGTCTGATTCATGCGGGGTCATGATACGTAGGCAATCTACATAGGATTCGATCATAACCCAAAAAAAAAAGAAAAAAAAAGTAGTAAGTAAAGCTGGGATGAAACATGTAACCGTTGCAAAACATGTAGAAATAAATTTAACTGTATAGGTGCATCACACCCTAACATGTGATTACCTATCTGTTATTTGTTTCAAACTAACCGTTTGCTGCTGTACCCAGTCCAGATTTTTATAGAACGGTGGTTGGTTTTTGTGGTAACCTGGCTTCACACCCATACTTTACTAGATCAAAGGGGAGCATCAGAATGTCTTCAAAAATAACTCTACCAACAATTCCCATCACGGATGATAGCCCAATCTCGGGCATCCCGATCTCAGAATCGGCAGCCGCCGAAGAAAATAGAATCTTGCGTCATCAAGTTATGGAGATGTGGGATACTTGGGCAAATTGAAGAGATCCACCAAGTGCCATCCCGGGATTCCATGAACTTTTTCCTAGAGCAAGTAGTACCTTCACTGTTCCGATCAGTCACCCAAATACCCTACTAGGATACCCAACTATTTCAGCTCATTTTGTGGGAACACCTTCTGAGGTTCGCTCCCAGGTGTTAATGTCTGGTGCAGCTTTGAATATCTTCACCACTCCCCCATGCTCGGCCATAACACATCCTACACTGCCTAGGCCCAGTTTTGACCCCTCAGCTTTCACCTTCCAAATGGAACCTCCTCAGTTTCCTGCTTATACTCAGCCGCCCCAATTTGAGTTCACTGCGGGGCAAGAAAAGACCACCAAAACTCCTGAGCAAGAAGAGATTGTGAGAAAGATGAGAAGTATGGAACAGAGTCTGAAAAGCATACAAGGCCTGAGTGGAAAGAAAAGTGTATCCTATGCCGACTTGTGTATGTTCCCCCATGTGCACCTACCATTGGGATTCAAAACCCCAAAATTTGAGAAGTACGATGGGCATGGTGATCCTATTGCTCATCTCAAGAAATATTACAATCAATTGCGAGGGGCCAGTGGAAAGGAAGAACTACTCATGGCCTATTTCAGAGAAAGTCTGGTTGGCATCGCTTCTGAGTGGTATATGGACCAGGATATATCCTGCTGGCACATTTGGGATGATCTTGCTAGAGACTTCGTCAAGAAGTTCCAGTACAACATTTATATTGCTCCAGATAGGAACTCGTTGACGAACTTGAAAAATAAATCCTCGGAAAGCTTCCGGGAGTACGCAGCTAAATGGCAAGGCAGGCGTCTAGGGTAAAACCTCTGATGGATGAGGTCGAAATGGTCACAGTATTCCTCCAGGCTCAAGAAGCCGACTACTTCCAAAATATGATGTCTGCTATGGGTAAACCGTTCGCTGAAGCCATCAAGATTGGCGAAATGGTTGAAAATGGGTTGAAAACGGGTCGAATTCTAAGCCAATCCGCTATTAGAGCTACTTCCCAAGCCATTCAGGGTGGGTTCAGAGGAAATACGAAAGGCAAGAAAAAGGAAAACACATCCATGGCAGTATCGGGTGCAAGAAAACACCGTACTCCTAGATCCCTTCTCCCAGAAAGGACCCCGCAACATTATTACCCCCACCAAGACATGGCCTATGCTCCTCATCCATACACGGTCATGAATGCTCAACCTTATGTCCGTACACAGCAACAAGCCAACTGTAACCAAGCTCCATTTCCTAGAAACTAGTCTCCTTACCAAAACCACTACAACCCCGTCCTCCACAAAATAATTTTCCCCCTCGTGAGCCACCTAGAAGGCCAAATTTCACACCAATCGGCGAATCCTACTCCAGTCTGTTTCCAAAGCTTGTCCAAATGGGTCTGCTACAGCCGGTTCCTCAAACTAGGTAAAACCCAGCATCACCCGCTTACAGAGCCGGTACCCGATGCGCCTATCACTCAGGGGCAGAAAGGCATGACACGGATGACTGTTGGACTCTGAAGAGAGCCGTGGAAAACTTGATAGTACAAAGGAAGATAGTGCTAAGGGATGAAGATATTCCAAATGTGACTAACAACCCACTGCCGGCCCACAACAACAGGCCGGTAATTAGAATGATTTGTGAGGACAAGGAATTTGACTCGGCATTGAAGGCCATCATTGCCATTGCTGACGTAGAAAAGAAACCAAAAGCTTCCTCGAAGCAAGACAAAGGGGAGGAAAAGAACAAAACCACCCCTCCAAAATCAGAGAAGAAAGTTGAAGCGGGGATTGGGGCAATACCTCCCAAAGATGCTATTCTCTATGTCCCTCGGGGCCGCAAAGAAAAGCAGATGACTTTGAGTCCTCCTAGGAGATTCGAGCTGAACAAGGCATCCCAAATGTATGTGCCCAAGGGAGCCTATGTGATGCGGGGGCCAATTAATCCACCAAGGCTGAGTGAGCCCGTGGTTATTGGACGCGCACCACAGAGGCCCATGACTGATCCTACCGCTGTGCCTTGGAACTACAACAAAATGGTGGTGACCTATAAGGGCAAAGTAATCTCAGGAAAAGTTCAAGAAAATAACCCCGTTGAAAAGTATTCTAACTTGGAAGAGGTGAACAATGCCACTCGAAAGCGCTTCCCATCTAAGAAGCCCATGAGTGCCGAAGAAGCAGAGACTTTCTTTCAAAAGATGAAAATGGCGGATTATAAGGTGATCAATCAGCTTCGAAGATTTCCCGAACAAGTCTCCTTGTTGGGTTTGCTGACGAACTCCACCGAACATCAGAAAGTATTGATCAAAACCCTTAACAAAGCATATGTTCCTATTGAGACTTCTGTAGATCAGTTGTGGAGGATGGCAGAAAGGTTTTTCGCAATTAACCAGATTTACTTCAACAAAAATGACTTGCCTCTAGAAGGGGATGCGCATAACAAAGCCCTGAACCTGACAGTCAAATGCGAAGGGTAGTATGTGAAAAGGGTTATGTTGGACGGAGGCTTTGGGGTAAACATCTGCCCACTCTCAACTCTACAGCGCATGGAAATCGGGACAGAAAGAATTCGACCCAACAATGTCTGTGTACGGGCTTTTGATGGTATAAAAAGGGACACAATTGGAGAGATCGATCTGATTCCGACCATCGGCCCAGTAGACTTTGAAGTAACCCTCCAGGTTCCGGACATGTACACATCCTACAATTTTCTTTTGGGAAGGCTATGGATTCATGTAGCGGGGGATGTACCCTCTACCCTCCACCAGATGGTAAAATTTGAGCATGAAGATCAAGAGATTGTGGTCCACGGGGAAGACGAGCAATCAATTTATCGGGACCCATCAGTCCCACGCCTTGAAGCAAGAGAGGGGAGTGAGCATATAGATTACCAAGCCTTTGAAATTGTGGTCGCAGACCACTACGAAGAGGGAAACCCATGCCCTCAACCCTTTCTTTCTAATGCATCAATCATGGTGGCCAAAGAAATGATCAGACATGGCTTCAAGCCGGGGAAGGGGCTCGGGAAATCATTGCAAGGAATAACTGAACCTGTCACCCTGACCGCCAGTGAAAAGTTCTTTGGGATAGGCTTCCGACCCACTCCAGCTGATGTAAAATGGGAAAATGATAGAAAGAATAATGGTTGGGTCTTGCCTCAGCCGGTGCCGCATCTGTACAAAACATTTGTCAAGCCAAAATACCATGAGGAAGAACAATATGAGGTCTTCACGACCGAAGAGATTGAAGAGATCTGTGGGGAGATGAGGAAGATACTGTATGAAGCCCACATGAATCAGCCAGGGGAAGGCTCAAGCACCGCTGAGGTGCTGTATATGGGACCTAACGTCTAGCTGCAGAATTGGAAGGCTACGCCATTCTCGATCAGGCGGGAGTCGTGGTAGACCTGTCCTGCCACCTTTTCTGCATCACGAGTTATTTCAGGGTGTAACTCGGATGTTTCCTTTAGCTTCTTGTCTTTTAATTTTCCAATGTAAACCCTGTTACCTTCAAATTCAAAGAAATGAAATCAATATTTCATCGTTCATCTTTCTTTATTCTTTTTGATTTTGTCATTTTTCTCTTTTCTTTCAGTTTTAATAATGCGGCTTTAAATAACATGACATGCTTGCGGACTTCATGCCCAGATCCAAACATGCTGTCTAATTGCGAAATAATGAACCAAGAGCCGGAATACAATGAAGAGGAGGCTTTTAGGGAAATAAATCGAGAATTGGAACAATTTAAGAATAAACCTAAGCCGAACTTAAATGATACTGAACCGGTTAATTTGGGTAGTTCTAAAGAAATCAGGGAAACCAAGATAAGCATTTTCACAGATGGAAAATCTCGAGACGCATTAATCCAACTCCTGTTTGAGTTCAAAGGTGTGTTTACTTGGTCCTATGACGACATGCCAGGGCTGAGTGTTGATTTGGCGGTTCACAAGTTGTCAACATACCCCGATTGTCCCCCAGTCCAGCAAAAGCAAAGGAAGTTCAAAACTGATATCAGTGACAAGATCAAAGAAGAGGTTACGAAGCAGTTGAAAGCGGGGGTGATCCGAGTGGTCCGGTACTCCACATGGTTAGCTAATGTAGTCCCAGTGGCAAAGAAAGACAGGAAGACCCGGGTATGTGTGGATTACAGAGATTTAAACAAGGCAAGTCCCAAAGATAACTTCCCTTTGCCGAACATCCACATCCTTGTTGATAACTGCGCCAAGCATAAGATACAGTCCTTCGTGGATTGTTACGCAGGATATCACCAGGTGTTGATGGATGAAGAAGATGCAGAGAAGACAGCTTTTACCATACCTTGGGGTACATACTGTTATAGAGTCATGCCATTTGGTCTTAAGAACGCCAGGGCAACCTATATGAGGGCCATGACTACCATTTTTCACGATATGATGCACCAAAAGATAGAGGTGTATGTGGACAATGTAATCATCAAATCCAAAACCCATGGAGACCACGTTCGGGACTTGAGAAAGGTTTTTGAGCGGCTGCGTAAATATGATTTGAAGCTGAACCCAGCCAAATGTGCATTTGGGGTACCATCCGGCAAACTCTTGGGATTCATCGTCAGTCGAAGGGGCATCGAGTTAGACCCAACAAAGATAAAGTCTATTCGAGATTTACCTCCTCCGAAAACTAAGAAGGATATTATGAGTCTGTTGGGTAGATTGAACTACATCAGCCGATTCATTGCCTAGCTGACATCCACATGTGAACCCATATTAAAATTACTGAAGAAAGACGCAACATTCAAGTGGACAGATGAATGTCAAGGAGCTTTTGATAAAATCAAGGAATATCTGTCGAATCCGCCAGTCTTGGTCCCACCTGAGCCAGGGAGGCCCTTGTTCTTGTACCTAACAGTCTTGGAGAATTCTTTTGGCTGCGTCCTTGGGCAACACGATGTGATCGGAAAGAGAGAGCAGGCTATTTACTATCTGAGCAAGAAATTTACCAGTTATGAAGCCAAATACACTTTGTTGGAAAGGACTTGCTGCGCTTTGACATGGGTCGCTCAGAAGCTGAGGCATTATTTTCAAGCCTACACCACTTACCTCATAATCAGGTTGGATCCTTTAAAATACATATTCCAGAAGCCAATGCCCACTGGGAGACTAGCAAAGTGGCAGATCCTGCTTACGGAATTTGACATAGTATATGTCACTCGCACGACAATGAAAGCCCAGGCGTTAGCAGATCATTTGGCTGAAAATCCGGTCGATGATGAATACCAACCTTTGAATACTTACTTCCCAGATGAAGAGGTAAACTCAGTTGAGGCAATATCCGAGGACATCAAAGCTTGGAAAATTTTCTTCGATGGAGAGGTAAACGCAAAAGGTGTCGGAATTGGGGCAATCTTGATCTCGCCCACCGGTCAGCATTACCCGGCTACCTCTAGGCTTCAGTTTTTCTGCACAAACAATACTGCCGAGTACGAATCTTGCATTATGGGCATGAACATGGCAATCGACCAAGATGTTGAAGAACTGTTAATCATGGGAGACTTAGATTTGATTATCCGACAAGCTCAAGGAGAATGGGAAACCCGAGACGTCAAGCTTATTCCTTACAGGCAACATGTGGAAGAACTTGGCAAACGATTCAAGTCAATAGAGTTCAGGTACATTCCTCGCTGCCACAATGAACTAGCTGATGCACTTGCCACTTTAGCCTCAATGCTGCCGTACCCAGGCAATGCCTACATTGATCCATTGGAAATCCAAATTCGGGAAAGGCATGGTTATTGTAATACGGTTCAAACAGCACCAAATACCCAACCATGGTATCATGACATCAAAAGGTTTTTGAAAACGCAAGAATATCCTGAGCAAGCTAGTGGAGACCAGAAGAGAACCATTAGGCGGCACGCGAGTGGTTTCTTTTTGAGTGGTGATGTCTTGTACAAGAGAACTCCAGACCTCAACTTGTTGAGATGTGTTGACGTGGAAGAGGCTGTAAGAATCATGCATGGGGTACACGCGAGAGTATGCAGACCCTACATGAACGGTCCTGTTTTAGCAAAGAAAATCCTTCGAGCGGGCTATTACTGGATGACCATGGAAAAGGACTGTTTCAGCTTTGTCCGAAAGTGTCATCAGTGTCAGGTGCACAGTGATTTGATTCATGCACCTCCCATAGAACTGCATCCCATGTCAGCACCTTGGCCATTTGTTGCTTGGGGTATGGACGTCATTGGACCAATCGAGCCAAAAGCCTCAAATGGGCACATATTCATACTAGTTGCCATTGACTACTTCACAAAATAGGTTGAAGCCATCACTCTCAAATCCGTCATGAAGAAAGCTGTGGTAGATTTCGTGCACTCTAATCTTATCTGCCGTTTTGGCATTCCTGCAACTATTAGCACCAACAATGCTGCCAACTTGAATAGTCATTTGATGGGAGAGATATGCGAACAATTCAAGATAACGCACCAGAACTCTACTCCTTATCGGCCCAAAGCCAATGGTGTCGTCGAAGCAGCAAACAAAAACATCAAAAAGATTTTGAGAAAGATGATTCAAAGTTCCAGGTGGTGGCATGAAAAGTTACCGTTTGCATTGTTGGGATATCGCACTACTGTGCGCACATCAATTGGAGCCACCCCGTATCTTTTGGTTTATGGCAATGAAGCCGTAATACCCGCGGAGGTTGAAATCCCCTCTCTCTGGATCATCGTTGAAGCAAAAATTGAAGACAGTGAGTGGGTTAAAACCCGACTGGAACAGTTAACCTTGATCAATGAAAAGCGAATGGCCGCGGTCTGCCATGGGCAGTTGTACCAACAAAGAATGGCCCGTTCCTACAACAAGAAAGTGCAGCCTAGAAATTTCGAAGTAGGGTAACTCATTTTAAGGCGCATCCTTCCCCATCACTAGGAAGCGAAAGGAAAATTTTCTCCTAATTGGAAAGGCCCATACATCATCAGAAAGATATTGCCCAAAGGGGCATTGTATCAGGGCGATATCGAAGGGAATGATCCCGAAGCAGCTGTAAATGTGGATGCAGTCAAAAGGTATTATGTTTAGCTTTTCTGCAATGACAACTTTGTCCGATTGGGATGACGAAGGCTTTCATTCTCACTACCCAAACACTCCCCACCCTTTGCAAACCCATTTGAGTCGATTACTCTTCTTTGATTAACCTCTTGGGAACCGTAAAGTGTTAAAAAAAAGAAGAGAAAAGCAAGCAAAAAGCAAAAGCAAAAACAACAAAACAAATGTTTCCCTGAACTGCGTTCGACTTGATTCCGAAAGGATACGTAGGCAGCCTCTCCCTGGGGTTTAGTCATACCAAAACAAAAATCCAATGTTCCCCAAAAGAGAAACTGGGGCAGATGTTATAATGGTTCGACAATGAGCCTACCTGAACGGTTCCAAAGTTATAATTTCATCCAGATTCATTTTACCCAAACCTTGTTCAAGTCCTTCTGATCAATCAGCAAAGGTGTCGGAATTAGAAAACACAATGTTTGGATCCGATGCAATCAAACGAGAGAAATAAAATGAGAGAGTCTTATTGGTGAAAACCCACATGGGCGCCATGAGGCGATGGTAAGCAGATAAATGAAAAATGAGAGAGTCTTGTTAGTGAAAACTCGTAAAGAGCACTATAAGGCGACGGTGAGAAGAGAAATGAGAGAGGTCGATTGACAAAAACCCGCAAAGGGCGCCGTTGATCGAAAAGAAGAAATCTCTCACCACCATTGGTATTGAAAGAGTCCTAGCAAGGTTTCTCGGTTTAAAAACATGGGTCGCAATGGGTATGTGAGAAGTTAGATAGTTGTGCGGATCGGGCATCCAGTCCAAGAAGCATGTCATGTCTATTGAAGTTTGCATGCACCCTAGATAAGTCCATCCTTCCTCCCCAAAAGGAACACTTCTTTCTAAATTCACTTACTTGCCTTTTGCTTACTTTTCCTTGAATCCCTTTCGGTCTAACTCTATTTCCGAAATTAATACAAAGAAATGGTGGAAAGATTGGCTTTACAGGGTCCTGCCTAATAGAAGCTAAAGAAAAGTACCCAGCCTCAGCGGGTGCATCAAGTCAATCCCGACTAGCCATGATGGGTGATACTTTGAAATCAAATTTATTGAAAAGGAAAAGAAAGGCAAAGATAAAAGCCTAAAGGCAGAATAAAGTAAAAGGGTCGAAGCCCCACGCAAGTAAGCCGTCATGAAATCTTAAAAGCTAAGTCCCTTGGTTTGAAAAATAGATCAATCTTCAGAAAACCACTAAGCAACAGAGATTCTCAACAAAGGTTCGGGCCGAGATCGAGTGACTGAGACAATGAAGGCCACAAAACCAACCACCGTTTCAAACTAACAATTGTTCTTTGTTTAAAATTGAAACAGGTGCAACTCAAGGCAACCGTGCAAAAGCAGGTGCAGCCAAAAGAAAAGCTGCGCAAAAGCTAGAAACAACTTCGCAGAAACAATCAATCCAAAAGGGAAGTTTTCCTCAAAAATTCTTTCCTGCATTTTATTGAAATAAAAGAAATGAAAGGGAAAATGAAAAAAAAAAGAGAAGGAAAGAAGAAAATCTGAAAAAAAATGATAGTTCAGAATCCCTAATCTTAACCTTTTACGCCTTTTGCCAACATTAGGGCTCCAATCCCTGAGCTGAGCCTTTTTAGACATAGGGCCTATATTCCCTAGTCGCCTTTTGCCAACATTAGGGCTCCAATCCCTGAGCTGAGCTTTTTATACATAGGGCCTCCATTCCCTAGTCGCCTTTTGCCAACATTAGGGCTCCAATCCCTGAGTTGAGCTTTTTAGACATAGGGCCTCCATTCCTTAGTTGCCTTTTTGCCAACATTAGGGCTCCAATCCCTGAGTTGAGCTTTTTAGACATAGGGCCTCCATTTCTTAGTCGCCTTTTTGCCAACATTAGGGCTCCAATCCCCGAGTTGAGCCTTTTAGACATAGGGCCTCCATTCCCTAGTCGCCTTTTCACAAACATTAGAGTTCCAATCCCTGAGTTGAGCCTTTTTAGACATAGGTCCTCCATTCCCTAATAACCTTTTGCCAACATTAGGGCTCTAATACCTGAGTTGAGCCTTTTTAGATATAGGGCCTCCATTCCCTAGTCGCCTTTTGCCAATATTAGGTCTGCAATCCCTGAGTTGAGCTTTTTAGACATAGGGCCTCCATTCCCTGGTCGCCTTTTTGCCAACATTAGGGCTCCAATCCCTGAGTTGAGCTTTTTAGACATAGGGTCTCCATTCCCTAGTCGCCTTTTGCCAACATTAGGGCTCCAACCCCTGAGTTGAGCGTTTTACACATAGGGCCTCCATTCTCTAGTCGCCTTTTGCCAACATTTGGGCTCCAATCCCTGAGTTGAGCTTTTTAGACATAGGGCCTCCATTCCTTAGTCGCCTTTTGCTAACATTAGGTCTACAATCCCTGAGTTAAGCTTTTTAGACATAGGGCCTCCATTCCCTAGTTGCCTTTTTGCCAATATTAGGGCTCCAATCCCTGAGTTGAGTTTTTTAGACATAGGGCGTCCATTCCCTAGTCGCCTTTGCCAACATTAGGGCTCCAATCCCTGAGTTGAGCCTTTAGACATATGGCCTCCATTCCCTAGCCACCTTTTCGCCAACATTAGGGCCCCAATCCCTGAGTTGACATTTTAGATATAGGGTTCCATCCCCTGAATAGTTTAGATTTTTTGCAAATAACTCACGAAATTTTCCTAGTAAAAACTGGGGCAGAAAAATTTCGTTCGTCTATTTGTTTTTGGTGTCTGAGCAGGTTTTACCTTGAGACACAGGGTTCGAGATGACTGAAAGAACGAGTCTCAACCCAGAATAAAGAAAATAAGAAAATGAACAAAATAAGTGAATTCAAAATGTTGAAGCAGAGAAAAATGCAGATTGCTCAAGATATGATTGAAGTCACAAGCTTCGCTTGTCCCCCCTTTGACCCAA
Organism: Nicotiana sylvestris; assembly: GCF_000393655.2. NCBI lineage: Eukaryota > Viridiplantae > Streptophyta > Magnoliopsida > Solanales > Solanaceae > Nicotiana > Nicotiana sylvestris. Next base: position 56,285,554 of record NC_091061.1, read on the forward strand.
AGCAGAAGAAAGAACCATCACCTACAACTAACGAGCATCAAGATTCAGATCGGAGTCCACATCAAGAACCAGCTGAGACTCAAGATCAAGCTTCAAGAGATTTATAAATAGGAATCTTGTAACTCGTAGTTGATAGGCTTAGCTAGTTTAACTTTTTATTTTCCTTTTTTGGTGTAATAAGGAGCTCAACAAGAAGAAACAACAGCAACAACAGCGAAATCACAGCTTCTCGGTAGTCCCAACTACCGAAATTTCCAGAACTACACTGACCTGATTCTTTTATAGTCAAGGATATGTAGACAACCTTGAAGCAAGGTTCGATCAGACTCTTTTCAAAAAAATGCTTCTCATGGAGTGTCAAACGGGCAAAAATCCCTCATAATAGCTCATGTTATCTTCGCCCGGAAACCCTTCGTGTCTCCGAGAAAAGAGGAGTAGCTGTGAGCATGTGATTTTTGCCTCTCATGAATTACTCCTACAGAATCCCCAAAATTAGGATTTTCCTTTTTTTTATTTGGGGTTTTAGGAATTAATTGCTCAATTTTCGTGTTTGTTTACATTTTTGTGTACATAATTAATTTTATTTAAATCATGAAAAATAGCAAAAATATCACACATTGCATTTAGGATTTAATTTTACATTTTTTAGATTAATCAGTAAATTAGTTTGTTTTATAAAATATGAAAATCACAAAAAAATAGTTCATTTTTTGCATTTTAACTCTTTAATTTTGAATTTTATAGTTTTTCTTTAAATTTAGGATTTAATTAATTATTGTAAATACTATGATAAGTGATTAATCTAATTGAGTAGATTAATTTAGTTTAAAAATTAATTTAGGATTTTATTTTTAATTTGAAAAGAAAGGATTTGAAATTGAAAAAGAAAAAGAAGTGAAATAAAAGAAAAATCCGATTTTTTGGCTGTTACAATTGAGTTTGTCCTAGGGACAAGTGTTAAACACCCATTACCCGTTCAAATTGCCCCACACCCGGCCCAGTCCAGTAAAACACCCGATCCGGTTTCCCCCTTCACCGAAACGACTCCGTCCCACTTAAAATGAATCTGGACCGTCGTGGTTTTTCTCATCCAATGGCTTGGAAGTGAGGTCCTTGGAGTATATATATGTCCAAACATCCCCCCTACCCCCGTCTCATCTCTCATCTCACCCTCCCCAACCAGACCTGAACCCTAGTAGCCGCCCTTGAACGCCCACCGCCTGAAGGTGGCGGCGCCACCACTAACCACCCTGAAATTAACACCCCACAATCTCCTCCACCTCCACATCCCAAATCCCCAAACAAGTCCTCTCAAATCCTTCCAGAACTCCTCGAATTTCAGATCAAAGATCGAAACCCTAGCACCGCCCTTGTTTTCTCCGGTGGCGGCGCCACCTCTGTTCAACCCCAAACTAACACCGGAGAACCTCCAGGGCTTCCTCACTCCAAATCCCCATGTGTTTTCCCTCGAATCACCCTATCTTTCGTCGAATCTTGAATCGGAGTTTGAAGTTTTAAAAGCCCAAAATCAGAATTTCTTGAATCTGTGGCATGCACGACCTTAGGCTCCAGAATTTTCGAATTTTCAAGGGTTAATTTGACATAAAGTAGTGTTGGTCGTTTGTTCTTGGCAAAGAACAAGTGATTAACACTGGTTGTGTTAAATCGAGATATCCAGTGTTGGTTTCAAGTTTAGTTGGTGAGTTTTCTTTATTTTTCTGTCCACTTTTGTTATTTCACCTCCGATTCCTCTTCTTTTCTTCTACTTTTCTTTAAATAGACTGGAAATTGGTCAAGGTTTGAACCTAGATTTCCCCTTCTCGATTGGTTCATGCTCGTATTTGTTTGAAAGGACTAAAATGAAAAAACTAAACCCTTAAAGATTCCCTATAACTTGCCTATAAAGGCATAGTTACTTGGGTTCCATGGGGATTTTTTTTTTTCGATTTTGAGTGGGGAAAAAAATTCTGAAAACAACTAAACGGCTGAAACTTTTTACAGAAAACACTGTTTCATTGGGCTTTAGTTTTGAAATCTGAAATCTTCTTCTTTCTGAATCGATTTCTTGATCATTTGAACTTAGAAATGGTTTGAGACTTAGTCATTGAGATTGGTTTAGATGTCTGTTGGTTAGACTGTGCATTTGAAACTGATTTCTGGGATGTAGTACTTTATTTTCTGGGTTTGAAATTGCTTTGCAGGTTTGCTCTTTGTTACTGGACCTGCTGCTGATTCCCTGCTGTTTCTTGCTGATTCTTCACCCTTTTCTTTTGTCTTTTGTTCATCACCAGGTATTTCCTCAAACCATTGTCAACAAGTGACTAAGAACATGTATTCTGAATCGAGGCCTGATTGAATACAAGCTGTTGTGGATTTCACTACATTCATTTCCTCTATTTCGTTAATGCTCTGTAATAGGTCCTAAACCACACATGTTGTCTTAGTTATCTCATTCCATTAATGTGCTATACAAGTGGTTATGTGCTCTTAAGAGTTTTGGGTGTTAATTAATTCTCTAGATTTTGTTACTTTGGTATTGAAAAGTTAGTTAGCTTAAAATCTTGTGTTATGTTTGTAAGTTTAGTTAAGTGTGAATATTCGTTAATCTAATGTCAAGAATGCATCCTCAGTAGTAATTCAAGTTTTCCTGATGTATTAGTTGTAGGGTAGTGATGAGATTTATCAGCTCGTGTTAAGTGCAGAGGTTTGTCTTGCTTTAGCATAGACTCGATCTTGAGTCTGAAACCATCAGTTTTGTTCGCTATAGTGTTGGGTTTCTCGAGCCTTGAATTCTGAAGTCACTAGCAGGGGAATAAGGCCTGTTGTTGTTGTCTGGGCTCGTTTTTGAGCCCAGCAGGGCATTCTTTAGCTACTGGATTATCTTGGTAGCAGATTTGACTCAAGGATACATGAAAGATAAAATTAGAAATTTATCTAGTTGATTTGTGTTAAATGGTTAAAATTCAGAAGTAAAAATGTCAGTTCAACTTCATGTTTCATATAGTTCTTGGTTAGTTGGTATTTAATTCATTTTGTATAATTGTTGGTTCTAAAGTTTGGGCTTAAAGCAGGCCCAATTAATGGACATTTAATCCCCGATTCAATAGCATGTTCAGTGTCCTTGAACGTCCATTCCTTACTGAGAATTGGGCTTATTTTGGCCCAAGCCTGAAGGCAATTTGAATGGGTTCATGTAGTTGCTATTTGCTGGAGCAATTTTCTTTAAGATTAATTAGTTTAAATACTATGCCTATCAGTTAACAAGTAAGGCATAATTTTTTTTATTTAAAAATAATTAGAATTCCATTAAGCCTTCCTCAATTAATTAGACTCCTAAAATCGGGTTTGAGGTGTGTTGTGCTAAATAAAATCTCAAAACGCACGACCCTCATTTCATTTAATTTTAATCTTAGAATTCGAGGCATGCCATTTAGCAAATTTCCATGGCCCTCGCAAAGTTAACAACGCTAGTTGCTTTAGCCGAGTTATTTTAATAACATTACCTTCCTAAACTTGGGTGTGTATTTCATGTGACCCAAATTAAAATCTCAACAACGTTAAATAAAATGTGTCGTGGACCGCGAGTGCATTTCATATGGCATAGTTCAAAGACGTGCTTTAGATAACGTTGAATCTTTCTAATCAATTAAAAGTGGTTAAAAATTTAAAATTATACGATAGGCTAAAACATGTTTTAATATCAGATAATAGGCTAATTACGATAGGCTAAAACATGTTTTAATATCAGATAATAGGCTAATTACGATAGTTTAAGCGACCGTGCTGGAACCACGGAATCCGGGGGTGCCTAACACCTTCCCCCGGGTTAACAAAATTCCTTATTCAGAATTTCCGGTTCGCAAACTTCAAAAGGAAAGTCGAATTTTCCTCGATTTGGGATTTAAAAAAATAAAAAGGTGACTTGGGACACCAAATAAACTATCCCAAGTGGCGACTCTGAATAAAAATAAATAAATAATTCCATTTCGAATAATGTCACTTAAATTGAAAAAACTCCCTTGTATACCTCTCGGTGTGTAAAAAGGAGGTGTGACAAGACTTGTATAGAACTCTCTCCTATAATTAGCTCCACTGGTTTGTCTGCATTGTTTTGATCTTCCTAATCTACCCTTTGCACCACATTCCCAAGATCTTCTCCACATGACTGATCATCAACTGCAATTGCATGTTCCTCCTCAGTGTGATATTCCCCTTCCTCTTCTGATTCATACTCTTTTTGATTATTCCACAAACGACCTAGCTGTATGTTCCCAGTAGTTAGAGATTGTGATGGCACTTGTTGGCATGATTGGTTTGTAGTAACCAGTTGAGGCAAATATGCTTCCTGTTGCTTCTTATTCACATTGTTTGCATTCTCCTCCTTGTTTTGTACTGGATTTGCATGGACAAAAGTCGTATTAACCCATTGAGCAGTTGATCCCCTTTGTTCTGTTACTGCTATAACATCTCTAGACTTCTCAGGACTAGGTGTCTTCCTTTTTTTCACTAAGCTATTCTCAGTTTCAGTAGGAATAAACTCCAATCCTGTTGGATTTAGTCTTCTAGAATTATTAGCAATTTGTCTTGAACTAAACTCCTCCCCTGATTTGTTCACCAAAGCCAGTTGCATGTGTCCATCACCACGATTATTAGTGTTATCATTATTATCATTTCGGAGATTTCGACCCTGAGGTCGTGTGTTTTTTTAGATTTTGACGCCAGTCCCCCAGTGTTCGGGACACATTTTGGCCTTGGAGACTTTTCGTAATTTTCATGTCACCTCATTGAGAGCTTATGAGTTTGGAGTCCTGACCCGAAGGTCGTTCAGGTGTTGAATTATTGACGCTAGTCCCCGAGTGTTCGGGACGTTATCGGTGGATGAGTCATTTTTGCGAAGGTGCCGAGCTTCTTTTGGAGTGTGAGATGCTTTGATGATATTCTTCGATTACTTGATACAAGTGTACATGTTTTTTCCATCGGGGGCCCGTAAATACGGACACAGTTTGTTCGTCCATTTGGTCTGTTAAATCATTTCCCTATTGGGGCCCTATTGGCGTTTCTTGGTTTATCCGAGTGGATGGCCTTCCGGGGGGAGGGGGGATGCCCTCCAGTGTTCGAGATTGATTGAAAAAGAAGCATTGAATACTTGTCGAGTCGTCCTTAGGTAGCATGTGAATGTTGTCTCATTAAAAACCATGCGAGTAAAACCCTTTACAGGATAAAAACTCGGCCGAAGGAAAAGAGTGCAACGGATGCTTTAAAACCTTAAGGTCTTCGAGCTGGGTTAGCGCTTTTACTGCTTCAGTCGGGTGCCTTCGTAAGGGTTAGTGTGAAATATAAAATGAAAAAGGAGAGGGTTATACCTTAGTGTGGGATGTGCCGGTGACATTTCGAGGTCCGATATGTTCTACTCGCTTGTGATGAGGACGCGGTGTGGTCCTTTGCTTTGTTTAATCGGGCTTAACCGAAGATGTAGTTTTATTATCCTCTGGCCCCTTTGCGGGTGGAGGTATTGGTGCTAGTGCCATATCGTGCACTGTGAACATTTCTCTTGCTGCATGCTGTTCCCCGTAGACGGTTTTAATTCCATCCTTTGTTGGGAATTTCATCATTTGGTGGAGGGTGGATGGTACTGCTTTCATGCAGTGTATCCACGGCCTCTCGAACAAGGCGTTGTACCTCATGTCTCCTTCGATGACATTGAATTTGACATTCTGGGTTGTGCCGGTCACGTTGACTGGGAGGGTGATTTCTCCTTTTTGTTGTTTCACTTGCCATGTTGAATCCGTTGAGGACACGAGTGGCGTGCACAATTTTGTCAAACAGTCTGAGTTGCTCTATTACCCTCGACCTGATAATGTTGCGAGCTACCTGGATCCACGAGTACACATTTTATTTGAAAAGTATTTAAAAGCAAAGAGATTACCAGTGCGTCGTTGTGGGGTTGAGACAAGGTCTCAGTGTCCTCTTCGCTGAATGTGAGGACATCCTCGGGTACATACCCCGGGGTTCGCTTTTCTCTGGTGATGGATAATTTTGTCCTTCACATCACGGGTTCCTATGGGGCATCGATGCCTTCCAAGATCATGTGGATGACATATTGTGGCTCATTTGTTTCATTCTTCTTGGCCGCCTCTCTTTCTCGGAACTGATTTTTGGCTCGGTCGCTGAGAAATTCACGGAGGTGACCTTTGTTAAGTAGTCAGGCTACCTCTTCTCGGAGTTGGTAGCAATCCTCGGTCTTGTGGCCATGTGTGTTGTGAAATTAACAAACTAAGCTATAATTCCTTTGTGAAGGATCTGATTGTACATGCCTGGGCCACCTGGCGTCTCTGATTTTACTGATGGCGAACATGATGTCCGATACATCGACGTTGAAGTCGTATTCTGATAAGCGAGGTACCTCTATTGGCCCTGTGTTCCTATCTAATCCGGTTCTGTTGATGAGTCCCCGAGGATTCTGTCCTCGGTCTATCCTTTGATCTTTGCAAGGTGGGTTGTGCCTAGGGGCGTTCCTTCTGTCTTCGGTGTATGGCTATTATATTTCTTTGTTTGGCTTTCGCTCCTTCGCCAGAAGCCTATTTGGGTATACTGAGCCCGAGGGGGCTCCTAGCTGGTCGTCTTCGACCCTGATCATTGACTGGTATCGGTTGTGGACGTCCGACCAGGTCACAGCGAGGTACTCGACCAAATTCTGTTTCAACTGCTTTGAAGCCACCGAGCTTCGTTCATTCAGACCTAGAGTAAAGGCCTGCATTTCCCAGTCATCAGAGACTGGCGGTAGTTCCATCCATTCCATTTGAAAGCGAGATACAAATTCTCGCAGCATCTCGTTCACCCTTTGCATAAATTTGAAGACGTCGGATTTGCTGGTTGCTATGTTGATGGCACCGGCATGTGCCTTTATGAAAGAGTCTGCAAGCATGACAAATGAGTCTATGGAGATAGGAGCTAGGTTATGATACTACATCATGGCCCCTTTGATACGCTCAAATAACACTTTAATTAAATAGTGTAAGGCGGTCGGTGTCAAATATAATAACCCGACAAGGTTGGGGTCAAATTCCACATGGAATAGGTGTGAAAAGGTTACTCAAATAGTGTGTTACTTGACTAATGTCGTAATTCTATTCAGTTAATGGTAACAAGAGTATGAACTGAGTTTGGTTTGAAGAAATAACCAATTGCGATATTGAGAATGTAAATAATTTGATTAAAGATACCAAAGTTGTGTCCCCTTTAATGAAGTGTAATGCTGTCGGTGTTAATATGATATATTTCTAATGGAAGATATTTTTTGATATGCAAATAATTTCTAAATGACTACCCAATATTTTTCAATAGTTGGGTAGTATTTCCTCTTTACAATTTTTCCAAATATAAAAGAGTTGCAATTAAGAATAACCAATATATGCCAAATAAAATTCACTTATTCCTAAGCGATTCTATTAAGCAAGGTTTAAAGCCTTGAGTCTTTGATATCTACTTCTACCAAATTCCAACCGACTTTTCCAAGCAAAGTAAGAATTTAATGGCACTTGTTAACCACTAACAATAAATGAAGAATGAGAAGTAAATAAATATCAACCAACCATTATACATATATTCACTGTTAAACATCCATTAACATAACACCCATTTAGGGTCCAACCTTAGTATTTAAAGTTAGCTACACATACTAAAAGACAAAAGGAAGAGAATATTTAATGCCATAAAACTTACAAAGTAAAAGATTCTTGACCCAAAAGCTTCCAAAAGAGAGGAATATTAAAGCCTTGTATTGTAGCTCCAAAATCAGAGAAGATGCCCCCACAAAACCCCAATAAATCTATTTATAGTGGGTCAAAACTCGGGACAAAATTTGGACAAAAATACCCTTTCTGGTTAAATATGCGACCGCATATCTGTCGCATAACAGACATACGGTCCGCATTCTTGACATAACCATGGCATCTTAAAACCCTAGATTCCAGGCCTTCATCGCATTGATGTTTTGCGGTCTGCATTGCAGTTATGCGATCGGTTTTCGCGTCACATTTTCTACCTTCAACAATCTTCATGCCGAATTTGCTGTCCATTATGCGACTCGCAAACAGGTTATGCGGATCGCAGATTGGATCGCATTTCTTGCACTGGACTTTGCCCAAAAATCTGTTGTGGTTTGCGATTCCCTTGCGCTTTCTGCCGCTCGCATGTTGGATTTGCGATCGCATATCCACATTTGCGATGCCTTTTTGCTCTTTTATTGTCTTTTTGTGGATTTTTGATTTTATTTCCATGCTCTTAAGTCCTTAAACCTCATACACTGCATAAACATTAAAATTACATAAGCATAAAAGATAATTGCACCTAAAACAAGCTAAAATCTAAGCAATTTGTATCAAATGCGCTGAAATTCTCCAGCACATCACCCCTTCTGAGTGTTTCCCCGAACTTCTTTAGTAAGACGGACTTGATATCGTTGTCCTTTATGTCGTTACCCTTCACTGTGCAAGTGTAAGCAGTAACGTGCTCATTGGGATGTGAGGTCCAATTATATTTTGGGAGGTCTGGCATTTTTAACTTCTTTGGAATGGATTTTGGAGCCGCTTCCTCTAGGAACGACCTTTGTATGAACTTCTTCGAATCCACACCTTTTTGGACTGGGGGTGCGCCCGAAATTCGGTCGACCCTGGAGTTGTAGGTCTTGACCTTCTTGTCATTGGCTTATATCATTTTTTCACCCCATTCGACCCTTCTGGTGAGGTCCTCAAGCTTTTTTACGATGATGGGATCGGTCATCGACCCGTTATTACTCGATCTCGCCGGTACCTGTTAGGCTGGGGGAGCTGTCCTCGGTGCTACCGTGCTAGGAGTTTTCTGGTGACTTTGCAGCTGAGCAATAGCCAACTGTTGTGCCTGCAACATTTAAAAAATAACATGAAGGCTAGCCTCTTGTTCTTCCCTAGTTGGGGTTTTCTGAGCTTCTTGTTGATCCCATTGGTGCACGCTCCTATCAGTGTGGGAGCTTATGTCAATGTGTTGGGCGTCGCGTGAGATCGCGTCCATGGGGATTGGTTCTAGGGCATTCCCAGGGTTTCGTGGTGGTACATCAACACCTGGAACACTCACACCGTTCTCTCCATGGTCCTCAAGATTGTTGTTTTCGCACCCATTCACTGAGTTAGACATTTCGACCTGAAATCGAAGATCTTGGACAAGAGAAAGCGTGAAAGATAGCTTTCGTTAGTAAAACCAGTAAGAAAATAATCACTATTATTTTTAGCCCCACGGTGGGCGCCAAACTGTTTACCGTAAAAATGGTAATAACAATTAAATTTGATTATGAGACTCTAAAAATACATGATATATTTTTATGCTAGTTGTTAAGCAGTTGATGCTACGTGTGTGAGACTTTGAAACAAAATGAGAGTTAAGAATAAGGTGATAACCGAACCGATAAGTTAACAATCGGGGCCTCGAACTCGTCGATTGGGGGGCCTCGAGGTCAATTTCGGAGCTCGGATGTGAACTATTGAAGGTGGTCAAAGTATGGCTTATAGCTATAATAAAATCAACGAAGGCTCTTTATGGCCAATGATAAGCAATAAATGATGAACAATAATGAAGATAATAAATGAAAGCAATAATATCAAGAGAATATGTTGGAGAGCAAAAAGAATGTTCTTGTATATTTCGTGTGGAGTAACCGAAGCAACAGGGATTTACAAAATGACAAGGACCCCCTTTATATAGGACAGGAGTCCCAACATAGTACATAAATGCATTAATAACAAATATATGGGGATGAGACAGCTAGATGACGCCCTGATTTGGGTTTGGAGTAATCCACTAGGCTCTATCAGTCCTAGCCGTGTGCCTTGGGAACTCCCCATTTCTACTATTACCATGATCTTTACTGCCTCGTGGTCGAGTGTCGACGACCCTCGAGGGAGGATACTCGGCCGTAGCCCCGAGCCTTCGAGGTGATCTTTCGAACTGCCTTAATGGCGAGAAATTGGACCCTCCGATTTCACTATATACAACTACTATCCATTGCCACATGTAAAGGTGGAAAAATGGTTAAAAGAAAATAGTTTTCTACCTATATTATCCAATAAAAATGGGTTGGATAGTGAACTATTTAAAAACGGATCGAATATGGATATGAACCATATTATCCACTTAGAAAATGGTTAACCAATGGATAACTAATGTGTTTAACTTTTATATTTGTAAAGCCTCAAATTGGGGTTCCTCAAGTTTGGTAGACTAGTTATTCTCTCATAAGTGATCATATATATTTAAGAAGCCATGGATAATATGGATATCCATATTATCCACCGGATAACCCGTTATTTATCCGTCTCAAATATAGATCGGGTCGAATAATTTATTCATTTTTTGAATTATCCATTTTGACCCGCCCGTTTGGCACCCCTAGTCATAGACGTATCTTGGTTAAGAGATATGGGTTCACGTGAACCCATGCTTCTCTATCTAAAATATGTACTTCCTTCATTTCAATTAAAATGACACACTTTCCTTATTAGTCTTTTCCAAAACGAATGATACATTTCTATATTTGGAAACAATTTAATTTTAAAATTTTCATATTGCTCGCTTTACTCTTAATGAAAAGTTTTTATAGTCACACAAATGCCATGGCCCCATAAAGCTTTTGCCCCTTATACTTTTAGGACCACATATTTTAAAAGTCTTTTTGTCACGCCCCAAGCCTAGGGGTGAGACGACACTCAGTGCCTCAATTATCCTTGCATATCACTTGTGACTAAGAGACTCTGAACATGTAATGTCATGTTTTTTTTGGCCATGGGCCACATTGCAAGATAATGTACGATGCAAAATATAAAACTGAATAGAGACTAATGCTGACTAAACGTCAACATAAAGTTGGGCTGACAAAGCCGTCATAATTACTACAATTGACAAGCCAACAGAATATACGTACAGGGCCTACAAGCCCAACATACAGTATTAATTGACAGGATATATCTACAAGCCTCTACTGATAGATGTACTATGATCGGAACAGGGCCCCAACTTACCCATAACCTATCTGCATATATACATAAGATACCCACCATACTGCTAGACCCGGCAACTCCGAAAGAAGGGGAGCTTACCGATAAAGCTGAACTCGGGCAACACCTACTGAGGAGGTCTACTCGTCTGTCTGTCTGAACCTGCATGCATGAAATGCAGTGCCCCCAGAAAGGGATGTCAGTACGAAATAATGTACCGAGTATGTAAGGCAATATATTGAAGTTGAAACTAAATTGATAATATAATAACTGAAAACAACTGGGAGTCAAAGAAAATCTGAAGATATGCTCATCTGCTGGTACTGACTCAATAGTTGTCCGGCCCTATATGGCTCGGTATACATATATATCTACTATGCCGTAGTAGGCTCGCTCATAAGCGCTCGGCATTCTAGGCTCTGTATCTCGACCAACTGGGCTCCCTCATATGCGCTCGACCACAGTAGGATCATCATATAACTTACCATCTGATTAGAGGTTCCAATAAAGGCCTGCCCATCGATTATAGCTCGATGGTAATGAAAATACTTTTAATACTGTATATATGTAAACTCTCTGCTCTCTTGATTGGAAGAAGGAAATACTCAATTGAATATAAAGTCCCGATAAGAAGAATATGGTAACTTACAAAACTAAGAAAATATTAACCTCCTGCACGTATTTAAAGTAGTTGCCTGTAATAACACATGCAGTCCTAATTGTATATGGTCTGTTTTCCTTTTGTCAACCTAAATTCCTTAATCATATGATGAAGGCAGTAGTATTTCCCAGGAGGTTGCACTTAATTTTGTCCACGAGACTAACTTATATTTGATTCTTTATTTGCTTCACTTCTTTCTAGGAATATCATGGATATCCTTAATTGGAAAGGTTCTGTTGTACACTCAAATATGAAATGAAAATTAAAAATTGGTTTTATGAACATGCTTCCCGTTATTAGAGGGAAAAGTATATATACATGACTACTTGTTCAAATAGGAAAATATACGTAAATTTCGGGATACGAATTTTTCTTTATACCTTGTTATCAAACTTGTGTAATTACGATATCATGCAAAAATGAACGAAAAACTTAACCTTAACATATTTGAGGTAAGGAAAAATTCGTATGATATTCTTGGAAGAGATTGCACCATACTCCTTTAGAACCGCAAAATTTTTACGTTGCTACGATTCTAAAACTTCTCGTTGGATTCTCAGTTGTAGGAATTTCTTGCAAGAAAAAAAATACTGCGACATTTTGTTTGAATTGAACTTACTGAAGAGTTTGGAATGAATTTGCTGAAGGTTGAAATGAAATGTGTTGGATTTTCTTTTTTGGAATGACTAACGTTTTCCACCTCCCTTCTGAATTGTGTGAAGTCTTTGAATATCAAAGTCATTAATGTAGTAAGGATTATCTACAATCCACTTAATAGGAAATGAATCCTAGTCATTTCCTTATGAAGTAGCTAACTGCCACATTTCTTTTGGTGATATTGATTAAATTTTGTCCGCTTATTAGTTAAATGGGTAATGTTTTGTTACCTGATAATTAACTAATTTTACCCGCATAATTTAAAAATGATGACAAAATACTTAAATTCTATTTATTTTCAAAATACTTCATATATACTTTATATATTACACTACCGTGTTCATATGGTACCTTGCATGGTACTAGTTTATAATTATCGGGTATTATTACTTGATCCGTATTTTAGCCAAACTTGGTCATTTTCAACGAAACTCGTTTTCTCTAATTTGTGCATCCTTTATCCTTCATGATACTTATTTATTGCTTGTTATAAATAGCGTAAATACATTAACGTCAAGATGATCTCATCCCCGAGTCTATGTCAATTTACTGAAGGCGAAACCTTTACGTACGAAAAATGTGAGATGTAACATCCTTCCTCCCCTTAGAAACAGTCGTCCTCGAATGTCCAACTACCCGTGATCTATATAACTTTGGCAAGGTTGCCTCTGTAACACCACCACCACCAACTCTCCCTGTAGAAGCTTAATAATCCAACAACACACAGGACAATAATTATGATTAACGACAATGACCTCTCATGACCAACAACAATAACCAACACAAGAATTTATACACATACCTTATGATTATGATGTCTTAGTCGGATCCTTTTCTGGAGGAGGAAATAAGTAGGGATATCTAGACTTCATGCTTTCCTCTGCCTCCTAAGTCATCTCTTCTACATTGTTGTTTCTCCAAAGTACTTTCACGGAGGCTACCTCCTTATTCCGCAGCTTGCGGATTTGTCGGTCTAGGATGGCAATTGGAACTTTCTCGTATCATAAGTTCTCTATAATCTGTACGTCATTCATGGGAACCATTCGGGTAGGATCGCCAATGCACTTTCATAACATAGATACGTGAAATACCGGATGGACAGACTCCAATTTTGAGGGCAATTCTAACTCATAAGCTACTTGGCACACTCTCCGAATGATCCTATAATGTCCAATATTCCGTGGGCTAAGTTTGCCTTTCTTTCCAAACCTCATCACACCTTTCATGGGCGACACATTTAAGAATACCCAGTTATCAACCCTGAACTCTAAATCTCATTGCCGCACATCAAAATATGACTTCTGATAACTCTGAGCTGTCAACAGTCTCTCCCGGATAAGCTTTACTTTATCTATGGCCTGCTGAACCAGGTCTGGCCCATATAACCCAAATTCTCCAACATCAAACCACCCTATAGGATATTTGCACTTGCGCTCGTACAAAGCCTTGTAGGGAGCCAACTGGACACTGGAGTTGTAACTGTTATTATATGCAAACTCGATAAGAGGTAGATGTTCATCACAACTTCTTTTAAAATCCAGCACACATGTTGTGACGACCCAAAGGGTCATCACCGTAGTTCTTCCTTGTTCCGGGCTTCTAAGGCCTTGAAAATCTCGCTTTTAGTTGCCTCGATTTGCGTGCGTAGTTCGGGCGCATAGCCGGAAAGTTTTTATGTTAGAATATGTGAATCATGTGAAAAATTTGATGGATTTTTATATTAACATGCATAATATTGACTTCGGTCAACCTTTTGGGTAAACGGACCCGGACCTGTGATTCGACGGTCCCGGAGGGTCCGTAGAAAAATATGGGACTTGGGCGTGTGCCCGGAATTAAATTTCTAGGTCCCAAGCCTGAGAAATGAAATTTTGTGTGAAATTGTTTTCTGAAATTAATTAAGGAAAATGAAGAAGGAAATTGATCAGAAAACTGTTGTATCGGGCTCGTATTTTGGTTATGACTCCCGGTACGAGTCTTAAATATGTTTTAAGCACTATCTGTAAAGTTTGGCTAAAAACAGACGTCATATGACATGTTTCAGACTTAAAATGGGGAATTGGAGTTTTATGAAAGTTGAAAGAAAATCATGTGTTTTGAGGCTTGATTCTATGTATATGATGTTATTTTGGCGATTTGATCGCACAAATGAGACTGTAAGATGTTTTTAAGATCATATGTATGTTTGGTTTGGAGCCCCGAGGGCTCGGGTGAGTTTTGAGTGGGGCCATGGAGGTCTTAGACTTAAAAAAAATGCAGGTTCAGGTGTTGCAGGCCCAGCGCGGCCGCGGCCATTTCCACGCAGTCCGCGCTGGAAGCCACGCGACCGCAGTGCTTTTCTGTCTGGTCCGCGTGGTGGGGGTTCAGAGGGTCGGTAGCCAGGTCGACCAGTGCGGCCGCGCACCAAATCAGTGCGATCCGCGCTGGGTGGGTTCAGAGAGCCCACTTCTTCCCTCCCTCGGCGCGGCCGCGATGCATTTCCGCTCGGTCCGCGCTGGTAGCCACGCGGGCGCAGTGCATTTCTGTGCGGTCTGCGCCAGCCCCCAGCATATATATAAATTCGGGATTTTCAGTCATTTTACCCACTTTTCAAAAACCCAAAACCTAAGAGGCGATTTTCCAAACAACTTTTCTTCTCCAAAACGATTGGTAAGTGATTTCTAACTTAATTTCTTTATTCCTTGACATCTTTTAACATGATTTCAAATTCAAATCAAAGATTTTCATGGGGAAAATTGGGTGTTTTGGGTAGAACCTAGGTTTTCTACAAATTGAGAAGTTGGACCTCAATTTGAGGTCCGATTTCAAAACAAATCATATATTTGGATTCGGGGGAGAATGGGTAACCGGATTTTGGTCCGAACCTCGAGTTTCGACCACGTGGGTCCGGGGGTGTTTTTGACCATTTTGGGAAAAACCTTGTAAAATTTATTTTTCATGCATGGGGAGTGATTCATTTAGTAATTATTAATGTGATTAAGTAACTTATGACTAGATTCGAGCGGATTGGTGGTGGAATCAAGAGGTAAAGCTATACTCAAAGCGTGAGTTGAGTTTGGAGCATTCGAGGTAAGTGTTTGTTCTAACTTTGGCTTGAGGGAATAGGATTAGGATGTTATCTGCTACTTGCTAATGTGGAGTACGGTGTATAGGCATGGTGACGGTTATCTATGCACCAGAGTCTAGCACGACCGTGAGTCTTAATTGTTTTTAATTCGAATAACGTGACACAATCTCCTTGTTTATTTGATGAGTTTCATATAATGTGAACGGTTGGGGTAAAATTGTGATTGGTGT
Organism: Nicotiana sylvestris; assembly: GCF_000393655.2. Taxonomy (NCBI): domain Eukaryota; kingdom Viridiplantae; phylum Streptophyta; class Magnoliopsida; order Solanales; family Solanaceae; genus Nicotiana; species Nicotiana sylvestris. Next base: position 56,301,193 of record NC_091061.1, read on the forward strand.
ACTTTTGGAGCGTTAGCTCGAACATGAATGTGTTAGTTGAGGAAGAAGGGATTTAAAAAGAGAATGTGTTGTGATTACTCCCTTGTCGGGATGTGTAGACCGATATATATACTCTTACTTGTCGGGATATGTTGGGCTGTTAGTTGTACCCTTGCCGGGTTAGAGTGATACGTTGTTGATTTCCCCTAATGGGACTCCTTACAAAATCAGATGTTTCGAATTATATTATGGGATCCTGTGGCACGTCGTCCACTTATATATGATATTATGGGATCGTGTGGCACGCCGTCCACTTATATATGATATTATAGGATCGTGTGGCATGCCGTCCACTTTTATATGATATTATGGGATCGTGTGGCATGCCGTCCACTTATATATGATATTATGGGATCGTGTGGCACGCAGTCCACTTATATATGATATTATGGGATCGTGTGGAACGCCGTCCACTTATATATAATATTATGGGATCGTGTGGCACGCTGTCCACTTATATATGATATTATGGGATCGTGTGGCACGCCGTCCACTATATATATATATATATATATATATATATATATATATATATATCATGGGAACCGGAGTTTCTTCTGTTTATTTCCGACATTTCATTTTTATCTGTTACTCCCCGATAGCATGTCCCCTCCTAGCTTTACTTTGTATTATCTTGTTATTGTTTTCTTGCACTTGTATTTATACCTGTACAGGTTAATTGTGGTAGGTCCTATTTAGCCTCGTCACTACTTCATCGGGGTTAGGCCAGGCACTTACCAGTACATGGGGTCGGTTGTGCTGATGCTACACTCTGTGCATTTTTTTGCACAGATCAGGGAGCAGCTTACGGACCACAACAGTAGGACTTCTGGGAGCTATTTTCAGTCCAGGGACTCTCGAGGTAGCCTAGCTGGCGTTCGCAGGCTGAAGCCCTTTTCCATGTTTTTCGTTTCTTCATCTTGCATCCGACAAACATGATGTATTTCCTTTCAGACATTGTTTGTAGTATTCTGTAGTAGTCTGTGGGCTAGTGACACCAGACCTTGGGTAGTGATGTGTATTAAACTTCCGCACTTTTGGTTTTCAGTTCCTTTAGATTTAATGTCTTCCGCTTAAATTTTGTCTCGTTTATTATATTGTATGAAAGAAAGCAGGAAAGGTATTTTAAATATTTGGCTTGCCTAGCTCTGATAGTAGGCACCATCACGACACCCGATGGTGGGAAATCCGTGCCGTGACACATGCTCGCAACATATCCTCGAGCGTTTGAATCATGCACTCGGCTTGTCCATCCGTTTGTGGATGAAAAGCTGTGCTGAGATTCACCTGAGTTCCTATACCTTTCTAAAATGACCTCCAAAAATGTGCTGTAAATTGGACCCGACGGTTAGATATAATAGATATTGGCACTCCGTGTAGTCGCACTATTTCTTTAATATATAACTTTGCATAATCTTCTGCTGTATAAGTAGATTTGACCGGTAGGAAATGTGCTGATTTGGTGAGCCTATCGTCTATCACCCATATGGAATCGAACTTACGTTGAGAATGAGGTAAACCGTGATAAAGTCCATGTTTATCGCCTCCCATTTCCAAGTCGGGATCTCTAGAGTCTGCATTAGCCCTCCGGGCTTCTGGTGCTCTATCTTCACCTGTTGGCAATGAAGGCATTGAGCGACATACTCGGCAATGTTCCTCTTCATATCATTCCACCAATACACATCCTTAATGTCATGATACATCTTTGTCGACCCAGGGTGAATGGATACCATGAATAATGTGCCTCTGACATAATCCTGTCTCGTAGCCCTACTACATCTGAAACACACAAATGACCCTTGTATCTGAGAACCCCATCTCCTTTGAGTTCTAACAACGGCTTCTTTTATTGTGGAACCCACTCTCTCAACTTGACTAACTCTGGATCCTCGTATTGCCTCTCCTTTACTTCAGCTCTGAGAGATGATTTTGCAGTATTTTGGAGTACAACTCCTCTATTGCCAGAGTCTACTAACCGAACCCCCAAACAAGCCAATTGATGAATCTCTCTTGTTAATTGTCTTTTCTAGGCCTCTACATGTGCTAAGCTACCCATAGATCGGCGACTTAGAGCATCTGCTATAACATTAACTTTCCCTGGATGGTAGAGAATGTTAACATCATAGTCTTTCAATAACTCAAGACATCGCCTTTGTCGCAAATTCAACTCTTTTTCCCTGAAGATATATTGTAGTCTCTTATGATCTGTGAATATATCAACATACACACCATATAAATAATGCCGCCATATCTTAAGTGCATGGACAACCGCAGCTAACTCGAGGTCGTGGGTCGGATAATTCCGCTCATGCTTCCTTAACTGCATTGAAGCATACACAATTACTTTCCCATGTTGCATCAGGACACATCCTAACCCGACACCTGAGGCATCACAATACATGGCATAACCATCTGGACCTTCTGGAAGTGCCAGAACTAGTACTGAGGTCAACCTGTTCTTATGCTCTTGGAAACTCTACTCACAGGCCTCTGTCTACTGAAACTTAGTCGCTTTCTGCGTAAACTTTGTTAATGGTGCTAAAAGAGAAGAAAACCCCTCTACAAACCTCCGGTAATATCCTACTAAGCCTAGAAAGCTACGAAACTCTATCGGAGTGGTAGGTCTAGGCCAAGGTTTCATAGCCTCAATCTCCTGAGTGTCTAACTTTATATCTCTGTTGGATACAATATGCCCCAAGAATGCTACGGATATCAACCATAACTCACACTTAGAAAACTTAGCATATAATTTATTATCACGGATGGTTTGGAGTACCGCTCGTAGGTGATCCATATGCTCATCCTCTGAATGTGAATAAACCAGAATATCATCAATAAAGACTATCACGAACAGATCCAAATATGGCTGGAATAGGCTATTCATCAAGTCCATAAATATGGCAGGTGCATTTGTCAACCCCAAGGACATAACAAGGAACTTAAAGTGGCCATATCGGGTCCTAAAGGCTGTCTTGGGAATATCTTCCTCCCGAACACTGACCTGATGGTACCCCGACCTCAAATCTATTATTGAAAAGCATCTAGCTCCCTGCAACTGATCAAACAAGTCGTCTATCCTTGGAAGTGGATACTTATTCTTAATAGTTACCTTGTTCAGTTGCCTATAATCGATACACATCCTCAGCGAGCCACCTTTCTTCCGTACAAATAGTACTGGTGCACCCCAAGGTGAGGTACTGGGTCTGATGAAACCTTTTTCCAGTAAATCTTTTAACTGCTCCTTCAACTCCTTTAATTCGGCAGGTGCCATTATGTACAGAGGGATAAATATTTGTTGCGTTCCCAGAAGCAAATCGATGCCAAAACCAATCTCTCACTCCGGATGAATACCTGGAAGTTCATCTGGAAATACATTCGCGAACTCCTTTACTACTGGAATAGACTGAAGTGTAGGTATCTCAACATTTGTATCTTTAACTTGCACAATATGATAAATGCACCCTTTTACGATCATTTTCCTAGCCTTCAGATAGGAAATAAACCTGCCTCTGGGTGTCGCTGTATTACCTACCTATTCAAGGATTGGCTCACCCGGAAAATGAAATCTAGCTGTCTTTGCTCGACAATCAACCGTGACATAACAAGCTGCCAACCAGTGTATGACCATGATAGCATTGAAATCCAACATCTCTAGTTCAACTAGGTCGGCTGAGGTCTGACGACCACAAACTGATACCGTACAACCTCGGTAAACGCGTTTAGCAATAATCGATTATCTAACCGGTGTAGATACCGCAAAAGGATCACTTAGTATTTCAGGCACTATACCAAATTTCCGCATGACAAATGGGGCAATACATGATAAAGAAGATCCTGGGTCTATCAAGGCATAAACATCGTGAGAGCAAATGGTCAACATACATGTCACAACATCTGGTGAGGACTCTTGGTCCTGTCGACCTGCTAGCGCATAGATACGATTATGGTTACCACCTAAATTGGATCCTCTACCTCTGCCTCGACCTCTACCAGCCGAAGACTAAGACTCATGCCCTGAAGGATGCACGGACATAGCTGATCCTGTTGCTGAATTCGCTGGTTACGCCATACCCTTAGAATCTTTATTTGGGAAATCTCACATCATATGCCATGGACGTTTACATGTATAACAACCATCAGAACCGGCTCGGCATTGGCCCAAGTGTCCTCGACCATAGATGGCACATCGCGGCCGAAACGACCCTGTTTATCTCAAACCTCGTTGTTGCTACAAACTTGACGCTTGGGCGCTCTCACCTGGTCTTGATTGAGTATAGCGGTCATACCTGTAACCCTGTAGCTAAGGTGGCGGAGGTCTAGGTGGCCGTTTGAAGTACTGGGGCCCGTAACTACCCTGAGACTGCTCCTGAGACCTGGCAAATCTCATCCTTTTACGCTGCCCTAACTTAGTCCTCTCCATACTCTGCTGCCGACGCCTACCCTTCTCTATATTCTGGGCAAATACTTGAATCCGCGAGATATCCATACTATCCTGTAATGCAATGATAGCACACACCTCGGTCAACTCTAGGGCCAACCCCGCTATAAACCTATGGATTCTATCCTGCATAGTAGCAACTATGGATGGTGCATATCTGGCCAACGAGTCAAAATGGAGACTATATTCTCGAACACTCATATTGCCCTGCTTGAGGGCTAGAAACTAATCGAGTCGGGCCTGTCGGATTTCTCGTGGTAAGTACTAGTCAAGGAAGGCATCTGAAAAATTCTCCCAAATAGCAGGAGGGGCATCACTTTCCCTGGACCTTTCCCATCCGTCATACCAAAGGATGGCTATATCTTGGAGTCGAAAAGCTGCTAACTCAACTGCCTCTTTCTCCGTGGCATGCATAACCCGAAAGATCCTATGAAGCTGATCTATGAAATCCCGCGGGTCCTCCCTCTGATCTGTCCCTGTGAACTCTGGGGGATTCAAAGCAATAAACTCTCGGACCCTTGAACTCCCAAATCCCTTAGAAGGTCCTGCACTAGCGGATGCACTAGCCTGTTGCTGGGTAGCTACCAATTATGCCAACAAATGCACCACACTCCTCAAGTCCTGATTTGATGGAAGTGGAGGGGGAAATGGATGTGCGGTCTCCCTAGGAATCTCCTCAGGTGGCAGAGGATCCGGTAATCGCTGGTTAAGGGTCACTCCCTGCGACACCAATTGGGCTCCATCTGTTGGGGGTACCCTGCTAGTCCCCTCACCTACAGCTGGTTCTCTCCTCTGGCTAGCCTTAGTCTTCCTAGTTATCATCATCTGTGCATGCAAATGTCAACACATAAGTTTAACTCAAATTATTGTTAACTCAATGCTACAACACGATTTAGATTTGAAAGAAGGGTAACCAACTCATAAATGCCTTATAGTCCCCTGCTTATATAATATGGTGCACCACACATTTATAAACAAGACCCTACTAGACACGACTTGTAAACTCCCTAGGACAGAACTCCTCTGATACCACTTTTGTCATGCCCCAAGCCTAGGGGTGAGACCGGCACTCAGTGCCTCAGCTATCCTTGCGTATCACTTGTGACTAAGAGACTCTGAACATGTAATGTCATATTTGTTTTTGGCCATGGGCCACATTGCAAGATAATGTGCGATGCAAAATATAAAACTGAATAGAGACTAATGCTGACTAAACGTCAACATAAAGCTGGGCCGGCAAGGCCGTCATAATTACTACAAATAACAAGCAAACAAAATATATGTACAGGGCCTACAAGCCCAACATATTGTACTAACTGACAGGATATATCTACAAGCCTCTACTGATGGATGTACTATGATCGGAACAGGGCCCCGACCAACCCATAACCTATCTACATATACACATAAGATACCCACCAACTTGCTAGACTCGGCAACTCCGAAAGAAGGGGAGCTTACCGATAAAGCTAAACTCGGGCAACACCTACTGAGGAGGTCTAGCCGTCTATCTGTCTGAACCTGCATGGATGAAATGCAGCGCCCCCAAAAAGGGACGTCACTACGAAATAATGTACCGAACATGTAAGGCAATATAGTGAAGCTGAAACTGAACTGATAATATAATAACTGAAAACAACTGGGAGTCAAAGAAAATCTGAAGATATGCTCATCTACTGATACTGACTCAATTCTCTCAATATAGTGAGTAAAATAGCTATCCGGCCCTATAAGGCTCGGTATACATATATATCTAATCTACCGTAGTAGGCTCGCTCATAAGCGCTAGGCCATACTAGGCTCTGTATCTCGACCAACTGCGCTCACTCATATGCGCTTGGCCATAGTAGGATCGTCATATAACTTACCATCTGATCAGAGGTTGCCCAATAGGGGCCTGCCCATCGATTATAGCTCGATGGTAATAAAAATATTTTTAATACTATATATATATAAACTCTCTGCTCTCTTGACTGGAAGAAGAAAATACTCAATTAAATATAATTGACCTCCTGCACATATTTAAAGTAGTTGCCTATAATAACACTTGCAGTACTAATTGTATATGGTCTGTTTGCATTTTATCAACCTAAATTCCTTAATCATACGACGAAGGCAGTAGTATTTGCCAGGAGGTTGCACTTAATTTTTTCCACAAGACTAACTTATATTTGATTCTTTATTTGCTTCACTTCTTTCTAGGAATAATATGGATATCCTTAATTGGAAAGGTTCTGTTGTACATTCAAATATGAAATGCAAATAAAAAAATGGTTTTATGAACATGCTTCCCATTTTTAGAGGGAAAAGTATATATACAGGACTACTTGTTCAAACAGAAAAATATACATAAATTTCGGGATACGAATTTTTTTTTATACCTCGTTATCGAACTTGTGTAATTACGATATCATGCTAAAATGAAGGATAAACTTAGCCTTAACATACCTGGTATAAGGAAAAATTCATATGATATTCTTGAAAGAGATTGCACCGTACTCCTTTAGAACCGCAAAATTTTTACGTTGCTACGATTCTAAAAATTCTCGTTGGATGCTCTGTTGTAGGAATTTCTTGCAAGAAAAAAAATATTGTAATGTTTTGTTTGAATTGAACTTACTAAAAAGCTTGGAATGAATTTGCTGAAGGTTGAAATGAAATGTGTTGGAAGTTTTTTTTTGGAATGACTAACGTTTTCCATCTCCCTTCTGTATTTTGCAAAGTCTTTGAATATTAAAGACATTAATGTAGTAAGGATTATCTACAATACACTTAATAGGAAATGAATCCTAGTCATTTCCTTATGAAGTAGCTAACTGCCACTTTCCTTTTGGTGAAATTGATTAAATTTTGTCCGTTTATTAGTTAACTGGGTGATGTTCTGTTACCCGGTAATTAACCAATTACCCGCATAATTTAAAAATTATCACAAATTACTTAAAATTCTATTTATTTTCAAAATACTTCATATATACTTTATATATTACACTACCGTGGTCATATGATACCTTGCATGGTACTAGTTTATAATTATCGGGTATTATTACTTGATTCGTATTTTATCCAAACTTTGCCATTTTCAACGAAACTCGTTTTCTCTAATTCGTGCATCCTTTATCCTTCATGATACTTATTTATTGCTTGTTATAAATAGCATAAATACATTAATGTCAAGATGATCTCATCCCGAGTCAATGTCAATTTACTGAAGGCGAAACTTTAACGTACGAAAAAATGCGAGATGTAACACTTTTTCCCATTAAACTTTGTGCCAAGTCAAACTACATCATTTAAATTGAAATGAAGGGAGTATAATAATGTTATATTTCTTCAAAATTACTTAAATATATATGCGTGCACCCATGCTCAAAGACTCTTATGGTGTAGCTATTATTGGGTACACCTCTACAAGTGAAATTGTCGGTTCAAATCCCACTCTAGACGGTCTTATTTTCTGCATGGAGGATAAATATTGTTACGACCCAAATCTCACATGTCGTGATGGCGCCTATCGCAAAACTAGGCAAGCTGACAATCACAATAATCACACATCTTTAAGTTTGAAAACAAAATAAAATAAGCTTAAGAGTAAAATCTCATAAATACTGATACGAAAATATCGCAATTCAATAAAATATTCCCCCAAAATTCGGGTGTCACTGAGTACATGAGCATCTAAATGACAATATAGTTTGACTGCTAAAAACACTGTCTAGAAAGATAGAACAATACAAGTAAATGAAAAAAAAGAGAGTCAAGGTCTGCGGATGCCAAGGCAACTACCTTGCTAGTCTCCCACGGATAAAGCTCCAAAAGCTAGCAGCCGCCATACCTGAAAGTACCTGGATCTGCACACGAAATGCAGAGTGTAGTATGAGTACAACCGACCCTACTGAACAAGTAACAAGACTAACCTTGGACTTAAAGCAGTGATGAGCTCAATAGGTACAATCCAAATACAGAATTTAATAGTACACAAATATAGACATGCTTTCAAGTTCAACAATTAAGCTCAAAACAAATATAATATTCCAAGTGTGACTAAAATGAGGAATGATACATCTCTATATCTATATATCAATTATGCATGCCAACTGTAATGTAACACAGTGATAAAATCATATGTATACTCTCGGAGTATCAATTCACTCAGTCCTCTCATTCACTCAATCCTCACAGTCACTCATTCCTCACAGTCACTCAGTCCTCACTGTCACTCGATCGTCCCAATCGATCGGCACTCGCGCTCAGCACTCGCACTCAGTAGGTACCTGCACTCACTGCTGGTATGTCATACCCCGGAGAGACAAATCCTACCCAAGTGCTAAAATAAGCCAATCATGACATGAATCAATAAGGCCTATTGTGGCGTGCATCCCGATCCCATAAATATCCTCACAATCAGGCCCTCGGCTTCACTCGGTCAACAATCTCTCTAGTCTCTGGGCTCACAAATATCATGTCAATAACCCAAACAATGATGATATGATGTATAAATATATGGCAACAGAGACTAAGATATGATATATAAATGATATATGTTGCTGAGTACATAACTTCAAATTAAGCAAGTAATTAAACACCAACACGACCTCTATGGCTCCCAACAGTACCATCATATAACCTAAGCATGATTTTTACTATGAATCACAGCTCAATTTCTCAACACAAGGAGAATATATAGATAAAGACCAGATTATTTGACCACACAGTTCCTCGGAATCGACTATGTCACCAATCCTACGATGCACGCCCACACTCCCGTCACCTAGTATGTGCTTTACCTCAACAACAACCACGTGACATGTAATTTAAGGATTCATACACTCAAAACCAAGTTTAGAAGTATTACTTACCTCAAGCCGTGCAATTCTCTACTCCAACAAGCCCTTGCCTCATGAATCGGCCACAGAACGCCTTGAATCTAGCCACAAACAGCTTGATACAATCAACACAAGCTATAGGAATCAATTCCATATGATAAAGCTAAGTTCTTAAGCAAAAGTCGAAAAGTCAACTCGAGGCCCACACCTCGAAATCCAACAAAAGTTACAATATCCGAACATCCATTCAACCACGAGTCCAACCATACCAAAATTTCCAAATTCTCACACCAATTCATCACTCAAATCACCAAATTTTACTCTCCAATCCTTAGTCCAAAATTCCACATTAAAAATACATAAACTAGGTAGAAAATTGATTGGGTTTTTAATATTAATGAATAAAAATGATCAAAAGTGACTTACCTCTTAAAATATAGTGAAATCCCCTCCAAAGAATTGCCTTAATCCGAGCTCCCAAAGTCTAAAAATGAATAAAATATCGGAACCCTTCGAATATATACACTGTCTAGGTTGTTTACCGTGAAAATGGTAACAATAATTAGATTTGTAAATGAGATTCTAAAAATATGTGACCTATTCCTGAGATAGTTGTTAGAGCAGTTGATGCTAATAATGTGGAGTTAAATGATGAAATGCAAGCTAAAACTATTATTAGTTGAATAATAGTGTTTTCTCCCTTGTTGCAGCAACTTCATCGATGCCGGGCGAAGTCCTTGACCTGCCCGGCTGGGTCCGGAGGCTGGTGACCCATTGGACTTGTGATGAGCATCGGTGGCGAGCTATATTTCGTGCCAGATTGGGAGCGAAATACCAAGGTATGCGCGCACACTGCCTTTGCCTTGGCCTTCGTATATTTGAGGTAACATTTCCCTCCTTTCTTTTGTACTGGCTTAGCCGTTCCCAGGTATCGGGTGGTTTTTCGGGATGACGCAGTGCTCTTTTGAAAGGGGGAAGGAGTCGTTGGACTTCGAGCGGAGGGACGATGGTGATTAGAGGGATCGGTACCCTTAGTGTGATGGAGCTTTTATTGGTGCTGGAGGGGCCCACATCTTTGAGAAAGGGCATCATCTAGGCCTGCTATTCCCGGAGTATCAGATTCCAGAGCAGTGTTTCCTCCAAGTGAATATGCCCTGCCCGAGGTTGGTTCTCCTCGAGCTGAAGAGGTAGGATCATCAGGAGCGTGTTCTGACTTCGAGGAGGTCCGTCGGCTTCACTCTCTGGTGAGTTTAGGCGCATCTTTCCTGTATTTCACGTCCTCATCCCTCTATTGAGCTTTCTTTGTGCAGGCCTGTGATAGGCTTATGTCTAAGCTGCTCTGTCAAGAGGCCAGGCTTCAGAACATTCTAGACGAGGGCGAGTCCCTTAGGCTACTTAGCAAGGAGAAGGACGTTGAGTTGCCGCATCGGCGATATGAGGTGTATTGGAGCTCAAATTACGAGGGCTATTTAATGGAGTAGGTAACTTTTTGCAGCTTGTGCTTTGCTCCCTTTGGACCTTAAGGTTAACCCCCTTTTTGTTATATTAGTTGCAGAAAAAGACGGAGGCCTTGGAGTACCTCAAGGGAGACATCGGCCACATCAGAACTGTTTGTGATGAGCTAAGGGCTCAGGTGCAAGCTCAATCTTTAGAGGAGACAAGCGCCTAGGCCAAGGGCCCTTCCTTCGAACCCAACTTTGTTTGGCTCGTGACAACGTCAAAGTTCAAGCGGATATGATCGAGAAACTTGAATTGGGTCTTTCGAAGATCAGGGCTGAGATAATTGATGTTCGGGCTGAAGCGTCAATAATCCAAACCAAGGCTGACCAGGAGATGGCGATTCACATGAAAAACACGGCAGATGCTCAAGCTGAGATGAAGTGAGCCCTCGAACAGGTGAAGAGGATCGAGGAATATGTTCGTTGTAGATCCCGAGAGAGATACTCGAGGAGGTCAGTGCGAGGGGCTTCATTCTCTCGGAGGAATTGGCTCGAGCAAGGGCGTATGTTTTGGAACAGCAGACCCGGCAAGCCGTAGCCCTTTGGAGCGGAGTGTAGATTTCGCCATTTTCCCACTTTGTATTTGATATATTTAGAGCATGAATGTAGAAGGAGAGTGCGCCTTTTCTGTGTAGGTAATATAAGAGGAAACTCGAAGATTTATTTCTTATGCATCTCTTTTTGTACTGCTTTTGACCACGTAGGCTAGTTTTGGAGTTTGGCGGGATCCTCGTAGGTCCGGAACTTATCCGGAAGGCTTGGAAGCTTTTAAGCGCGACCCTTGACGAGAGTAGGTGTCGAGGTCTCTGTGTTTTGCCCAGCTATTTAGGCCCAGTCTCCGAGTCAAGTCTTGACTCGAGCTTGCAAGCCTTTAAATCTTCTATGCCCATGTGGGTAGGTAGTAGTTGCTCTTATTTCTTGCCCTTGGGCATTTGTTGTTTCGACTACTTTGGGTCCAGTCTCTGAGTCGCATTGCGATTCGATCTTCAGTTGACCCTCAAGTTCTTTCCTGCCTGCATGGGCGGATAATGGTGGCCTTCATTTCTCACCCTCGGGCATTTTGTTGTTTCAACTGTTTCGGGTCCAGTCTCTGAGTCACGTTGCGACTCAAGCTTTAATTGACCCTTATGTTCTTTCCTGCCTGCATGGGCGAACGATGGTGGCCTTCATTTCTCACCCTCGGGCATTTTGTTGTTTCAACTATTTCGGGTCCAGTCTCCGAGTCGTGTTGTGACTCGAGCTTTAATTTACCCTTATGTTCTTTCCTGCCTGCATGGGCAAACGCTGATGGCCTTTTGTGCTTTGGGTCGAAGTGACCTTACAGGTGGGTGGCCCCGAGGCTCACTCGTCTAGCGATGGTGGTATTTACGCCGTGCCCTTAGGTATATTGTAGTATAACTACTTCGGGTCAAGTCTCCGAGTCGCGTTGCGACTCGAGCTTAATTGACCTTTAAGTACTTTTGATTTTCAAAGTGGCGATAGTGCCTCTTGCGCTATTTCAGTCATTGAGACCTTTTAATAAATGGCCCAGAGGTTTGCATAGTTAACTGTTTTGGATCCGGTCTCCGAATCGGGTTATGATTTGAGCTCATTTTAATCCTCAAGTTGTCAATTTACAAGCTGGCGACAATGGCTCTTACGCTATTTGGTCATAAAGACCTTTTAGTGTGCGGCCCAGAGGCTCATTTGGCTGGCGACAATGGCTCTTATGCTATTTTGCCCACGGGATTTTTGTATGCTTTGTTTTTCGCTCATTAAGGGTTTTCAAAATAGTTTTGCCTGACCCGTCGTCGGTTCGGGAAGAACTTCGATTTCAAGTCATTATCGGCGATGTTTGAGCACCTCAGAAGGTTCATAGCTCATAGCTGAGTAGGTCGAAACCTTGTGATTTGGAGCTGACATGGTTGAAGCTCGTTTTTGCCTGTTGAGGGAAGCCTATTTTAACCAGTTCGTTCCGAAGTATATTCGAAGTAGTGGCCTGCGATTTTTGTTTAGCGACGGTCGGGCGTCCCCGAGTCGCATTAGTTTGGCTATATTAGCCATTTTGACCGTGGTCATATGTGTCTAGCCGGAGCCATTTTTGATCCCAAGTGATAGTTCAAGCGTCTACACCGAGGGTATGCCCTTTCGGGACTCTTACAAATGCGCCGTATAGCCTGAACTTCGGGATTTTCATGCCTGTTGAGGTCTTACAGTTTGTCATGCCTGTTGAGGTCTTACAGTTTTTGTTGTAATGTAGAATAAATCTGGTTACACCGAGTCTTCCCGCTAGGGGTCTTACAGTTTCGGGTTTTCCAGTGCATGGTGATTGGCGATAAATGACAGTCTTTGAGTCATCGATTTTGTTTGTGCTTGAAGACCGCTTTTTGTGAGCTCGGAGTTACCTTACAGGGGCTTTATGAGCCCGGAGTTCCGACCCTGGGGTTGTGCGGGTGCTGAATTGTTGACGCTATGTCTTCGAGTATATCGGGACGCGTTTTGTGGAGAGGCCCCTGTCGCGGGTATACTAGAGATTTCCTTGTTTGGAGAACAAGATGCTGAAAAGATATCCTTTTATTGCTCAGTGTAGACATACATTGTTTCATTGTCGTGAGCTCGGCCTGCGCGGGCTCAGCTTCTCGGACCATTCGATCCGCTACATAATTCCCTATTCAGAATTACTCTATTGTTTCTCCGTCCTACTGAGGGGACAGTGCCCTTAAAAGAAGATTATCGCTCGTCGTTGGACTGTAGAAGAAGGCCTGCAACCTAATCGGATCCTCTTCTGGAGGTGCGCTACCCCGCTAATAATCTTGCTGACGAGGCCTTATTTGGGGGCGGGAGTCCTATTGAGGGGTAAGAGCGCAACGGGCCCTTTTTTAGAGCCTAGGGATCTTCAGGTAGACTTAGAATTTTCGAATGTCCTGCACAGTTGTCTGCTTACAGGTCCATGAAAAAATAGCAAGGGAGTAAAGTAGTTCTTCCTCACCGCAGGATGTGTAGGTGACGTTTTGAGATTTGGTATGTTCCTACCCTTTTGTGGCATGAGTCCCGATACAGCCCTCTGCTGTGTGTTATCAGTCTTGGTCGAAGATGTGGTTTGCTTACCCTTTTATCCTCCCGAAGGTGGGGGCATTGATGCCGACGACGCGCCATATGGTGAAGAATTTCCTCTCCTCGCGTATTTCTCTCTATCGACTTATTTTAGTTCTGCCCTTGCGAGGGGTTTCATGCTTTTGGCAGAATCGGGCCGACGCTGTCTCCGGTTGGCGTGCCGGCAGTCGTCTGAATAAGATGTCCGTGCTTTGTGCCTCCTCCGATGGTATAGAACTCGACGTCCCGGCCCGAGCTCAGACGGGGTGTACCAAGAGAATGGTCTTTGTTGCGATTAGTCATTTGGAATTCGCCAGGGATTCGGGATGCAAGAGCGATTTAGTCCATTAATCCGGACTGCCCCACTGACTTTGGTCCGACATCGTTGTTGTACGTGACCGAACCACTTGAATTCATGAACACATGTTTTATTTAAGATAAATCAAATGAGGGAGAGGGTTACCAATACGTCAGCGTGACGCCGAGGCGAAGTCTCTTTGCCCTTTTCTTTGGATGTTAGGGTGTCCTCCGGAATATTTCCCTGGACCCGTTTTTCCCTGACGGCGAACATTTTCACTTTCCATTTTATGAGTCCTTGGAGGGTGTCGCCGCTCCTTTACTATCGTGGTAATACATCGTGGTTTGTTTGCTTCATCCTTCCCGGTTTCCTTCCTCCCTTGGGTCTAGACTCGAGACTGACCGCTCGATGGTATTCGGCGGTAATTTTCATTGAGTAGCACGGTTGTCGTCCTTCTGAGCTGGTGGTCATTTTTGACCCCGTGACTGTGCACGCCCTGCAGTTTCCGCATCGGGTTGTGGTTCCTTGGAAAGGGTCTTGGTCGAATAGGCCTGAGTCGCTCAGCGTCCCTAGTTTCGCTTATGGTGATCATGATATTTGGTATAGCAATGTTGAAACCGTACTCTGCTGGGCGGGGTTGCTCTGCCGGCTGTGCCTCGTCAGATCCGGTTACACTAAAGTTTCCTCGAGGATGTTGCCCTCGAACTATTTCGCTATCATTGCGAGGTAGGTTGCATCTTGTGGCGTTCCTCCCATTCGCGGCGCATGGATGCCCTGATTCGTGGCCGGTGTCGAGTACGGGCATCTGATCAGGTCTCGGTTGGGTATCTGATTAAGCTTCATTTGAAATGACCTGAAGCAGTTGGGCATGCTTCGTTTAAACTTCGGGCAAAGGCCTGTGTTGCCCAGTCATCCGAAATCGGGAGCGATCTCATTCGTCCTATCAGGGAATGAGGCGCGACTTCCTGTGGTGTTTCTCTCTCTCTTTGTTTTGCCTCAGATGTGTTGGGCTCTTCCGTTACTGTTGCGATGGCATCGGTGTGTGCTCCTGCGGAGGGATCTGCTGATATGGTAAGCGAGTATGTGAGGTTAGGCTCTAGGCTGAGGCGCCACATCATGGTTTCTTTCGAGAGTGTTTCCCCTAAGTTCTTCAACGACACAGGCTCAAACTCATCATCTTAAAGGTCGCTGCCTTTTTCCGTGCATGTGTAAGCGGTGGTACGCTCGTCGGGATCTGAGGTCCTGTCGCACCTAGGGAGTTCCGGCATTTCGAATTTCTGTGAAGCGGGTTCTGGGACTGCTTCGCCAGGAGATAACTGTGGCATGAACCTCCACTAACCTGACTCGATTCTCTTGGAGAGATCCTCCACCGTCTTCTATGTGGCGAGATCCATTGTTGCTTGATCTTTTGGGTATTCATTAGGCAAAGGGAGCCGTTTCCGGTGCTACTGTGCTGGGGATCCCCGGATGGCTCTGCAACTTAGCGATAGCCAACTGTTTTGCCTGCAATATTTCAAAAATGTCATGAAGACTAACTTCCTGTGTTCCCCGATCCGGGGTTTGTTAGAATTCTTGTTGGTCGATATTCTGAATGCTCCCATCGGTGTGCGAGGCCTCGTCGACCTGCTGCGCGCCTCGCAAACCTGCGTTCGCTGGAATTAGCCCAGATGCATTATTGGGGTTCCGTGGCATCGCGCCAACCACTGGAACAACCTCACTGTTTCCGCCGTGATTTTTGGGGTAGTCGTTCTCGACTCTGTTTACCGAGGCAGACATTTTGACCTGAAATCAAGAGATCTTTGGACAAGAAAAAGTGTGAAAGATAATGTGCATTTGTGCAATGAAACCAGCAAGAAAATAATAACTATTATTTTTAGCCCCATGATAGGCGCCAAACTATTTACCATGAAAATGGTAACAACAATTAGATTTGTAAATGGGATTCTAAAAATACGTGATCTATTCCCGAGCTAGTTGTTAGAGCAGTTGATGCTAATAATGTGGAGTTAAATGCTGAAATGCAAGCTAAAACGAGATAGTAATCGAACCGAAGGGCCTGCTGCGTGGGTGTAGATATGGTCGATAGGGGACCTCGGGTCGGCGTCAGGGTCGAGTTCGAGCTATTGGAGATAATCGAGAATAGGATAACAACTAAGTATATAATCAAACAAGGCTCTTTACGACCAATACTAAGCTATATAACAAAGAACAAGTAAGAGAACGAGGGATATAAGGTGGCCTCGGGCCAGTGAGAACGAACAAGTTAGAAAGAAAAGAGAGAAAGAGAGAGATATTATAGCACTTGTGGAGAAATGGAGAAACATCATCCTATTACAAGGTAGTGTGAGCCCCCTTTATATAGGAGGAGAACTCGGCTACAAGTACATGAGCATTAATTGCAAAGTATGGAGATGAGATGGCTTGACGTGATGCCTCAGCATAGGCTCTGGATAGGCCGGCGTTATAAGACTTAGCCGCGTGCCTTGGGAGCTTCCCCCCTTGTCCTGGCTTCGATTTCCGTCTTTTCTGAGTCGGGCCCTGATGAGCCCCGAGGTCGGGAACTCGGTCGTGGCTTCCCTTCCTCAGGGTCTTGAGGCGTTCTTTCGAAATGACTTGACATCGAGAAATCAAGTCCTCTGATTATGCCGCGTACATAGGTATTTCGCACATGTGAAGCTACTTAACCGCTTCTGTGGTTCCATTTTTAGAGAGTCCTCAACTCTTCATTGCTTCTGTGATTTCACAGCCTCCTGCCCACTTCTGCTTCTGCGGGCACTCATGTGCAGATGCACATCTGCTTCTGCGGGCATCCTTCTACACTTGCGCCCCCAGGTCCCCTCTCCAGTCCTCGCACCTGCGCCTCCATTCTCCGCATCTACAAACTCGCAGGTGCGACCAAAATGCACCCTTTTGCGATCATTTTCCTAACCTTCAGATAAGAAATAAACCTGCCTCTGGGTGTCGCTGTATTTCCTACCCATTCAAGGATTGGCTCACCCGGAAAATGAAATCTAGCTGTCTTTGCTCGACAATCAATCGTGGCATAACAAGCTGCCAACCAGTCCATGCACATGATAGCATCGAAATCTAACATCTCTAGTTCAACTAGGTCGGCTGAGGTCTGACGACCACAAACTGATACCATACAACCTCGGTAAACGCATTTAGCAATAATCGATTCTACGACCGGTGTAGATACCGCAAAAGGATCACTTAGTATTTTAGGCACTATGCCAAGTTTCCACGTGACAAATGGGGTAATACATGATAAAGTAGATCCTGGGTCTATCAAGGCATAAACATCATGAGAGCAAATGGTCAACATACCTGTCACAACGTCTGGTGAGGACTCTTGGTCCTGTCGACCTGCTAGCGCATAGATATGATTCTGGTTATCACCTAAACTGGACCCTCTACCTCTACCTCGACCTCTACCAGCCGAAGACTGAGACTCGTGCCCTATCAATAGTTGATCCTGTCAAACAAGTCTCGTGACATAGCTAATCCTGTTGCTGAATTCGCTGGTTACGCCATATCCCTATAATCTTTATTTGGGAAATCTCACGTCATATGCCCTGGATGTCCACATGTACAACAACCATTGGAACCGGCTCGACATTGGCCCAAGTGTCCTCGACCGCAGATGGCACATCGCGGCTGAAACGGCCCTGTTTGTCTCAAACCTCGTTGTTACTGCAAACTTGATGCCTGGGCGCGCTTACCTAGTACTTATTGAGTATAACAGTCATACCTGTAACCTTGTAGCTAAGGTGGCGGAGGTCTAGGTGGCCGTTTGAAGTTCTGGGGCCTGTAACTACCCTGATACTGCTCCTCAGACCTGGAAAATCTCATCCTTTTATGCTGCCTTGACTTAGTCCTCTCCATACTCTGCTGCCGAAGCCTACCCCTCTCTATATTCTAGGCAAATGCCTGAATCCGCGAGATATCCATACTATCCTATAATGCAGCGGTAGCACACGCCTCGGTCAACTCTGGGGCCAACCCCGCTATAAACCTGTTGATTCTATCCCGCATAGAAGCATCTATGGATGGTGCATATCTAGCCAATGAGTCAAAACGGAGACTATATTCTCGAACACTCATATTGCCCTGCTTGAGGGCTAGAAACTAATCGATTCGGGCCTGTCGGATTTCTCGTGGTAAGTACTGGTCAAGGAAGGCATCTGAAAAATTCTCCCAAATAGCAGGAGGGGCATCACTTTCCCTGGACCTTTCCCATCCGTCATACCAAAGGATGGCTATATCTTGGAGTCGAAAAGCTGCTAACTCAACTGCCTCTTTCTCCGTGGCATGCATAACCCGAAAGATCCTATGAAGCTGATCTATGAAATCCCGCGGGTCCTCCCTCTGATTTGTCCCTGTGAACTCTGGGGGATTCAAAGCAATAAACTCTCGGACCCTTGAACTCCCAAATCCCTCAGAAGGTCATGCACTAGCGGATGCCCTAGCCTATTGCTGGGTAGCTACCAACTGTGCCAACAAATGCATCGCACTCCTCAAGTCTTGATCTGATGTAAGTGGATGGGGGAACTGGATGTGCGGTCTCCCTAGAAATCTCCTCAGGTGGCGGAGGAGCTGGTAATCGCTGGGTAGGGGTCACTCCCTATGACACCAATTGGGCCCCATCTGTTGGGGGTACCCTTCTAGTCCCCTCACCTACTGCTGGTTCTCTCCCCTGGCTGGCCTTAGTCTTTCTAGTTATCGTCATCTGTGCATGCAAACGTCAACACATAAATTTAACTCAAATTTTCGATAACTCAGTGCTACAACACGATTTAGATTTGAAAGAAGGGTAACCAAGTCCTAAATGCTTTGTAGTCCCCTGATTATATAATGTGGTGCACCACACATTTATAAACAAGACCCTACTAGACACGACTTGTAGACTCCCTAGGACAAAACTGCGCTGATACCTCTTTTGTCACGCCCCAAGCCTAGGGGTGAGACCAGCACTCAGTGCCTCAACTATCCTTGCATATCACTTGTGACTAAGAGACTCTGAACATGTAATGTCATATTTAGTTTTGGCCATGGGCCACATTGCAAGATAATGTGCGATGTAACATATAAAACTGAATAGAGACTAACGTTGACTAAACGTCAACATAAAGCTGGGCCGGCAAGGCCGTCATAATTACGACAACTGATAAGCCAACAATATATATGTGCAAGGCCTACAAGCCCAACATACTGTACTAACTGACAGGATATATCTACAAGCCTCTACTGATAGATGTACTATGATCGAAACGGGGCCCCGACCTACCCATAACCTATCTACATATATACATAAGATACCCACCAACTTGCTAGACCCGACAACTCCAAAAGAAGGGGAGCTTACCGATAAAGCTGAACTCGGGCAACACCTACTGAGGAGGTCCAACCATCTGTCTGTCTGAACCTGTATGCATGAAATGTAGCGCCCCCAGAAAGGGACGTCAGTACGAAATAATGTACCGAGTATGTAAGGCAATATACTGAAGTTGAAACTGAACTGATAATATAATAACTAAAAACAACTGGGAGTCAAAGAAAATCTGAAGATATGCTCATATGATGATACTGACTCAATTCTCTCAATATAGTCAGTAAAATAGTTGTCCGACCCTATAAGGCTCGGTATACATATATATCTACTCTGCCGTAGTAGGCTCGCTCATAAGCGCTAGGCCATACTAGGCTCTGTATCTCGACCAACTAGGCTCGCTCATATGCGTTTGGCCATAGTAGGATCGTCATATAACTTACCATTTGATTAGAGTTTTCCCAATAGGGGCCTGCCCATCGATTATAGCTCGATGGTAATGAAAATACTTTAATACTGTATATATATAAACTCTCTGCTCTCTTGACTTGAAGAAGGAATTACTCAATTGAATATAAAGTCCCGATAAGAAGAATATGATAACTTACAAAACTAGGAAAATATTAACCTCATGCACGTATTTAAAGTAGTTGCCTATAATAGCACTTGCAGTACTAATTGTATATGTTCTATTTGCCTTTTGTCAACCTAAATTCCTTAATCATATGACGAAGGCAGTAGTATTTCCCAGGAGGTTGCACTTAATTTTGTCCACAAGACTAACTTATATTTGATTCTTTATTTGCTTCACTTCTTTCTTGGAATACCATGGATATCGTTAATTGGAAAGGTTCTGTTGTACATTCAAATATGAAATGCAAATTAAAAATTGTTTTTATGAACATGCTTCCTGTTATTAAAGGGGAAAGTATATATACAGGACTACTTGTTCAAATAGAAAAATATACGTAAATTTCGGGATACGAATTTTTCTTTATACCTCGTTATCGAACTTGTGTAATTACGATATCATGCTAAAATGAAGGAAAAGCTTAGCCTTAACATACCTGGGGTAAGAAAAAATTCGTATGATATTCTTGGAAGAGATTACACTGTACTCCTTTAGAACCGCAAAACTTTTACGTTGCTACGATTCTAAAAATTCTCGTTGGATGATCTGTTGTAGGAATTTCTTGCAAGGAAAAAAATATTGCAACGTTTTGTTTGAATTGAACCTACTGAAAAGTTTGGAATGAATTTGCTGAAGGTTGAAATGAAATGTGTTGGAAGTTTTTTTTTTTGGAATGACTAACGTTTTCCACCTCCCTTCTGAATTTTGCAAAGCCTTTGAATATCAAAGACATTAATGTAGTAAGGATTATCTACAATCCACTTAATAGGAAATGAATCCTAGTCATTTCCTTATAAAGTAGCTAACTGCCACTTCCCTTTTGGTGAAATTGATTAAATTTTGTCCGCTTATTAGTTAATTGGGTAATGTTCTGTTATCCGGTAATTAATCAATTACCAGCATAATTTAAAAATTATGACAAATTACTTAAAATTCTATTTATTTTCAAAATACCTCATATATACTTTATATATTACACCACCGTGGTCATATGGTACCTTGCATGGTACTAGTTTATAATTATCGGGTATTATTACTTGATCCGTATTTTATCCAAGCTTGGCCATTTTCAACGAAACTCGTTTTTTCTAATTCGTGCATCCTTTATCCTTCATGATACTTATTTATTGCTTGTTATAAATAGCATAAATACATTAACGTCAAGATGATCTCATCCCCGAGTCAATGTCAATTTACTGAAGGCGAAACCGTAACGTACGAAAAATGCGAGATGTAACACTTTTTTCTCCTTAAACTTTGTGCCAAGTCAAACTACTTCATTTAAATTGAAATGAAGGGAGTATAATAATGTTATATTTCTTCAAAATTACTTATATATATATATATGCGTGCACCCATGCTCAAAGACTCTTATGGTGTAGCTATTACTGGGTACACCTCTACAAGTGAAATTGTCGGTTCAAATCCCACTCTAGACGGTCTTGTTTTCTGCATGGAGGATAAATATTGTTACGACCCAAATCTCATATGTCGTGATGGCGCCTATCGCAAAACTAGGCATGATGACAATCACAATAATCACGCATCTTTAAGTTTGATAACAAAATAAAATAAGCTTAAGAGTAAAATCTCATAAATACTGATACGAAAATATTGCGATTCAATAAAATATTCCCCCAAAATATGACAACATAGTTTGCTAAAAACACTGTCTAGAAAGATAGAACAATACAAGTAAATGAAAAGAAGGAGAGTCAAGGTCTGCGGATGCCAAGGCAGCTACCTTGCTAGTCTCCCATAGATAAAGCTCCAAAAACTAGCAGCCGCCGTACCTGAAAGTACCTGGATCTGCACACGAAGTGCAGAGTGTAGTATGAGTACAACCGACCCTACTGGACAAGTAACAAGACTAACCTTGGACTGAGAGCTATGATGAGCTCAACAGGTACAATCCAAATACAGAATTTAACAGTACACAAATATAGACATGCTTTCAAGTTCAACAGTTAAGCTCAAAACAAATATAATATTCCAAGTGTGACTAAAATGAGGAATGATACATTTCTATATCTATATGTCAATTATGCATGCCAACTATAATGTAACACAGTTATAAAATCATATGCATACTCTCGGAGTATCAAGTCACTCAGTCCTCTCATTCACTTATTCCTCACAATCACTCATTCCTCATAGTCACTCAGTCCTCACTGTCACTCAATCGTCCCAATTGCTCGGCACTCGCGCTCAGCACTCGCACTCAGTAGGTACCTACACTTACTGCTGGTAAGTCATACTCTGGAGAGATGGATCCTACCCAAGCGCTAAAATAAGCCAATCACGACATGAATCAACAAGGCCTGCTGTGGCGTGCATCCCGATCACATAAATATCCTCACAATCAGGCCCTCGGCTTCACTCAGTCATCAATCTCTCTAGTCTCTGGGCTCACAAATATCATGTCAATCAAACCAAACGATGATGATATGATGTATCAATATATGGCAACAGAGACTGCGATATGATATGCAAATGATAGATGTGGCTGAGTACATAACTTCAAATTAAGCAAGTAATGAAACACCAACACGACCTCTATGGCTCCCAACAGTACCATCATATAACCTAAGCATGATTTCTACTATGAATCACAGCTCAATTTCTCAACACAAGGAGAATATATGGATAAAGACCACATTATTTGACCACACAGTTCCACGGAATCGACTATGTCACCAATCCTACGATGCACGCCCATACGCCCGTCACCTATTATGTGCTTCACCTCAACACCAACCACATTACATGTAATTTAAGGATTCATACCCTTAGAACAAAGTTTAGAAGTGTTACTTACCTCAAGCCGTACAATTCTCTACTCCAACAAGCCATTGCCTCACGAATCGGCCATAGAACGCCTTGAATCTAGCCACAAACAACTTGATACAATCAACACAAGCTATAGTAATCAATTCCATATGATAAAGCTAAGTTATTAAGCAAAAGTCAAAAAGTCAACTCGAGGCCCACCCCTCGAAATCCAACAAAAGTTATAAAATCCGAACATCCATTCAACCACGAGTCCAACCATACCAAAATTTCCAAATTCTGACACCAATTCGTCACTCAAATCCCCATATTTTACTCTCCAATCCTTAGTCCAAAATTCCACATTAAAAATACAAAAACTAGGTAGAAAATTGATTGGGTTTTTAATATTAATGAATAAAAATGATCAAAAGTGACTTACCTCTTGAAATATAGTGAAATCCCCTCCAAAGAATTGCCTTAATCCGAGCTCCCAAAGTCTAAAAATGAATAAAATCTCGGAACCCTTCGAATATATACACTGTCTAGGTTGTTTACCGTGAAAATGGTAACAACAATTAGATTTGTAAATGGGATTCTAAAAATATGTTATCTATTCTCGAGATAATTGTTAGAATAATTGATTCTAATAATGTGGAGTTAAATGATGAAATTCAAGCTAAGACAAGATAGTAATTGAACCGAAGGGCTTGCTGCCCGGGTGTAGGTCTGGTCGATAGGGGACCTCGGGGTCGGTGTTAGGGTTGAGTTTGAGCTATTGGGGATAATCGAGAATGGGATAACATCTAAGTATATAATCAAACAAGTCTTTTTACGGCCAATACTAATCTATATAACAAAGAACAAGAGAACGAGTGATATAAGGTGGCCTCCGGCCAGTAAGAACAAACAAGTTAGAAAGAAAAGAGAGAGAGATATTATAGAACTTGTGGAGAAATGGAGCAACATCATCCTGTTACAAGGTGGTGTGAGTCCCCTTTATATAGGAGGGGAACTCAGCTACAAGTACATGGGGATTAATTACAAAGTATGGAGATGGGATGGCTTGACGTGATGCTTCAACATAGGCTCTAGATAGGCCGGCCCTATCAGACTTAGCTACGTGCCTTGGGAGCTTCCCCCTTTGTCCTGGCTTCGATTTCCGTCTTTTCTAAGTCGGGCCTCGATGCGCCCCGAGGTCGGGAACTAGGTCGTGGCTTCCCATACTCGGGGTCTCGAGGCGTTCTTCCTAAATTACTTGACAGCGAGAAATCAAGTCCTCTGATTTTGCCGTGTATAGATAGTCTTTGTGTTTCCCATAACGAAGTGATGGGAAATGATTCTGA
Organism: Nicotiana sylvestris; assembly: GCF_000393655.2. NCBI lineage: Eukaryota > Viridiplantae > Streptophyta > Magnoliopsida > Solanales > Solanaceae > Nicotiana > Nicotiana sylvestris. The sequence goes on from NC_091061.1 coordinate 56,325,437, forward strand.
CACTTGATCCTCAAGTTTCTTACGGCGACATCATACCGATGATGCGACTCCTGGCGTGAGTTTTGTGGTAACCAGTCATCCACGGGCTTGCGTATTTCGACCTCATTCAATGCACTACCGATTCCCGCTCTCCAAGGTGAAGGTATCGCCGTCAATTCAGTCTTCCAAGGATACATTAATTGTGTCCGTCGGTCAATCTTTCAAAGCCTTGATGACCATGTCATAACCCCCTATAAATAGGGGTGTTTTGGTGTTGTTTTTCCTATCCCAGTGCTTTTGTTGGCTTGCTCGCCTATTCCTTCTTATCATCTTCTTTTATCCTTAAACATCATACTTAGGGCTCATGGCTTCAAGGCCGTTTGGCGGAGCTCCCTTAGATCGTATTGTGGCCCTTTGCTAGGACTTCCCTTTGTCGAGCATAATCGTGCTGTCCCGTTATTGTTGTGGTCGTTGTTATGCTGGCCTTTGCTGCTACTATTGGCCCGAGGTGATGACAGGCGGGGAATCAGTTTCCCCCTTATGTAGATAGTCGTTTGGACTATGAACCTATGCTCAAGAGGGGGCTCGGATTATACCCCGCTGCTTACCTCCATACCCCGGCTTGACGTGGTGCTCTGCTTCGATTTGGGGGCTTGCACGGCTAGACGTTCCAAGAAATTTATTCTAAGTAGGCATGCAAGCAGGACCTAGGGTTGTTCGATCAGCTGTCTACCCGAGGTTTCCTTGGCCAACGAGGGTCCTCGAGCTTTGGAGAGCTACAACATTTTTTCATCCCTCCCTGCCACTTGCCTTACCTCTTGGGGATATTAGTGTGGAAGGTTGGGATGAAACTTCCGAGGATGTGTGTCCGGAGGCACCTGTTGCGGACCTTCGAAGGTGGACCGGTTTCGGGCTTTTACTTTGCGTGCGCGTCCCTTCATTTCTTCCTTTATGCGTAGAGATCCTTTGCAGGCTTTTGTAATTGTATGTAATGACCCCTCGAGGGCTGTTTGTACATGGATCTTTATGAATATGAATATACTCCACCGACTTCTGCTTTCGATTCTTGCTTTGTAATTGCATGCTCCCATGCCCTTCGAGGCCTTTAGAATGTCTTCCTTTATTGTTGACCACTGCCATTTAAGTTGGGCACGAGCATTCTTTCTAATCCTCTGCCGATCGACATGCCTCCCTTCCGAACCCATCGACTTGCCTCGGACTAATCCTGAGTTGATCTGATAGGCTCGGGCTATCGAGGCCCTCCGAGTTGTATGGAGATAATATGCCGAATTTCGGGAACTTCGAGGATGTTATCTTGAATGAAGGTCAGCTTTGGGTACATAGGGGTCCCTTTTGATCTTGATGCAGATAGCCTTCTCAAAACGTATAGGATAAATTTCTCCTGAGGAGTTGCCTGTACTCGGGTGCTGCCTCGGACCTTCGTGGAGCTTTCGTGATCGAAGCTTCCTGTGCTTATTCATTTTTTTAGAAAGGGAACCATGAGATCAAGTACTGCCTTGCGTCGAGTGATGGCGTTAAAGGCTTCCCGAAGTCCGACTTCTTTTTGGCGGGAATCCTTGGAGTAGAGTGATGCCTCGAGATTGGAGATAATATGGATGATTCCTTGAGTCTTGGCTTCTCGTTGAAGGATGCTTTCGGGATCGGGTATCACCCCGTCGGTCTACATCAAAGCTGTAGGTTTCTCGGGGCTCACATAGGGTAGGTTAGTCGTTGCTGCTTCTCCCTTATATGTGGGGCGGCTTCGGCGTAAAAAGTGTTGGCGCACGCCCTTGCTCTGATTTGTTAGTTTTACTGTAGTCATGGCTACCACTTCGGGGCCGGCCTCATAGGGAGTGGGGAGTGATTCTCCTGGCACTCAGGAACCACGGGAGTTCGCTCTGAAGATGGTGTTTTTGATAAGAGGGGAACATCTGGATATGGTGAGAAAATACTGTGGATGGAGCGAGGGGATAGTGTTGCAGGTGCTTCCCCCGGATGAGAGTATTACAGACACTTCTGACAAATTCTTGAGCATATACCTATATCCTTTTGCATTTTGTCCCCTTGATATGGTTGTGCTTGATTTTTGCTTGAAGTATCAAGTTACTTTGGCGTAGATACATCCGTCCTTTTTGGCGGATGGGGCTGATGATGAGGTTCTTTGCGGAGAAGGATGGGCTTGAATTCACGCTTAACCATCTCGTTAGGCTATACCAACCCTTTCATCACCAAGGCTTGCTAACCCTGAGGTGCCGTTCGTCCACTCCCTTTGTAGTTAACGACGAAGAGGACGGGGATAGAGAGTGGGCCAGTTGGTTTATCCGGGTCCGAACGGTTGACATTATCCCCGTGGAGTTTTTGCCATTTCCCTAAGGGTGGAATTACACACGTGAGCGGAGCGTCTGGTGCTTTTTTAGATTTTGCCTATAGCAAAAATTAGTTGAATAATAGTGTTTTCTCCCTTATTGCAGCAACTTCATGGATGTCGGGCGAAATCCTTGACCTGGCCGGCTGGGTCCGGAGGCTGGTGACCCATTCGACCTGTGATGAGCATTGGTGGAGAGCTATATTTTGTGGCAGATGGGGAGAAAAATACCAAGGTATGCGCGCACACTGCCTTTGCCTTGGCCTTCGTATATTTGAGGTAACATTTCCCTCTTTTCTTTTGTACTAGCTTTGTCGTTCCCAGGTATCAAGCGGTTCTTCATGATGACGTAGTGCTCTTTCGAAAGGGGGAAGGAGTCATCGGCCTCTGAGCCGAGGGACGATGGCGATTAGAGGGATCGGTACCCGCGGTGTGATGAAGCTTTTAGTGGTGCTGGACGGGCCCGTATCTTTGAGAAAGGGCATCATCCGGGCCTGTTGTTTCTAGAGTATTAGATTCTTGGGCAGCGGTTCCTCCGAGTGAATATGCTCTGCCCGAGGTTGGTTCTCCTGGGGCTGAAAAGGCAGGATCATCAGGAGCGTGTTCTGACTTCTAGGAGGTCCGTCGGCTTCACTCCGTGGTGAGTTTAGGCGCATTTTTCCTGTATTTCGCGTCCTCCTTCCTCTATTGAGCTTTCTTTGTGCAGGCATGTCATAGGCTTATGTCTGAGCTGCTTCGTCAAAGGGCTAGGCTTCAGAAAATTCTGGATGAGGGCGAGTCCCTTAGGATCCTTAGCAAGGAGAAGGACGATGAGTTGCCGCATCGGCGATATGAGGCGTATTGGAGCTCGAATTATGAGGGCTATTCGATGGTGTATGTAACTTTTTGCAGCTCGTGCTTTGCTCCCTTTGGACCTTAAGGTTAATCCCCTTTTTGTTATATTAACTGTAGAAAAAGACGGAGGCCTCGGAGTACCTCAAGGGCGACATCGGCCGCGTCAGAACTGTTTGTGACGAGCTAAGGGCTCAGGTGCAAGCTCAATCTTTAGAGGAGACAGGTGCCTCGGCCAAGGGCCCTGCCTTCGAAGCCTAACTCCGCTTGGCTTGTGACAATGCCAATGCTCAAGCGGATATGATCGAGAAACATGAATCTGGTCTCTCGAAGATTAGGGCTGAGATAATTGATGCCCGGAATGAAGCGGTAGTAAGCCGAACCAAGGCTGATCAGGAGATGGCAATTTGCATGAAAGATGCGACGGATGCTCAAGCCGAGCTTAAGCGAGCCCTCGACCAGAAGAAGAGGATCGAGGAATATGTTCATTGTAGATCCCGAAGAGAGGCACTCGAGGAGGTCGGTGCGAGGGGCTTCGTTCTCTCGGAGGAATTTGCTCGAGCAAGGGCAGACATTTTGGAAGAGAGGACCCGGTAATCCGTAGCCCTTTCACGGTTTTCCCTCTTTTTATTTGATATATGTAGAGCATGTCTGTAGATGGAGAGTCCGCCTTTTCTACGTAATGTAATATAAGAGGAAACTCGAAGCTTTATTTCTTATACATCTCTTTCAGTATTGCTTTTGAATAGGTGGGTTGGTTTCGGAATTTGGCATGATCCTCATAGGTCCGGAACTTATCGGACAGGCCTGGAAGCTTTTAAGCGCGACCTTTGATGAGAGTAGGTTTCGAGGTCTCCGTGTTTTCCCCAGCTGTTTAGGCCCAGTCTCCGAGTCAGGTCTTGACTCGAGCTTGCCTGCCTTTAAATCTTTTATGCCCGTATGGGCAGGTAGTAGTTGTTCTTATTTCTTGCCCCTGGGCATTTGTCATTTCGACTACTTTGGGTCCAGTCTCCGAGTCGCATTGTAATTCGAGCTTCAGTCGACCCTCAAGTTCTTTCCTGCCTGCATGGGGAAACTATTTTGGATCCGGTCTCTGAATCGGGTTATGATTTGAGCTCATTTTAATCCTCAAATTGTCAATTTTCAAGCTGGCGACAATGGCTCTTACACTGTTTGGTCGTAAAGACCTTTTAGTGTGCGGCCCAGAGGCTCATTTGGCTTGAAAAACCTCAATTTCAATTCATTATCGGTGATGTTTGAGAACCTAGGAAGGTTCATAGATCGTAGCTGAGTAGGTCGAAGCCTTGTGATTTGGAGTTGACATGGTCGAAGCTCGTTTTTGCCTGTTGAGGGAAGCCTATTTTAACCAATTCTTTCCGAAGTATATGCGAAGTAGTGGCCTGCGATTTTTGTTTAGCGACGGTCGGGCGTCCCTGAGTCGCATTAGTTTGGCTGTACTAGATGTTTTGACCGTAGTCATATGTGTTTAGTCGGAGCCATTTTTGATCCAGAATGATAGTTCAGGCGTCTACATCGAGGGTATGCCCTTTCAGGACTCTTAAAAATGCAACGTATAGCCTGAACTTTGGGATTTTCATACCTGTTGAGGTCTTACAGTTTGTCATGCCTGTTGAGGTCTTACAGTTTTTGTTGTAATGTAGAATAAATCTGGTTACGCGGAGTCTGCCCGCTAGGGGTCTTACAGTTTCAGTTTTCCCAGTACATGGCGATTGGCGATGAATGACAGTCTCTGAGTCATCAAATTTGTTTGAGCTTGAAGAACGCTTTTCATGAGCTCGGAGTTGCCTTATAGGGGCTTTACATGATTAGCATGTTATGAACTCCCCTTCCTTAGAATTAGTATGGGCATGTTACCCCTATTATGTAATCTGTCTCCATGTAATCTTGCACTATCTGGACTCTGATGTGAATCTCCTCTATGTAGTCTACACTCCTAACTTGTATGGTTTTGGGATTAAATCATGTGGATCCTGCACTAAACCCCATTAAGAATTGGTAGTTCTATGACTATGTTTGATCAGTTGTGTCTTAACATGTCTGTACCAATTCCTAAGACTTTTGCTTGTTATCATGTGTTTTATGTATCCCTAAATCCCTTTACCTCTGTTTGTGACTACTGAATTTGCTTTGGTTCTATGACCCTTGGTTGTGTATGAACCTGTCTTAAGGGTATTGTGTTTGGACTGTTGTTTACTACTCCACTCTCTTTTCAAATTGTCTCTGTTGTTTTACTAAATTATTTCATATAAACTTCATTTTAATACAGTTTTCCCACTGAAACTTTTCAACTTTTGTCAAGCACTTTCACTCTACTCCTAAGTCATTAAGTTCTTCCCCTCCAGTATGTGTACTGCCTTGGAATCCTCTTGAGAACCCTCTAAACTCTGGCATACTGAGGCTGGCTCTTCCACACTGCACTTATTCAATTTTTGTTACCAAGTCTAGGTGTAAGCATTTATTAGGATCCTTGATAGCCTTAGGGAACTTTGATGCACCTAGACTATGACATTGTCTATGGAATTGAGGTATTTGTGGCTATTGGAAGCTTTGGAAATATGGGCCTATCCATAGGCTCCCTATAGAATAACTTATTTTTTTTTATTTACCTATGTAATTCATTCATATGGTCTGT